>NW_027279360.1:0-377806 GCF_046629955.1 Centroberyx affinis
TATGTATATATGTATGTATGTATGTATGAATGTATGAATGTATGTATGTATATATGTATGTATGTATGTATGTATGTATTTATGTATGTATGCATGCATGTATGCATGTACTGTATGTATGATTCTATCTCTTTATCTACCGATTCCTCTCTTTCTTTCTGTCCAGGTGGTATTTATTTATTCATTTGCAGGATCCGGTTGGCCGACATGTCTACTTTGCAAAGCAGCGCTACCGCCAAAAAGTAAAAAATCTAAGCCTTTTGTGTTTTATCATCTTTGTCTTGAAAACTCATACAAAGAAAATAAACACGCTACTTTTTTCAGTGTTGTGTCTCATTGTGTCATATTGGACCGGCCGCTCACTACCGCTGGTCTGATTCTGTAAATGAGAACATGCTCTTTTGTCTGCTTGCCTCCAGAGTTAATATTAGAAGTTGTGCTGCATGACTAGCTGTTTTCATAGGCAAATAGCATATTATTCTCTGTGCAACAATGGCTCCTCTCACTGTGCTTGGTTTTGCTCAGCATGCAATTGTTCCTCCAAGCCTTGCTCAATACCAATCAGCCATGTTGTTAAAGTGAACCTCCACAATTCCAAATTAGTATGCTGCAAACTCCAGCACCACATATTGGCTGCTGTGTGCCTTGGCCTGGATAGGAGGCAAGGCATGCTACTCTAACATGATTACTGAGGAGCCTCATTGGCATCGCCCGCTGCGCTGCCTTTGCACATCCCCGCCGACCCTCCCCATCCCCGAGTCACCTACCCCTGCTGCCGCAACCCCTCAATCAGCCTCCAACCTATCCAATCCCCGTGGCTGTGACTTACATCTCCGGGAGTTGTCAGAATCTCCTCTGAAGAGGATAAAAACAAATCTCTACTCCCCTCTGCAGTTAATTACAGTGGAGCCGACCTATTCATGTAATTATTTGTATGCTGCCCACACGGCCCAATTTGCACAGAGACAAGGCTCGGGCCCTCCAGGAGACCTTACATGTAATATACTGATTGTTCATCAGGTGCTCGGCTCGAGACAGATTGAAGAGACATTTCATCCTTGGATGACCAAATGAGCATTATCCGTAGTGGATCGAGTAATGAATTCAGACGCTGTGGCGCGGTGACAAATGTGTGCGGCGGGCTGGTTTACAAGAATGATTAATTTAATACAGGTAGATAACATCCAGGCATAAATGAGAGAGAGACTTTCACGACCTATGCACGCTGAAAGGTGTAAATGCTCTCAAACAGACAATAAGAGGTTGATTGCTGCAATAATGCGTCCGGTTTTCTTTCACAGCGACACGGATAACGCGGCCACATGGCGGTCAGGGACTAACACCGAGCGAGGGCACGCCTTCCATCTCGAGCGAAAGAGGCATCAATGAGAGCGGCGATATTACTGAGGACGTTGCACTCCCACTCATCAACCAATAAGAAGCCCTTCCATTAGAGCGAGAGATTCAGATTCACTCCATTAAGGAACCGGCGGAACATCAGGGACTTTCATTCCGCTATCAATAAACATAATGAACAAAGGACAACAACTCCACCCCTAACACACAGAACATCAAAATAGACTGCTGAGATTGTGATATAGTTGCTGCTGTTGCCATCCATTGTCTGTCTATCAACACTACATTATTCATGACATTTCAAAAGTAACATTAGTATGTCCTGCCATCATAGTACATGGTATGTGGGACATTATGTCATCATGGTGGCGTCTGAACACAAGAACTTAAGAAAAATATATAGCAACTTCAAACTTACCCCACAGGTTCCCCCTATAGAGTAGATGTTCTAATTAGGTTTTGGAGCACCTTGCTGCATAAATCTGCATATTAATGAGAACAAACTTTCTTGAAACTACTATAACTGCTTAATGCTTTAAGATATATAGTTCATATTAATGCTACCCATGTGTTATGTGAAGACAAGTACGTGGACACAGACATATTTGCTAATTAATCAATTAATTTGCTTAATTAATGACCTCATTAGCATAACTGGTTATGCTCAATATATAGTGGGGGTTATGGTGGGACGTTAAGCAGCTCTTGTTACTTTTCCTTATTACTAGCAATTTGTTACACATCTCATTTAATTACTTTTCTGTTAAACCCCCAAAATTGTCAATTGCAGCCTCTCTTACCTGTGGAAATCAGGAGGACTCAGTTTCTCCTGTGAATGATCCGGAAATCAAACAGCATTGACGTCCAATGTTCTTGTCATCCTTGATAAAAATCAAAGTAGTGGGAATATTTCTACCAGAAGAAAGTCAACTTTTCTACCATCTCTTATCTAAGCTAGTTCAGGTTTAGAGGACGACTATTTAGAACATGAATCGGGGGATGAAGGTGGCATACTGTTTTTTAGATAATTCAAGTCCAATCTGGTATTTAGAGGAGGTGATAACAAAAGCAACAACTTATGTTTTGTGGTAAACTAATATTTGTCCTGAAATTGAAATAGTAATTTGTTACACTACTCCTTACTGGGAAAGGTAGTGACATCACACCACCCTACACTGGCTGTGAAAAAGAGGTTTTAAAGGCACAAGTAGTAGTAACATTGTTTTTCTTCTAACATCAATTGATCCATGCGATAAAGTATGGATAATTCACTTTATTGTGCTGATGAGCCCCATAAAACTGGGAGCTATAATTGAAAGAGGCAGAAACCTTGAAGATGAGTATGGAGAAATTGAAGATGAGGCCTGTGATAAATCAATAACATATGACGCCATGGCGCGGCGAGGAATGATTGCTTTACATCTCATTGCCCCGCAACCCGTGCGTGCACACACACACACACACACACACACACACACAGGCACACGCACACACGCTTCGACACACACAAGCACACACACAGAGCTGTGTATTGTGGAACACAGGGACAGTAGCTAATGAGCCAAACAAATTGTCAATTCCCATTTGCTCCCCCCTCCGAACCCCCCAGCCTCCCCCTCCCACCTTCTCCCCTCTCCCCCCCCCCCCCCCCACCTCTTTTGATAGAAAGCCAATACGAGCTCAAAAGAAACAATGGGTCGTTGTTGGCCTTGTTCTGCGCTCCAACCCGCTGACCAAACACCGCTCCACTGGCTGCCGAGGCTAATACATTCTGGACAGACCGCCGAGCACAACCGCGGTGGAGGGGGGGTGGGGGTGGGGGTCGGGGGGGAGGATGAGTGAGGGGGGTGAGGGGGAGGGGGGGTGCGGGACGAAGAGCCAGCGCGCACATAAAAAAAACGTCGCCGAGGGCCCCCCCCCCCTCACGAGCCATATCTACCGCGGGGTAATAACACATCTGCATTAACAAGACGACATCTGACTAAATTAGTATTCATAAATCATGTTGCGTTCCATATGGGAATGCTGATGCGCCCCTCTCTCTCTCTCTCTCTCTCTCTCTCTCTCTCGCACGTCCCATGGCACACGCCGTAATGAAGGTGGAGGGAATATTCGGGGGGAGCGTCAAAAGTCCTTGGCGACGGATGCCAAAGCAAACTCAAAACGAGGATTGCACTCCGGCACCGGCTTGTAATCCTCTGAGGAGGCTCATGATGCGCTGGAGCTCCCCGGGTTGTGACTTATATGGAACACAACACCCATGCACCCATCCCCCCCCCCCCACCCCCCACCCCCACCCCCGCTGGATGGATGGAACCGGAGGGAGACCGGGGGGGAAAGCGCGATAAAAACGGGAGACCTCTCTGTCACCGCAGACACTAATCAAGATCGGCCAAGTCACTCAGTCTTGCTTGCCGTCTATACAAACAAGCACCATACACCCGTACACAAGAGTGGGAGTGAGAAGAGTCATTATGTAAGTCTCAGAGTAGTGAACAGACATAGCCTTGCCATTTGAGTGACAATGATTTCTCCCACTTGTTTCTATTTTAATGAGGAGGCAGCCAGCGAACATGGGAGGGAAAGCAGCCCAGTTGGAGCGCGGTTGTCTGTCAAGGGGAAGGCCATTACTTCATGGCACAGACCAGTTCTCAGAGGAGTCTGCAGTGTAAATGCATGCATGTGCATTTATTTGTGGGTTACGGTTAGTCGAGGGTATACTGTATGGTTGGGCATCTGCCTGGTTGCTAATAGGTGTTAATTAAAAGGAATAGTACCGGAAATACTCAGAGGAAAGAATACAGCGCACTAGCACAAGTTTGAGTGTCATTTCTGGATCTCAAGTGTGTGTGTGTGTGTGTGTGTGTGATGAGGGCTGCTACACTACAACTAAAGCAAAGTACATCCCGGCTGCGGCAGGATAGATGACAGGACCTGCAGGATCACAGCCTTCATATCTCCACTGTTGTTTACAGCAACGTCGAGCGGGTTTTCGGGCTCCGTTCACCTTCAGCTAAATCACATGGAAATATAAACAGAAACTGTGATTCATCACTAAAGCGAAAGAGCATTCATCATCAATTATTTCCGGACTTTTCCCCAAGTTTTACACCCGGAGGAATATCTTGCGAAAGTGAACGGGAGCCACCCCCCCCCCGCCCCCCCTAGCTAGCCCGTCAAGTCTTCAGCGCTATCACACTATGTGAGGTGGGAGCGGAGGCCTGATTTAAATACCATCAGACACCCGTATGTCATCCGGATCTGCCATCACCTCATCAGTCACCACCCAGGAGGCTAATTTAGCTTATTCAAATTTGATGGCGGGCTGTCGTGTGGGCTAACAAATAGCTTAAGTCAGACGAGCATCCTCGCCCCTTATAAACAATCGCGAGCCGGGCCGCTGACGTGGCGGCGGCGGCGAGCCATACATCAGAGTTTTGCCCCGGCGACAAGTTTCATTGTCGCATAACGCTATAACTTAACTGCGAGACGCGCTCTTGTCAAAATCAAAAGTGAAACCTTGCAGGGAGTCGAGGAATAATTCAGCGCTTCCTTCGCCCGCCTCACTGTTATGTATATCAGCAGCCGTGGCCGCACACCTGGGCTTTCCGGAGACCCTCGCTTCCGTTTTTTCCCGAGCAATCACAGGAGTCGGCGGGTCCGGCGATGATGACGTCGTCGGACAGTCGGAAATGAGCCCTGCCCCCGGCGCTTTGAGGTTCAGACGGAGTGACGCGACGGAGGGAACAAAAACAGCGGCCGACTTGGGGGTGGGGGGGCGGCGAGAAAGGGAGAGCAAAAAAAGAGGTGTGACTGCTCGCCGGGGCAAGGCATAACAGCTCTCTTCTGTCTCTTTTGTCTTGGTGTTAATCTGCATTCCGGAAAGAAGCTCTGGTGAAGTGCATCTAATGCAAATGAGCGTGTGTAAAAGACACTGGGACCGCCGTGGCGCGTTCTCGTCCCGAAATGCAATCAGAAGTAGCCTTGGATTGTGTTCCTATTCATTTAGCCTGCTTCACTGCTTTTTTTCATTAACAGCATCTGCTTTTTTTTCGCCTCCCCCCCCCCCCCCCATGTCATTGTCTCCTTGTTTTCCTACACACTGTGCATGGGCAGGCAAAGATGTGCCACACACCGGGGTACAACATCAAACCAACAACTCGGCTCACAGGATAGGAGTTGGGTACTAAAGAGCAATGGAACCACCATTCCCCCTCATATTTGGATCTTTGAAAGAGTAAGAATAGAAAGCCAGGCTTAAAACTGCTGTTGTTGCCTCCGCATATCTCATTCAACAGTTTGCGAGCTTGGAATAATAAGGTTCCGTCTGACTTTTTTATCAAAATTGAGTTATTACTTTATGCTTGTGTGGAGATATTTTTTAAAGACATTTTGGGGTTATATATGTAGAAAGTACATAAAGTACACATTTGACAGCTTGGATGTCAGTATTTCAGAACTGCACTCCACCCAGATAGAACCTTATGATTGCAAGTTCATGATTGTTACAAGTGAAATGAATGAAGCCCCCTAATAGATACAATCAGATGAATCTTCAATGTACTGTAATTCAGTATTTTTAAAGGTTCTTGCACATAGGACCTTTAAAAATACTGAATTACAGTACATCAAAGATTCATTTTAGCATCAATAAATCATTACCATATTCATTTTGAGACATGATTATTGCAAACAAGGCCATAGCTGAGAAGACTGTCAGCCTCTACAGGCCTCTACGCTGCATTTTACATTGTGGCTCACCAGGTCGGGTTTTGGCGGGAAAACTGCTGGATTGCTTTATGGCACAAAGGGAGATTGCTTTACAGCACAAAACAGGAAACATGTTGACTTTGCAAGTAATCCACAACTTTATACCCTTTAGTTCCTCGATTCTAACTGCATAGTTTAAATTTGACATTACCTGGTCTGAATACATATTGGCTGTTAACAAGGCTGCCTCCTATCCTTCTTCTGGCTCTTCAAAACAAACACCAGGGTTGGAGAAGGAAGGGGGGGCAAGTTGCAGCAGGAAGCAGCGGGGTTATGGGAAATGTGTTCTTCATTTTGAGAAACAAAATGCACCTTAAAATAGTAGTTCCGCCTAAGTCAGAGACGCTCTGGCAACCTTTGCTGCTGGAAAACTTAGCGAGCGAGCTTTTCTCCGAGCCGAGCATTCCGGTCTCTCCTGGAGGGTCAGCGGCGATAGTTTACATCCTTCACACTTCAGACTGTCAAGTGTAAAAGATGCACGTTAAAGCACAACATCCCATCTGCCCTCACCTGTCAGAAGGGAGGACTCGGGTCTCGGGGCCGGTGGTCGCCTCAAGGTTCCAGTCCGAACCCATCAATTGCAGCTCCTCCGCAGCGGCAGCAGCAGCAGCAGCAGAGGATGGGCAGGCCGGTCGAACGCATAGCTTTACATGTAGGCTTGATTTACGCCGCTGTTCTGGCAAGTGTCAAGGCACTGACTGGACACAATGAGATTTACAAAGACAAGGAGGTTGGCGAGCCTCTGGGCTGCGCTGTGGATAAATGCAAACCGCTCAAAAAGGGGGTTGGAGGGGCTTAGAACAGAGACGAGGCAGGTCATAGTGAATTATGCTGATGAAAAATGTTGATTTAAAAATGCTACCGAATAGCTGTATGCTCAAGGGTGCAGTGACATTCACAATGGCGCTGAGTTTTCTCCCTTGAATGGGAGAGTGTTATTTCGTTAAGAGAGCAACATCGACAAGAAAGTTAATCTCACGATGACTAATGCACGACGGGGCTGCAAAGGAGGTTTCTGGAAAGCTGAAGGTGCAGCGATGCATTATTAAACACATGCATTTCTCTATGAAATAGTAATGCTCAGTGGGAAGCTCAGAAAGGAAACAAAACATATTGTGGAGTCCCTTTGATTAGCACGTTAGCATTAGCATTCCAGTCCAGCGTTCAAAGCGTAAACTAGCGGCAATTGCAATCGCACAGGAATATCAAGTCACAGCGATCGTTTAGTAATCCAAGTAGTTGCGGTGCAGCCCAAAGGTAATCCTACAACTTTACTTAGTGTTGATTACGGTTATGCAATAACTCCATTGCTGATGAATGTTGCAGTGCAGTTACTGTGCCATTCCTAACCTCTTTCACTTACAAAACCTGCCATTTCCACGAAAAGAAAAAAGAAAAAAATCTGTGTGTTATTTTCAATAACACAAATTTGGGCTGTTCTTCTCATGTGCAAAGCAAGTGAGGTCTGAAATAGAAAATGTACTAAATTGCAGCCATTCATTCATCTGGAATAATAGGAATGAGAGAGAACATAATTAAGACATAATTATCCTCCTGAAATTGAAAGCCTTAAAGCAAAAATCCATCCTGAATTAAGAATTTTTTTTTTTTTTTTTTTTTTATTCTGTCCCTGCGATCTTGGACCAGTCCGGTCTAGATTTGTTGACATGAACAAGTCCTTCCCAGAGCAAAGACTTAAGTCAGTAATGACATTTAGAGCCGTTTTCTAAAAGGTGCTTTACTGATAAAGCGAGGGAGGTTTCGCTTTTTGTGGGCAGTGTGGACAGCGTTTTATAGCGATAAAGGTCCATTTTCAAACGTACAATAAAGTTCCTCTGGGCGTCGGTGCTCAAAGAAACATCTGAGTCCACAAAGTCAGTCTGTTTCTCCTATATACAGTCACACGTTTCTCTTGATAATACTGAAGATTGGAGTCTTGGTTGTTGCTGGAGCTTGGAGAGACACAAGAGACACAATCACAAATGTTGATAGAGAGGCACAAAGAACGATGGATTGTGGATGTGAATTCTGCTTTATAGTGCATTTTCCTTTTAAGGATAAGGAATGGAATGGCTGTGGAAAAAGTCTCACCTGTCTGATTTTAAAGCCATGGTTTACCCTTACAAGCAGCATTAACAGATAGCGCCCATTAAACCAAATGAGGACAAGGATATTATCCAAGGGTATTAGCTCTCGTTCAGCCATTTTTTAAAGGAACTATTCATTCTGACTTGTAAAAAAAAAAAAGGAGGTCAGATATAATTCAGTCTAGGTCATGTAAAACTGTGTGCGATACTGGCAGAAATGAATATTCGTCTCCTTTCCCCTCTTATTAGACGAGATATGGCTCTTCATTTCTTTATTTCCCTTCGACACCTACAAAAACACACACAGGGATTGAAATGCAAATTGTCGGGGAGGAGGGGGGGAATGAAATCACAAAAAAAATTGTTGGTGGGGATAAAATAATATCACATCCCTGCGGGTGCAGAGGCGCACCGGAAAGTTAAACAAGCCAAGTTGTTTTGTGGAATTTATAGAAACAGGGAGAGCGAGGAGGGAAACAGAGCCCAAATAATGAGTTAAAATAGCATTTCTGTGTCCTCCATTTACAGACAAATTCACAGGCCGCCCACACAGCCTTTAGCGCTGGCATTCTGATATAATTTTGATTCTAATGTGCATCAGCTTTAGCAAAAGGGAGAGGGGAAAGGCATACATCGCTGGTGGAGTGTGCCAAAAAAGCTGGATTTTCAGGTCCTTCCCTGTGGTGACCTTTAGTCGCTTACCAGCTTCCAGATCTTTCTGAAATCTGCTCACCACAACGCTCTGGGCCATTTAGCGATGCTTCCAAAGGGGCGGGAAAAAAAAAAATGCGAGAAAGAGAGAAGAAAACAAAGAAAACGACTCATACAGAAGCACTTTTCATGTTTCATGTATTGCATTGGGGGTCTGTGGGTTGCAGATGTAGGGGGACTTGAAAGGAACAAAGATGCGCTTCGAATCAGCGGCTCAACTTGAAATCATTGAAGGAGGTCATCTTATATCATTTCTCTATGTAAAATTGCCCGAAAGCCATCAGCGCTCGCTTCCCTTTTCTCTTCATCCTTCATATACACATGCCGGTACCATTTTCATCTGCGGAAAAAACGCTGGCAGGAAAATAGCAGATCCAGACAAAAGTGGACGACTATTTGCCGCATTGAAAAAAAATGCATTTAGATCTCAAATAAAGAGCATCTTACTATTGACATGAATGACAGGTAGTGGATAAATTGCTGCTGCTGGGAAGGAAGAGCTAAGGAGCTCATCTCATTGGCTGGGGGGGGGGCTCCAATCAATATGTGTCTGCCTTAGAAGCATCACTTTGAAAGCACTTGCTGATAACAACATGAACATTACGAACATTCAGTAAATGGCAGCCAACTGTCGCTTACTGTCATTAAAGTTTCAACATGGAGCTTCCTGCAGCTTGCAGCTTTCCCTCCGCACAGCTCTATGCCACGGTTGAAGCCCTTACAGTCAACTGTATTGTGCTTGTTTTCAAGTCTATTTAATTAAGCTATAATGAGCGATGCGGTGGGAAATAAAACGGAGGGTGACCTATGACCTCCAGTCGGTGATCATCACAAGGCAATCAACAGAATGACACAGAATGAACAAAAACCAATTATACTTTCAGAAAAGTGTTAATTAAAGACCAATCTTTATATAACTTCCATCAGTTTGCTGCTGCTTACTGTGAAGTATATCGTCAATTTACACCATGAAGATCTAGTGCCGGGCTTAGATTTAATGTCAGTATAACAAGGTGAGTAAACTGAGATTAGTGGGCTTGCCCTCCACTACATCCCTGCATGTAATAGAACGGTTACCGAGTCTGTCTGTCTTTCCAGAAATTATCATAAATATTCCAATCATGGGGGTTAATGATAGTGACAGAAACAGCGATAATGATAGAGATGTACGTAACACTGTAACACTGTGGCATTAGTGTTATTTAGCACATGAAATATACAAACCGCGTTCATATTAATGCGGCCGAGCTAAATGCAAATTAGGTAACTTAATTAACCCCTTTCAAAAGGTGAACAATGTGAAATTATCATCAGAAAACAAGGTCCATGCTCGGCCAATGGACTTTCACAAGAGAAAAAAGGAGAATTCTGGCAGACTATTTCTGTCTGCGCTCTGTCTGACTGCTGAGCAGCCATCTTGCAACAGTCACTTTTATCACCCTTCTATACAAACATCTCATTGTTTCACACAATAAGCAAATCAGTATGATTTGCCGGCTGAACGCTCGCAGCGGAATGATGCTTCATCAAAAGCCCATCTGTGAACAGGTTGCCACCTGCAGAGAGTTGGACCAGTAACAGACTGGAAGATCGATGCAAGCCCAGTCTGACTCGCACTTTGCGGCGCTTTTCGGTATATTTATCTTCCCCCGAATCGAACTCCAAAATATGCCACAACATGCCCGACATGTTTCAGTATCAACACAAAGAAAAGACTAATTCGACCTGACAAAAGAAAGCCTCTGACCACTCAGTCAGCAGAGCGCAGACACACACTACTGGGCTCAGCACTTGCCCACATTTCTCAGGCATTAACCCCCCCTCCCACACACACACACACACACACACTCAGATACGCACACCCTTGACTTGAGCCTCTGGGCTTACACATTGCTCTGCAGAGGTGTGAGTAACATCCAAATCTATATTGATGACTGTAATCTCTCTCACCCATCGCCCTCAATAAAGTCTAGCAGCCCTGACATCCCCATGGTTCAGCTATTATAATGGGGCCATAAACTGTATGATTTCCAAAGGAGGAACTTGAGGGAAGAAGGTGGATCTGCTTCTGTCCCTGTCCACCAACGGCAACTTTTTATATGCTACATCCATGTACGTACCGTGACATCGGAGCATCATCTCCAGATCCAGACCCCTCCTGAGAATCGCCATGTTGCGGCACGGTGATACTCGGTGAAAATACTTAAGGTTATTTGCAGTCACGGTGCCGAGTGCGGGTAGGAGTGCCTACTCTCCACACAGCCAAATCTCTCATCACAACAAAGAGAAGGCCTCCTCTAAACTACCTGGTGCATAGTGGAAAGGGAATGGAAAGTGGGGAGGATGGGGGCGAGCTGAAGGGTCAATCCGGAAGACAGTGCTTGAAGACGGGCAGCTGCTGTTTGCATTCCGGGAAAAAAAGCGAATCGAGACGTCTATGAGTTACAGGAAAGAACGTGCAAAGTCAATACAGTCAACCACCGCCTCCCATTTTCCTCTCTAAAGGCCTGAATGCACTGGAAGCGATAATTGGCACGCAACACTCCTACATCGACGGCCCGATGATGCACAATTAGGCAACAGATCCGAAGCGTCAGCATGGGTGGGGTGGGTTGGGTTATGCGATGTCATATTTTCCATCTCATGCCCCGTGATACGATCCGCTTCATATAATTGGGGACTTTTACGTGAAGTTCTCTCCTATCAAGCTACGTTCCATCTAAGCTCTTGTCAAGGGCTCTTGTTCATTTCTAAATCGGCAAACGTGACACACCTTGTGCAGTATCGCTCAAAAAACCTGTTCTGAATCGCTTTGATCTATTTCAATATCAACTTTTGTAACCGCGCGGCTCGATGTGCCTTTTGTCGTCATTGAATTTTTCAGCTAAAGGAAACTGTGCTCGCCGCTGACCTGCACGGCCGCCACTTAAGTCCTTTCAAACGTAATGTCATAATGGTTATTGACAAACCTTTTTCTCGCCGAGGCTCATGAGCTTCTGGGCGGCCTTCAGAGTAATAATCCGCAACATTTTCATATAAATAAATGTCAGTTTTGCTGCTCTCTATTGCGACTGACACCATGCAATAGTGATTCAATCTGTACCCAGTGCATGAAGGCTTTTACATTTGCTGCTCTTAACGCTTATAAGGGGGTTCCTCTTTCCCGGAATGTTTGGAATGCATATAATACAGTAGAAGAAATGTGTCTATACTGAGTGTCTTTATTATTACAGCATGTTGAGCCACATTGAGTGCAATACACCAAAGCAATGACATCTTATTACCAAAGGTGTCGCCAAAATCAAGAAAAACGAGAATGTTGCAGATTCTCACTTCAATGCAAGGGATCTGATGGAAATGCGAGCTGCTTGGTGGATCACTTGTATGCTGAATGGACCTGTGGATCCTCAGAAAAGGTCTTGAGTGATGTTTGAAGAGGTATGTAATATGTGACGATAAAAATGGCCACATTAGATAATATAGTATTCAGTGTTTGTCCATACAGCTGAACAATTCTATGAGTCTATGCTATCTATCGTCGTTTTATGCTAATAGTTAAATTACCCACATACTTGTTTTCAGCCAGTATTTTACAATAGCTTTTCCTTATCCGTCTCCCGGCTTCCTGGAGACCGGTTCTCGATATAAAAAAAAACATGAAAAACATGGATCGTGTCCTTCTGCCTGGACATAGGTCAAACATCATTGCAGCTCCAAAAGCTTCACAAGAAAAGCCATTTCTGCCCGCTGTTGTTGCTCCAAAATGGAACCCAACTTCGGAGCAGGCATGTCAAGGTGCTTTGACTCACGACTGAGTGCTTCTAGTGCATGATGGACCGCTGAAAGCAACTGACGCATACATCCTTGAACTCCAGCACACTGGACTCACACTTGGATTTGCCTTATTGACAAGGGGAAGACATACTGCTAACATAGACGAGACATAGCCTACAACCTATAGGTCCTAGATTCACATCATTAGCATGTAGACTTGTTTCACTATTAAACAACATACCAATCCCATTTACAGTATGTGGCACATACACTTGGCTTTGACAGGATATACTGATTGTTATTGAGTAACAACTCAATGTCAGCCAGGATTACCCAACAGTTTGGAGGGGGAAGTGTGTGATAATTTGTTTGCAAAGAAGCTTGAAAGTCATTCATCATCAGTCACGTAGTATAATCATTCTGTGTATACAATTACTCAAAATGTTGCCTCCAATTAGAGTTCCTTTGCCAGATTGCTTAATTTTAATTTTAAAAAATGACCTGTCTCCAACTGAGCAGTTTGCCGCATACCAAAACCTCCCATTCCCTCACAATAACAACAATGCAAATCTGCGATAAGGAAAAGTTGTCCCTTTAACTTAGCGCTCGCCGTGCCTGGGAGATCCTCGTTGTGAATGTGTGGAGCACATGATGCCTCCTCTCTTCCTCTGACAATTAAGTGGTGTTGTTACTGCACAGGTTCATGCATTAAATGAAGAGGGGCACCGCCGGGAGAGAAATGAAATCAGCCAAGCAATTATCCACACAGATGTTTTACGAGGGAATATTAAAGCAATGGTAATCCAGTGTTGAAAGTTTACAAATGGTCTCTCACTTTCTTCCCCCGTCCCCAAGCTGAATCTTGTGAAATGTACATGAAATATCATTTACCCTTTTGGTTGATCCGGTGGCTACAACACTAATACTAAGGGTCTCTCTACAATAGCTGTTGCTGCAGTTTGAGTGTCTCTTTTCTTTGTCCGTTCAGCCATGGTGGCTATCACTGCTCATGCTAACTACCCAGCTCTTCTTCTGTTTATTTATTTAAATGAAAATATTGCAGATTATTACTTTAAGGGAAGGCATGTTTTTTTTTTCTGTTTTATTACTTTGCCCAGTCTAACTACAATCATTGCTAACTTCCCTCTCTGCCTAATGCCTCTGCATACTGTACATCTGTGCATCTCAGTGGAATTGTAAATGGACATAAGCATATGTAATATGTAATGGAATCACTTAGGGTTTGCAATGGACTCTTCCATTATACCTGATCCGAACACAAGTCAAACATGAGCTATAAATACATAAATAGCGCGCTAAAAAATAAATGAGTCAACAAAAAAATCAGTAGTTTCTCTCTAATGAAAGCTATTTCTACTGTATGTGTTTCATGCTGTCACCGCCTGAGTGAAGGTTAATTGAAGGCCTGCTGAGAGAGAGAGAACGACTAAAAAAGGTCAGCCTTGCTCTTCACAGGATGGCCCTGCCAGATGTTATTGAAAGGTCAGAGTCTTACCTTTAAAAGAGGGACCAAGTGGTCAAGCTAAAAGAAATAAATTAGAGTCACAGCCTGAGTGTAAAATGGACACACCACCAAAAAAAAACCCTCAGTGAAGACAGAAGACTGAAGTTAGAGCTTCGACTAAATTAGCTCATTTCACCCTGCGTACCTCCCTACGGTAGAGGATTAGGACCAAAATTTTGTTGGGTTCTGAGAATCTAATCTCATCTCAGAATTCTTACAGAATTCATTTATACTCCGAATTCCGAGATTAATCTCAGAACTTGGAATACATTTTTCACATGTGGCACTAATCCTCTTCCGTACCTCCCTGTTTTTTTTTTTATATTAAATCCAGTCTCAGAAGGGAGTCCACACAGATACGGCTTCCCACAGAGCCCCCTTTGCACATCGCAATAACATCGCTGATATAAAGTCAAGCCCAAAAGGTGACGACTCCGCGACTCCACAACTCCTACACTCTTGGGAAACCAGTGTTGACTCCTAGTTAGCGATACACAGGCAAAACGCAATACAATCAGCTCTTTGACTTTGAGTTCTCTCTTTTTTTTGCAGTGCAAATCCTGGAGACTAGCAGAAATAATTGGTTCCTTTCCAGTTTGCTCACTTGAGGCAACACTACAGTGGGTGGTGTGTGTGTGTGTGTGTGCCCGCGCGGACTCCGTAGTCAAAGTCTTTTCACGATCACGTCTGAATTGTAAATGAGTGCTTAGTAGGTCAGGGTGCACTGTCACTCATCCCCCTTTGTTCTTGTGCATTTCCCCCCCTTTGCCTCACAGACCCCAAGTCACCTCCATAGAAGATTTTCCTCACTTTGTGCTATACAACTCTTTTGTTCCTAAGTCAGGAACGTGCTCCGTCGTCACAACACTGCTCCAACACTTCTGCTTTGCTTTTGTCAGTGTTACATTTCAGGTGTTGTAGGTTTTTTTTTTTTTTACCCGGCACTAGCGTTAGCTGCTAAGCTTCTCACCTGTGTCTCGCAAGAGCAGCTGCGCTAGGTGTGCTGGCAGAACCATCCAGAAGACGTGTGCGCGCTCTCACCGGGGATGTGACTTCCTTCCGCCTCTCTCCGACAGCCGTACCGTTAGTGCCTCCTGCCTCAACGTGGCAACGCTAGCAAGTGGCGGGCAGATCCCTTCTTGTGCTACAATCACACCGCAGCTGAAAGTGTCCCGTTTCCCTCGCATGCGACACGGATCGGATGTTTTCTAATCAGTGTGAAAGGGGAAAAAAGCCGCGCGGAGTTGCATTTTTTTTCCCAACTGCGTTCTGAAAGTCAGAAGCCACGCGGCCTACATGCGTTTGAAAGCTCAAATCTGAGTTTGTCAACGTTGCCATGGCAAAAAGTGAATCTTCCTTCATTCACCTGAGATGGAGGTGGCAGCAATTAGAGCAGATAAGGTAAGAGCTATTGCCTTTTCCATGTTTTTATGTCCCTCCACCACGGTACGCGGTATGTGGGATAATATGCCATAATGGTGCCATCTGTAGACACATTCTTATGAACACAATAACTCAAGAACAATGCATGATAGAAACTTCCTATAGAGTAGATGATCTGATTAGAGTTTGGAGCACCTTTCTGCATAAATTTGCAAATAAATGAGGAAAAGCTGATTTTCCCAAAACTACTGTAACTCCTTAAAGCTTTAAGACATGGAGTTCATATCAATACCACTTATGTGTTATGTGAAGACAAGTATGTTGACATAGAAATATTTGCTACTGAATGCATTAATTCACTTAATTAATGACACCATTAGCATAACTGGTTATGTTTAATATATCATATGGAGTGATATTAGGCAGCTGTACTGCCTCATGTTGTCTTTCTTGGCCACAGCATCATCTCCCGCTGACGATGTCACCAACTTGCTCACAGATGTAGCAGCATCCAAAGAGCAAAGGCCCATATTGGAGTGCCTCCCATATTAGCTAGAAGACTAGCCCGCAGAGAGAGTGAGAGTATACGTGTGGGTACAAAAACGGATGTGACGTCTTTTGTCCCAGTTACCCTGCACAGGCGTGCCTTCTCGACATCGCTGTCAGTTCACATTGGTATCGGATATGGGTTACGTTCTAGATTAGATATGAACAGTTATCCAAAAAAGCATCAGATATGAGCAGCAATTCGGAAATGAGCATGAAGGCCTGCGGTGTGAATGCAGCCTCAGTGCTCCCACAGCACATGCTTGGCAGATACAGCGACTGCGGCACCTCTAGATTGTGTTACAGCAGAGAAGGCGGACCTCGTCCTCCTCCCCTGCTCCCAAGGCCTCAGAAGTAATGTGTGAGCATGGCACAGCACCAAGATCTCCCTTCTGAGGGAGATTATGGGCGAACTGGGCCCGTCTCCCTTGCCCTTGGAACATGGAAATAACAGTCCTCAGCAATTCAACCCGATGACAGATTAGTCCCATCTTGATTTGCATAACGAGCCCAACATTGAGGCATCCTTCCCTTTACACAAAGGCATGGATCAGTGTTGGAAATTTTGAAAGCGAACGGTGGAAGAACTGTGATACGTCATTTGTGTCATTGAATTTCACATGCAAACTGTGATATTGATTGATCAGTATAGCAGCCATCTTTGACAGTTCAAAGTTAATGCATGTCCGAAGAGCACAGCTACCAGTTTTTACGTCATTCCAACTTACAGTTCATGAAAACAGAGCTTTGGAGGTTGTTGTTTTTTTCTAAAAGTCCAAATTTTTGATGCTACCAATGTCAAATTAATACAATAATATGCTTTGAGATTTTCTTTGCAGTGAAAAAATCACAATTGATTTGCCACTCTCAATACTGTAGGTAGGACATTTCCATAATAAAATTTAAACACTTTGGCCAACTTTTGACTTGCTTTTCTTCAATTAGACAAAACCAAGGCCAAAATCAACACCCACCAGGAGAAGCCGTTGGAAAGTTTTGCAGAACATCCAAAATAGTGCCCAAAACTTAATGTCAAACTAAACTTCATGGGTCCTACAGTATATCCAAACACACTTGCCAAACTGCAGGTTTGGGGGTGGCAGGGCCGAGGGTTGAAATTAAAGAGCTTGTATTTATGCTTCTTAATTACCAAGTTATACCACTGTTACACCACTCCAGGTTATCTGTAGCCAAGAGTGACTGTGTGCCAAAATGAATGCAAACTTTCAATCAATGCTTGAGCTATTGGACGAAATACAGGGAAAAAAAGGATGTAGACACAGGATGCTTTGCTTCACAATAAACCCCAAAGAAACCGGGAGCAAAACAAAAGGGTTTCAGCTCCTATGGGATTTGAACCACTAACAAGCTTGCTTGGTGTTAGAACTTGAAAGGTGTTTTAATCCCAGTCATTTTAGTGTCTTGTTTGCACTGCTTTTCTTGGTTTCAATGTCCAAGTCCAGAGGTTTCTTGAACTACCCTCTTCTAACAGTGAAATCCTCCTACGCCTTTAGAAACCAAGCCCACTCCTGTCACCCAGGAGTCAAGAATGAGGTTGAGGCAAATGTTTTCCTTCATAACCTGGCTGCTTCCAACTTATGTCACTCATAATTCACGCTAACCTCATTACCTCTTATCATAAGCATCCAATTTCCTGTCCTCTTGGGAGGATGTAAATCTCCCGGGTTTCGCTCGCAGCTCCAGTTCCCCAATAGCTGCCGATGAGTTCACCACCAGAGACTCTTTCATGTGCATGTAGCTTGCATATGTGAGTATCCTTCTTCCAATAAATCTTTTGATTGTCTTACTTTGTTCCACACTAATGGGGAAGCACTTTACCATTGGATTTGCATCCGCAGATTAGGTCTCCACTGAAAAGCCAGGATTTGTCCTAGATCCTGCCTCATTTTCATTCTCATGCGTTGCAGGCAGTCATTTCTGGAGATAACTTTTGAAGAATTTCCTGCAATGATGACAGAAAATCCTCATCTATTGTACATCATCAGCGCGCAGTGGTAAATGTTTTCTAAGAAAAATGAGGGGAGGGAAGAAAAGCCTAAACTTCCATTGTGTTTTGATGCTTCTACTCTCCGTACATGTGGCCATGTGTTCAAACAACAAATCTGACAGCTGTATTCCACAGCTGTTAAGCACTAAATCTTATCACATTACTGTATGTGCACAGATAGAGGGTATTATCAATATGAGTAAAGGAAATGCCATGATAAAATCCCACCACAGTGAAAGGTTTTGATGGTTCTGCGCTGATGTGGGTGCATTTCCTGGCACCGAATCAATCCTGCCAGGAATGTGCATCCGAAAACAGCAAGGCATATTCTTATCACCTGCAATAACATCATCTCAGTTATAATTTATATTCTTTGACACATGTAAAATTCATCGGAAGACATCCCAAAAATAATGTCAGCAACGAATGTGCTTCATTAAAAGTAGCTCATATGAAGTTTATACAGAGAATGAACAGATATATGATGTTTTATGAACAAAAGGATCCTACCCACTGACTTGTGCAAAGTTAAAATCTCAGAGGATGAAAATAAAAATAGAAAAGATATAGACAGATATGCCAATATCACCGTCCCAATTGTTTCTACTTGGTCAAGGGTCGGCTGGTTAAATATAATAAACTGTTGCCAGACTCCAAGTCAGTATGTCCATGTTTTCATTTTCTAACTGTACTGAATTCAGATTACAGGCAAATTTAGGATGGGAATGATGTGGTTCAAGACAAACACAGTATGACTGAATATAGATATCGCTTGCCCATGCTGTCCTGTGCAATGGGCCTTATGAGTCTCATTGACTTTTAAGTGGGGAATTCCGAGTAGGGGTCTGCAGCCCCACTGGGACAGATCTACATGGATCAACTCCACATGTCTCAGCCACAAAGGTGAGATGGGCTGCCTGTCTCTGATGAAGATAGATGGCCCAGATGATCAGTCAGAGTGGTGTTTAGTGGTGTTAGTGGTTTTAAGCATCGACCTTACCCCGCCTGCTAAGGTGGGTGGACCTGACAATCCCAGAAAACACACTACACAAAATATGTCTATTCATTGTCTCCAGAAGGTGACTTTGTTTATTTTGTGTTATCCAAATGCTGTAGCTCTAATTTACTCAGCATTGCCCAATACAGCACTACTCTTCATTCATTCCTGACTTGAGAATGAATGATCAATGAACAGTTATCCCCATAGAAACATTCTCACCAGTCATAACATCTTATTGAGCATCTTGTGAGTTTAAACTTATTTTGGAGCCGTTAACTAATTCCTCCAATACTGCAAAGGAAGAGACAGAGAGATAGATAGATAGATGGATAAACTGAGTGTTTGTTAATTACTCCATCTGGGAAAAGGTGCCCTCCATACCTCAACTGTTAGTGCCAATTAGGAATGTGATTGTTTTGTGAGGCAGGGACAGGTGATTAGTTAGTGTATCAGTGTGCGCATGGAGGCGTACAAGTAATGAAGGTGAGACAGAAAGAGAATCTGATGTAATGACATCTCCCAATCATTTCCCTATACGGAGCTCATGTTTCACTTTTGGCTTTCCCCTGGTGCCTCCGTCCTGTTTTACACAGCCTTATGTATATAAATCTGTTCCCTAATCTTCTGACAGGTAGCCTGCTCCCCCAGCACAAACTCAATGAGCCCTTCACTGCTGCCTTGCTTATTTAGAAAGATGGCTCAAGGCCTCATTGGATTCTTTCTGCTATGAACGGCACTTTCACAGCATAAAACCTAAATGTGCTCATAGAGTGGGGAGCTTTGGCAAAGGAACTTTTTCTAGCTATATCAACCTTGATAAAACAGGCGACAAATATATATCATTAAGAGGTGCAGCACATCATCTCCCTGCTCTGATGTTGTGTCCACTCATCCAGGAACCAGACACAGATTGGAGTTTAAGTCCTACCAACAATTATCTGTGGCAGAGCTGCTCTGGAGGCAGAAATAATCTCATTGGAGGAGTTAAACCTCTGTGGGCAGAGCCAAAGAACCACAGTTTTTCAGGCTAAGCAACATTAGACTGAAGCCCAATGGAAAAGGCAAGGTAGGTAGCTAATATTGGTGCTCTTGCTACTAAGTGAAAATAAAATCTAGCCATGCAAAGTTTGCATTGCAAGTTATCTAAGTTATCTAGGTTAGCCTAGCTGACCTTCCAAGTTCAGACTAGCTAAACTAGCCTATAGCTAGCTAGGAAAGCTAGTTAGCTAGCCTGCGGACCTTACAAGTTCATAAATGTCGTGGTCATTGCCATTTATATTTTTTATTTATATTTTGGCCAGAGCTCCCTCTTTGTCATTCCAGTTTGACAGTTAGCTAACTGTCGTTTGGATCCGCCCATTGAGGTTTAACTCAACCAATAGACCTTTTTCACAGCAGGCATTTTGACGTGTCATAGCAGGGTAAACACAGGTGTAACTAATAACATTAATGATGGTATTGTGCATGCTGGCTCATTGGAATGGCACTGGAACACCTAAATGGAATGGAACCATCATTAATGTTATTAGTTAGGCTACACTTGTGTTTACCCTGCTATGACACGTCAAAACGGCTGCTGTGAAAAATGTCTATGAGATTATTTCTGCCTCCAGAGCAGCTCTGCCTCAGAGAAATGACTGTAGGAACTAAAAGTCCAGTCTGCGAACCACACATGCATTGCCATACCTAAGCGTTTAGTCTTATTAGTCACAGGTGACAAAATGTAGCAGTTTCAGCCCAATTACAATAGCCTTGCTCTTCTCTTGTCTTTGATCCCCTCATCTCCACTCAGAGAACAACCTTTCAAAGAGAATACGGCAGAAAGGAACCTTTTCATGTGGCAATACTGTATCAAAGTGCACACTGGTTGAGAGCCCTTGACAGGTAAGTGAGTGAAGGACAGGTACACACACACACACACATTTGACATAAATTACACCCAAACTTAGGCTGGTACATTGAATTCGTTTCTTTGAATATTTCCATCAAAAACTCAAAAAAAAGAATGGATACCAACCTAATGACTCAGCGTCTCACACACTGGTCCCTACATTCATTTCTTTCAAGAGATGGTAATAGCGCTAAAATATGAAAACAACTTTAAATTTTCAAACACAAAATATTTGATACCCTTAAAATGCAGTGCATAACCCTGCCTTTTTAATAGAAACGATAGATCAAATATTCAGCATTTCCCAGCCTTGAAAAAACTCCTTAACTATGCTAACTTTCGATGCTTTCTGTCTGATCTCATGGAAATCCCCCTGCCTCTTTCAACTCAAAGAAAAGACTAGACACAATCAATATCCCTGATGAGCGGATGGAAATGGTGTGATTGGCTGAGCGGTCCGTGGTAACTGGGTGAACTGGCTGCACCGCCTAATCCAGTCATGGCTCTGCGAGTTTCTGAGAAATACTGGAGGACTTTCGTTTGGGTTCGCCCCACTGCCGACTGCTCCCTCTTCCTCCGGGCCGCTGATCAGATGCGAATTCACATGCATTGTTTTCCCGCCGTCCACCACTGCCCCTGACACTGGTCTGCGCTTATTAGCCATGCAGCACTGACCTTTGATATCCAATTTGACAGGCAGAGCATGCCACAGCAGCCCAGCGCTTATTATAAAAGGCAAGTTAGCATTCTTAAAACACCCTGCAAGCTTTGACTGGCTGAAAGATTGTTTACACTTCATTTCCCGACTGGCTGAGCCACCAAACTTGTTAAATGGTCCAGTGCCACATCTCCTGTGATCTCTAATTGGTCATTACACTTATTAACGGGGCTTCCTCGTTATTTAAACTTGGTGACAACTAATTTTGCTGGAGAAATGTGATAATTGCGTTTGGCTTAGGCTAAGTGATTGAGTATTGTTTTCATGTAATGTGATGTATGTAGTTCCCAGTTTAATTTAAATCCAATAAGATGGTGTTTGTCGGGAGCGTTTTCAGGAAACACCACGCCGGCGTGAACCGTAATGGCGATGCAATATTTGCGTCTTCACTTCAAGGAATGATTCCATGCATGTAGACTAATGCTCTGCTTGTTAATGTCTCTTGTCCCATTTACTGGGAATGTATCTGATAGCCAATTCATTGCCAAATATGATTTATTAATACTGCCAATATGCTCTGTTTTGCATATGGGAATATTGTGTGATCTATTTAAACGTATGAGTAACAGCTGCCTACAAGAATAATTTATATTTGCCTAGCATGCAAACCGTTTTTAGTTTGTAAATGATGAGAAAATTATATATGGTTTCAGTTATGCACTATGATCGGGCCACATACGGAGAAACACCTAAGTGCAAATTGACGCCCTAATGAACGCCTGCGTGAACCGCAGCACATAGAGTAGGTCGTTTGTCTCAATAAGTGGTTTGTTTTATCTGCACATTGAAGAGCCTCGGCGTGCTTCTTTTGAAATTCAGTTCACTTTAAGGGGCTGTTGTTACTTTTGAGAAAAGAAAAGAAAAAAAAAGTACAACCTTCGTGTTCTTCTCCTTCTCCCCGTCTGCGAAAAACCAAAGGGAAACAATAAAAAATGCAAACCCAATTACGCTTTGGTGTGTCTCACCCACACTCGTTTGCATCAGCCACATCTGAAGATACAGTTTAAGGGGGGGGGGGGGGAGGTAAGAAGAAAATCCTTCACACTGACAACAGGGAAGTAGATGAATGAAGATATGATTCAAACGATCGGCTGTGATTTTGATATGTCTGTTTTCTCCGCCACTTAACAGATACTGCGATGTTGAAAAGATGCCATCTGTCTTCGAGATGAATGCCATCTCCATGGCTTGAGGAAAAAGCATTTCCCCTCCGGTTCTTGACTGGAAGTGATCGGTATGTTAAACAGTATCAGTCATGCTGAAGTCATGTTTTCAAATTCAGAAAAGCGGGCAATGCTACTTAACGGCTTCGCGCTTTCGGCCGTAAAGGGAACCTAATCTTAATGGAATCTGAATACTAATTTCTCGAAATATCTGATGTCAGCGGCGTTAAGTATCAAACGCAAAAGTCGATATAATGTCCGTGTTTGTCATTGCTGGGGAGCGTTTCATCTTCAATGCCTCAACCTCTGTAGATGAAGTTAAAGCGGTGAGCCGAAATGTAGTTTTATGGATTCGTCAGGCCTAGAATCATTTATATGTATATGTTTTTTTTATTGTTGAAGTTGCCGTGTGAGAGGAGAGCAGAGACAGAGGAACAATGCAAGTGAGAGAAGAAGGTGCATAATCCTATTAGCGAGTGTGCGGTGTGGGGAGCTTGTAGCAACCCCCCCCCCCCCCCTATGTCCTCAACACAGCTAGAAGTTTCCTGTAGATGCCAGCTTCGGCATAAGCAGAGAGAAACCTAATTCACCAAAAAAAAAAAAAAAAAAAACGCGCTCAGAGGCTTACGGCTCACGGTGGGAAGCCTGCCGCTGCTCTTTTGGAGCCGGTGAGAAAAGCCTAAGTGTGCTGCAGAGGTCTGAAGTGGCTGTCGTTCCAAGAGAGCCGTCCCTCCCTGCCAGTGACACGGGCCAAGAGAGCGGAGCTGCAGGCCCCCGGGCCGGTGCACGGGGGCGGCTTTGCAGATTTCCCATCGACTGTTGCAGGGGACGGTCCGGCGTTTCGGGACCGTCTGTTTGCCCCTAAAAATGCCCTCTGAGTCTCGTCTAAACCAGCACGCCAAAGATCCACCCCGTCTACTTCTTCCCCCTACTTCCAGCCAAAAATAATGGAACATATGGCACCTTCCCTGTTCTCAGTGCCGCTGTATTTCATGAATAGAATCAGATGCTGTGTGAAACATTCAGCAAAGAGGAAGGAGCAGAGTTAAGAGTTTGAATTTCAAGATTATTTTGGGGGACATTTTTGCCTTTATTTGAAAGAACCCAGGATGAATACAAAGCCGGGATGTCATAGTTACATGGCCAACTGAGCTGCCAGCATGCTCCACTTTTAAAATAAACCTTGTTCCTCACTTATATTTTGGACTTTTCTTTTTGACGGCCTCATAGGAAGAAAGAAAGAAAAGAAAGAAAAAACCTCTGATTCTACAAATGCTTCTTATTCCTATTGAAGGCTTAGCTGATGAAGACATACAGTTGGCTTGACTGCTGTTGACAAAATACACTTATTGTAAGTCGCTTTGGACAAAAGCGCCTGTTAAATCTTGTAATACAATGTAAAAAGGTTAAGTTTCAACTAACATTAGGTTAGTTAACCATCCAGGCAGAGGAGAAACAGAAGTTTAGACAATACTAGTTTGTGTAGAGCAGCGTAACAGGCAGCCAATCAGGAGCCTGTTTCATATAGAGCCTTTGTTTTGCTTTGATTTGATTGGCTCACAGCCAGAGAGGGTGTACGGTGGCCGGCGGGGACAAAGTCTGAGAACTGGCAAAGACAAAAGACTGTAAATAAACGTAGGAATCAATATCACTGGTGGTCATTTCAGTCTCTGTGTACATCCATTGTACGCAGACACGCAGGACATTAAACCAGCTGTTTTCCAACTTTAACTCAGCATGATAGGTAAGATCCAGCCGGTGTACACAGCTGTGGAAGTGACAGCACCACTTGGGGATGTGTGCGTCCTCCTGGGGGGATCGTAAGCGAGGTGCTGGCCACCACGCGGTCCGCTCCATCCACCTTCTTCCCCCGATGTCTACCGGCTTGAACGTCACAGCTGTCACCTCCTCGTGGGGAGCCGGAGCTCGGTGTGAGTCAGCACTAATTTACCTTCACAACCGATGCCCTGCAGGACCTGGCAGGTTCCACCGGTCGCCTCATTTGAGGGGGTATACTGTCTGGGGTTTCACTCAGCTCGGCGTCCGGTCGGCTCCACTCAGCATCTCTTCACTCGGAACAGCCTTCCATATATTTATGAAAAGATGTTGCGGTGTAAAAGTTAAACACTCAAGTAGTTTTAAACTATTGTGAAGTGCAGCGCTTGGATAGATTTATTCAATTATTCTCCATCCGCTTTTGTATCTCTCTCCTCTATGGTCCATCTTAATTATATTATCTGAAAGCCAACCCAAATGCTCATCTGTAAATAGAGGGGCTTTAATATGGAGTGAAAGCTCTGTCTGTCTTTATTTGCTCCTGAATGCAAAATAGCATTTACTGATTTATAGTCAGGGCTTGTAATACACTTGTTGGATAGTGAAGGATATTAGCAATAATATCTACAATATTACCTAGGTAACAATATCATATGGCTGCATGGATTTCACCATATTTCGGCTGTTAAAATTTAAAATACATGGATTATAGGCTATGCAATTGAAATTCAGTGAAGCTACAGTTGTCTCACTCTCATGAAATTCTTAAGCCCCACAAATCCATTTACATTCAGCACATCTGAGTGTTTTTGACACTTTAAATATTTAAAATTGTGTGCCTGCATATGTGTCAGAGCATGGTGTGTGTGTAATGTGTGTAACTGGGGGGGGGAGGTGGGAGTAGATACTGTAATCCACTGGTGAATCATCTCTAATTGACCCCAGTCCATGCGATACGTTAGACAATTAGTCTAGCAGGGGGGCTGAAGGGAGAAATTTGGGGACATAAATAACGAGCACGAAGCTTCTTCACGTGAACAGTCTACTACAAGCTGACTCACAGCGGTAAGTCGTGTCGTGTTGGCGGCAGAGACGAGCATTAGGACAAAACCAACAAGCACTGCAGAGCCACGGGAGGAGTGGAGCAGAAAAGGACGAATGACAAATGTGGAGCCGGCGCTGCAAAAAAAAAAATATCCATCTTCAACCTGCACTGTGAAATTTTCGCTGTTTGAGTTTTGAGGATACTTCAATACCCAGAAATCCCGCGAGGTGACGTCAGTAAACTGCAGCCCCACTTCATGACTTGGGTGTATTTTTTTACATAAATATCTTGCCTATTGCAGCTTTACTAATCTAAAGTTGAGTATTAAAGTGACATTTATTTTTAAAACAAGTGAAAATATCAGCCACTGGGGCGAGAGAATTTCACTTCCAATGCAAATCAAATGGTTCAATACAAAAATTCAGAAACTGCATTGGAAAGAAGTTGAACGATCTACTGGTACAGTATTTCTCACCTGAATATGGGACGAAACAACACTAGACATTTTCTGCAGTGAGGACAGGGAGAAGTAGAAGTGAGGAACATCAACGACTGCAAAGCCATATCAAGAATCTGTCAAAAAAGCTCAGCATCTATACTGCATGCTGTATATGATATAGAGTTTGTGGCTTCAGTCCCAGTTCATAGCCCTGCATCCAACATTTAAAAATCACCCTGCAATTAAATGACAAATTTTTTTTTCGAGTTCTAAATTTCTGGTGTTTCAATTTGCCGTTTCAAAAGCAAAGCGCCACAGTTCATATCAAATTCTGACACTTTAACACCCAGCAAGATAGGACTGGACTTTTGGGGGTTTCACAATACTTTTTTCTTAACAGTGTGGGTGTCTTTCAAGCAGATGAGCACATACAACTACAAGACAAAGGCTTTTCCTGCAAAGCTGTCTCTGCTCTCCTCCCACATGGTTTGTCTGCTGGGTTATTCATTGTTGGAGGAGGCTCTGATGGCAACGGTCCAGGACATGTCCCTATTCACCGCAAGATATTTCACAAAAGCAGCTTTTCTCCAAAGGTTCATTTCGGTGTGAACTGATCCTATAACAATAGTAACAAACACATTAACAAAGATCCACTTGAGTGATGAGATGCCACTTCTTGACACGCGCAAAAAGGAGTGGTATGAAAGGACTACATATACAGGATCTTTTCATTTTAAAGAATATGAAGATGAATATGAAGATACCAGATATCCTTCACAGGCTTTGCCGAATCTTGTGACATATTTTGAAGTCGTGACAGCACTCGAAACCTGTCTTCAATAAAATATTCACAATGGGCCTCATGCATGATTTTTTTTTTCCCCATTTGTCATTAACTCCCTTGTAAGGAAATTGTTCTAATTCAGGATTCATTATTTCGTAGCGCAGCACTGCTCATTAAAATTACTTTTTTTTTTTTTTTTCAAAACACTGGTAATCCACGGTAATTATGAAGTTAACAGTTAAATGTGAAAAAATCCTGGCAGTGAAAGACTTTAAAGGAGTAATTTGAACCTCTTCCACCCCGCCGGTCCCACTGGCGGATCCATCATTACGAACACTGCTGTTGTGCAGCCAAGCTTTATTCAAACCCACAGAACTTTATTTCAAATTCTAGTCAAGATCCCAAGGTTTCCACAGACGCCAAATACAGTATATCATGCTGATTTACAGGGAAATGTGCATAAAATGATGCACAAACACATCCATATTTTTCCATTTGTGCAGCCATCAAAAATTGCCTCTTGGGTTTGAATATTTCACTCAATATAAGCGTGCTATAGCTTCAATGAAGCGTTGCAATGAGCAGATATAGAATATGGATGTGACATACAGTATGGAAATAACTATCTTTGAAACTACTTAAGGGGTAATTTAAGGGGAAAATCAGAGTTCAAGGGGGTTAAAATAAGAAAATGTTCAATGATGCCCAAACCAGAAGCAGCAGGAGAGTCAAGTCGTGTTTTCTGTTTATCCTACAACACTATACCTGTTGCCAACTTTTTGGTTCCAGACTGCTTCGTGGGCAATGAAAGTCTCCGGAGATAATCTATCACGAATTTAACACCTAATAACAGGCGAACCACAGCTCCGGCGGAAAACAGAAGAGGGAAGCTGCTCATAAATCACGACTGCAACTGCACAGAGTCGAGCAAAATCTGCAGCCCGTTAATTAGAATTGATCAGGAATTTACCGTGGCGGTGATTGCCGTGACAGGACGGGATTACAGTCGCCCGCGTTGTGATTTGCGGCGTAGGTGAAGAGCCAATGAAATTATTATGCTAATGAGGTATTGCATATTTCACAGATTTCTACTGGTTCAGTGAGCCATAGTCCAGATAGTACGGGATGTCAAAGAAATCCGTAGACCTGTAGGACACACTACAACACTGGAAGATATTGTATTGAAACATGTTCAATATTGATGTCGTTTTCAATTTTCTCTACCATGCTTTTATGAGAGAAGAAGCAGCACCAAAGCGAGAAAAAAAAAAGAAAAAAACGATGTGGAAACGGTAAAACTGACCCATTAGAAAACACTCTACGAACACGAAACTCTCTCCAGCAACTCTGCCGGAGAGTTTAATGCGTCACCCCTCTAACCTCTCTGAAAACCTGCGCGGGTCAGAGGGCCAGAGGTTCCCAGCAGGTCTGGAGTGGGCAGTGTATTTCAAGGAACGTCCTCCCAGATCCTTTGTTGCAGAACCTACACTCCTGAAATCGAATTCACCAAGGCTTGCAATCCAGAGCCGAGATAAGTCCATGCAAAGAGGATTTACGAGCGAAAACTGCGTGTCGGTATCCAGACCTCGGACTCGTCTCCGGTATTAAAGCGTCTCTCGGACAGCTGTGCATGGCGGGTGAGGTTTGCCCTAAAACAGACGTATCTCATTTGGCTTTGGGATTCAGCCTTTTTGATACACAGATAGAAAGCAGGCTGAGTCTAGCCATCCTGGTAGCATTTTGAAGAACACAATCATCGCTACATATCTAGTAAGTTGAAACATATGGTAGCCTATAGCCTGTGGCCATGACTAAGCCTATTTGGCTGGTTCGGAGTTGATAATACCGCTATTTGAAATGTCAGCGACACAGAAAAGTAGTCAATGACTGTGAATCTGTGAGTACTGTGCACTACATTTTAATATGCTCACATAATAAGATGACATTTAATCACCCCCCCCCCCCCACCCTCTCCACAGGGAGGTCAGAGGGCAGGCTCAGCTACAGAGCAGCAGTCCTGGAGCTGGTAGGGATTCAATGTCTTGCTCAAGGACACTTCAGCCGGGCGGACGTTTGCAGGCACAGGGGCTGGAACCCGGGTTTTTCCGGTTGAGCGGTTTTCTCTTTAACCGCACTAGGTCACCCTGCCGCCGCTACATGAGACACACCGCCCTACTAATAACTTATCAAAAGCCATAAATTAGATTTTCCTCGCATTACTATCAAGATGATAGATGGCATAATCGGAGAAAACACACACAGGCGAGAGACAGCGGGGCAGCTTCACCTCAAGAGGCCCTACTGCGGGTCGCCTAAAGTGGCCTAGGACACAAAGAGCCAGGGACACTCAGGTTACCATAATAAACAAGAACAGAGGATTGCAAGGCCAGGGACAGTCATAATGCAGCTACACCAGTTGAATATTAGCAGATTAGTCCAATTTTCCCATGTTTTTGGTCAAACAATAGCCTATTATAGCCTATGATAATGGCATAATAGAGGATTAGAGTTATTTCCCAACCGATTCGGTGATTTGAAGATTTAGATTTTTTGTGAAAAAAAATCTATCCTGAAGTTAAAGGGGAAATTAAGTAATCAATTACCTTTAGTGACCCCTATCAGTGACCAGTAGGAATTGCAATCACAGTGATAGAATTTATCTCCTCCTACACAAGTGGCACAGCCTCCACCCCTCCTGTCTCCTTGAGCTCCTTGTCATTGACACAAGCAATAGAGATGATTAAGCTAGCTAATTAGAGCAGATCCAAGAAAGACATCTAAGAGGTGATATATCACTATGCAAACTACTAGAAGAATAAAACTGCTTTGTCATTTGTTTTTTGGCTTGAAAACGAGGCTTTTTAGCCTTCGTAGCTGCCGCTCGATCGTAAAGCGGTTGTTGAAAATGCGAGTTGGTGGGGGGGGGTTTGGGAGTGTCTTGAAACTCCAATGGGTGGGGTGTCTTTGTTCCAGAACAGAGTAAAGGAAAGTGAGTTTTGAAAGCCTGAAATCTCAGCAGCTGGCCAAGTAATTGTTGAGACATTGGTATCGATCAACAACCCTATGGAACCCCTGCAGATATATTATGGTCATTTTGTGCTATGGGGCAGTAAAAACCTTACTTATTGCCCCTTTAATTAATGCTGCTACATAGCCAGCCTATAATGTAAGGTATACAGCAGAATAATTCATGATTCCCCTTTATTATTCACCCTTTCAAACAGATCTACGTGTCAGAGGCTAATGAGTCGCGTACTTCTTGCATAGATCGCACTCTATAAGAGAATTCCATGTTCAGTGAGGGAAGCGTTCCCTCCTCACCTTGCACTAAAACACTCTCAGTGCTCAACATCTAACCCTTGTTCTGCAGACGCCCCTGCTCATTTTTTCCTGCCCTCTCGGTTGGAAAAAAAGTGGGAAGTTTTGGCAGCTTTGCGAGCTGATTTATTTGTTTGGCTTTCCCTTTCTCTCTCTTTTTTTTTTTTTTGCACTACTTCTCTGTTTGTAGGGCATTTCACCAAGCAACTTTACAAGTGGCATCGTGACCCCGTGACCAGACAGGTGCAGCTTTGTTTTATACTGAACAACAGTTAAAAATAGCAGTTTCATTAGGTCAACTGACCCATTTAATTCCATATTCCCAAGTCTAACTACTATATCATTCATTGTATGATGATTAAAGAGAATTATACAGTATGAAAGCATGGCAGTTGTCCATATTTAGTATGATTAATATTATTCACTCACAAACCCCTTCATTAATTATTATTGACCGATGACCAATATCAATGTTTTTTTTTTTAATTGAATGTAGATTCCAGCCAATGTTTTCAATGTAATCAAGTAAATATGCTATTGAGACCAGATATATTGATATTTCATAGCAATTGCAGACCAGATTTTTTACTCTAAGTCCTGCATATATTAAATATGCCATTGATCAGAGATATTAGATCATACAAACTAGAAATCATCATTATTCTGCAAATCTTACATTTGGCCATCCAAAATAACTGACTATATGGATATAACATATTGAAGATATCAACTTCTTTCATATCTATATTAGGCTTTACCCTACTCTTTCACTAAAATCCGGACTGAATTGGTTAAGTCCCGACTTTGTATCAAAAATGAAACCAGCTCAGCAGGTCAGTAAATTATATCATTTATCAAAATCACATCCTTCACATCCTATCCAGCAGCCTAAACTGTAATTTTGAAATTTTAAAAAGCAAATGGGGTAAGAAATGCCAAAAACACATCTTACCCAATCTCTGCTGAATAGAAGCCTACTTTGTTGATAGAGCATGATCATGAAGAAAAACGAGTTTTCATCTCATATCATTCAACCAGCTTACTGCAGTTTGGGGAAAACATACCAAGGAGCAGCTGCATTTTTAAATGTCATTTACATAAAAAAAAAAAAAAAAGTGAGATAATACAAATCTTCTCTTTTAGCCTAACTTAACTGCTAAAAAGCTTTGACCTGCCCAATAAAGTAGAATTAAAGCAAAGCCCTTTAATGATGATGCACTAGACTCATTGTAAACCCCATTTTCCCAAAAAGCTTTCTGGAGATAAAACCTGGCAAACCTGGCCATATCTTGATCATTTCCCAGGCTTTTACTTTGCCTCACCTTAATCTCTTCTGAATACCATTAAGGGAACATATCGGGTGTTTTTTCACTTTATGGCCCCTTCCCTTCCGCCTAATCGTATATCATTTTTACATTACCCCTCGTCGATTTGTTTTCTGCTTAGATCAGGAGTAATAAAAGCATCAGTGGGCCTTTCCTCGCCGAGCGGTGCTTGGATGATACACAATATTTGTCAAATCCACTCACAGCTATCAATTCCAACATAAACTATTGTTCCTACCAGGCACATTGCTCTCGACGCCTGAAAAGAACAAGAGAGCTATTTCCAGCAGCAGAAAAGACACCAGTGAGCCGCGGCTGTGGCTTTTGGATTTACCAAGTTGTCTGTCAATTCGGTATTTGATGGGGTTTTCAGGCTGAATTAATTCCGGGAGTAATAGAGCTTTGAATTATCAATTTCATGACACTTTGTTGAACAATGGTCTCGATGCGTCTGAAACAGCAGAGGGATAAGCAAAGACAGGCGAGCATACGAGAAACAAAAAAACTCGGTGACTTTTAAGGGTTCGTTGCCATCTGCAAGTTATATCTCCAGATTATCTAGAGGGAAATTTGTCAGGGAAAAGGAGACGTTTCTTGTGTCCTACAGTGTGCACCCCTCTCTCCAGCTGCACTCACTTACCGAGCCGAGGCAGTCCATAATCAGAGGCGAATCAGAATTCAGCAATAACAACAGGACACAGTTGGAGCAAGATCAATAAATCATCTCCTTGAAATCCCCAAGCAGAAGTGAAGAATAATCTGCCAAATGAATCAGGACATGTCTCCTCTGAGTGTTATCCATTGGAGACAGATGCATAATTAACGTGCCTTTGGCTTTCATCTCCTTCATCACAGCGAAGTGCCACTTCCTCAGCAACTCTGGCTTTATCAAATACCCCCCATACCCGCTCCTGTCACTCCACTGTATTCCTCGGTGTGTGCACACACGCTTGTTTCCACGCACAAACGTGCACACACACTCTGCCGCATGGTGCACCAGCGAATTTGATATGTATATTCAGAAACCAGCTGCCGTGGCTCCATCACCGAGAGTTTAGATGGAACGGATGTGAATCTTACTTAAGGTAAGAACTTTACTGATTTAAAGTAACAAAAAAAGAGCGCCACCTACAGAAACTCAAACTGCATCTACAGAAAATCCAAGGAAAAAGACGGCATAGTCCCGCCCACGCTGTTTGATTGACAGGGGATCTCTGGGACGTGCAGTGCAGAAACACCATAGCTATGAGCGCTGAGCACCGAAGATGGAGAAAAAAACAAAACAAACAAAAAAAAGAGGATCTCAAGGATTACCACTTTAATTCCTTTGCCTTTGATTAAAAAAAATGCCAAAAGAATTAAAGCACCAAATTTTGGACCTTGAGTTTAGCTAATCTCTAAAGCTCTGTGTGAATAGGTTGACAAGTCCTCATATGTCTTAATGGTGGAGGGAAGAGAAACAGACTGCCTTGTGTGACAATACAGCTACTACAGCAGATTACCATATTTTATTAAGTCTCTCTCTCTATCTCTCTCTCTCTCTCTCTCTACACATATGAATTATTATTGTGTCTTTATATATATATATACATATAAAGTATATTGCTGTTGTCTGGCGAAAACTTTGCATCTCCAAAATGTCCAGAACTTTTCAGCAACTAAGAAAAACAGCCTTGTTTTCACCTTGACCACCATGCATTTTTTCAGTTTATCCAATGGGGTTTGAAAGGGTTTCATAGGGTTGCATAAGTTTCATAGTTTGATAAGGTCATAGAACTTTCTCAACCCACGGAGGGCCGTATAATCTTTCGATTTAAGTTAAAACATGAAAATCATCAAAATATCCAAAACCAAAATATCCCTCTCCCTCTCTCTCACACACACACACACAAACACACAAACCTGTCATCGCTTCAGGAAAACATTGCAGTCCAGTGGCCAACCATGCTGAGGCCATTCAATGTGTTATTGGAAGCAAAAAAAGAAATAAACACTCCAAAACACCAGCAAATTGAGCTCCAGAAATGTGATAAGCAGGCCACTATAAGAGACAATGTGGTAAAACTAATGTAATACGTTATTTAGTGCAAAGATTCAGTCGGAGTGGAGAAATGACGTCAAAATTGACTTCAACAAGGAGTGACAGCGAGGGCTGAATTAGCTATTCCCAGTTTTTAACCTCAGCTCCACGGTCCTCAAAAGCCAAATTCAGCTTGACAAGCCAGGAGTGAAATATTTCACTCTTCTATACCTGAGTGCTATGAAAATCATCAGGGTTTGTTAACAATTATTTTGCCCAATGCATTAGCGGCTACATGGGAAACAGTATTTTATGTTGGGCAAAGGAAATCTGGTGGGCGTCCATGTTTCTCTCCTGTTTCCTCCCTTGGCCCGTCGGATTGTATTGGAGAGGTATGTAGAGCTCTACAGTTAAGTAGGGGAGAGCGGGGCAAGTTGTCACGTGGGTAAGTTGTCTCAGTGGCTTTATTTCTGAAACTAAATATTTTACAGCCAAAAGTCCAATTACAAAAATGTTTAGTTTTGTAATAAGAGTTTACCTATGTTGAATACAACAGTGTAAGTCAAAACACTCTAACATAAAAGCAATTTGCATACCTGAAAGTAAATAATGAAAATCTTAGTGTTTTTCTTCTCATTTTTTTCTTATAAAAGAATCAGAATAATTATACATTGTGACACATAAAAGCAAGGGTCAGCTATAACCTGATCATCAGTTTGAATGGTTTAGTGAAGCTGTGTGCTCAGGGAAGGGACCTTTGTCAGGAATTCCTGGTTGGGGCATGTTGTCATAACTATCCAAATATTTTTCTTTTTATTAGAAATAGATAGTGGCCTCTCTTCTGGACCAGCCTCACATACAGTCACAGAGGCAGATTACTGTTATTGCTGTTTTCTTTACGTGACAACATGCCCCGCTCTCCCGTAATTGTCAAAATTTCATCAGAATCAATCAGCATTTTGGCAAAAACTAGGAAAATAAGGCCCTGGTTGAAAATAACTGCAATTATCCTATACTCTACTCTGTCTTGGAAAGGCGTCATGTTTGCGTTTGTTTCTGCTGCTCATCGCCACTTGGCGCCCGCGCCCGCTGACCTCGCCACCCTCTGTTGATGCCACACAAGTCCAACGGCGTCAAATGGGCACCGGATCTGCATAAGTAGCCAGAAGGTTCTGGATGGACGTTCAGTCTCCATCCATGCAGGACAAACAGTGACAGAGTCCTCAATCTGTCTCGTGCCAGCAATCATCTCTCTCTCTCTGTCTGAATCACGCTCCGCTGTGCAAGCTGTAGTCAGATTCAACAATCGAGGCAAAGCGGTGTTACGCAGATGGTTCTGTGCATTAGACACTCGAGGATCAAAAGATACTTGATCATGCAAACACATATTCATTTTGTTGGGGGGGCCTTTCACCCCTTGATGAAAAAAAAAAAAAGATTTCATAAGCAGCTGGATTCGAAGTGATAACATTCTGTAATATCTGAGACCTCAACATGATGCAATGGCGAGAGAGTGCTTCATAATCTATCACTTTCAATCCGGGCTTACTGGCCTACTTATCACACTTTTCCCACTCTCTTTTCTCCTTCTTCCCCCAAAGGTTCTGCATTATTTTCATGTCTTGTTCCCATGAAAGAACGATCGTATGTTAAGAAGAAGGAAGAAAAAAAAAAAAAAAGGAGGCGTCTTAGCGCTCGGTGCGTGGGGGTTTTCAATGGATTCGTGGGGGTCAGCGTGCTGAGCGGTGAGAAGCGAGGGAGAGGAGCGGAGCCAGGCGCCGCAGAGCTAGTGCAGTGCAGTGTTGGTGGGTGCAATAGGGATTAAGGGCACCATAGACTGAGTGTGGTAGATAGAGAGGATTTAAGGAAGGATAGCTCAATGTGTATGAGGTTCTGAGTGGAGAGTGAGCCCAGATGGCTGCGATTTTGGCACAATTTTCCCCCTTTGCATTCTCGCTGATCTCCATTGCTCGCCGGCTTTTCCTCCCTGGAAGCCTCATCTCATCCAGAGGAGAATGGTCTAATGGTCTTTTAAAAGGAGAATGGTGAAGGAGGTCATACTGTAGGAGTGCAGGACTAAGCTCTATGGAACTGAAGCCATCATACGTATAATTCTCTGCCAGCAGACACGCTGCCCTTCAATGTCAGATATTGTCGTATATTATACCGTAAGGTACCGGCAGCTAGTTGAGTGCTACTCACGGCAATTCACGGTGATTTAGATGAAAAGATACCGAGCAAATGACAGGGCAATGGGCAATATCATTGGTGAACTAAGTAGGGAGAAATAAAACCACTCTCCCTTACTATATAATATTCAGTAATTTCAAATGAATGGTTGAAACAGCGGAGGGTACAAAACTCTATAGAACAAAAATATTTGAAATGGGCTTTAACCTGTCTGCTCTGCCCTTACAGACACGTTTCGCAGCCAAGCTTTGTTCAAACCCACAGAACTTTATTTTAAATTCTAGTCAAGATCCCAAGGTTGAAAAAAAAACCAAATATGTCAGGCTGAATTACAGGGAAATGTGTATAAAATGATGCACAAACATCTCAATTATTTTCCATTTGTTGTAATGGTGCAGCCATAAAAAATGGCATCTTGGGTTAAATATTTCACTCAATATAAGCAGCTGCAGCTTCAATGAAGCATTGGAACTAGTAGATACAGAATATATACGTGACATTGTTACAGTATGGAAAAAAATATGTAACTTTGAAGCTACTTGAGGGGAAATTTAAGGGTGCAAGGTGTTAACCTATTGAAAGTATAGAAAATATCCTAAGCCCATCATAGTAATCAATATTTAAATGTTGCAATATAGCAACATTTCACCCTATTTTTACTGCTGAAATGTGTTTTCTCTCATTCAGCACTAATGATAGGTTCTAATATATGAATTGATGTTATATTAGTCCAATAGGGAATACATTGGACTGTATCCACTGCATTTTGTCTCCCGAGTTTTACTGGTATGTTGAACATCGTTGTAAAGTTTTGGGTTGTAACCAGCTGGTTGCCTGAAATTATTCATGGCCACGTGATCAGCAGGAACTCTTAACTTGTAATGTGCCTATAATAGTAGATATATCTTTGTAGACTTTGCACACTTGGTTTCCACTTCCATTCAGTTGTTGCATACTGAGTAGTTAAATAGTCTTGCCTATTCAAATGCCTGACAGGACCAGTTGTTGGGTAGGAATATGCAATCTTGTTTAACGCTGCTGTCGACTGAAATTTCAACTCGGTTGTTAGAGCAAATTGAATCACTTCATACACTTAAGGGGTCATTCGAAACGAATTAGTCGTTTGTTGAGTCACTGAGGCTCAATCAGTTTGTTGTTTTTCCATGTTAGTCACTACTCTCCAATTTGGTCACTTGTGATTTTAGTGGTGGTCTATATGGTCACTATGCCTGGCCTTCCAGCGACACTTACTGTGTGTGTGTGTGTGTATGTGTTTGTGGGATGAGCGATGAAATATGCAAATATAGCTTTGTTTCAATACAGCACAGTATTGTTAGGAATATGATGCTGCTCAGAATACAGTATATTGATGCACAAATGACAGCATGTCTTTACGGTGTAAAAAAAAAAAAAAATGGGAACACACACATCCCACTCACCATCAACCTGCTGTATTTTCACCAGCTTTCTCTAATATAACACAACACCATCTGTTTATACAATACTAACCGCATGGGGCTTCTAGGTGACCAGCGGGCTGAAGCACGTATCATGTAGTTGTAATGTCAGGAGTTCAAATCCATGTCAGCCCCCCATCTCTCCCTCCTGTTGCTGTCTACAGTATACCATCAAATGAAGCAGAAAATCCTTGGAAAAAAAATAAAAAATAAAATAAGCCACAATTATTTTTGTGTCACATTCCAAAAGCCTACCTTCAGGACATATCATTAGTGATATGTTTGCCATTGAACGAGGCACCTAGAAACCATCTATATTTCCTTTCCAGTAGGAATAATTGGATGGCAGCTGACCAATCCCAATACATTGCAGTATAATTAACTACTTCATTAAGCTTAGCTACTCCCAGGAAACCAGTAGACCAGCGGAGCACATGTATTTGACTCCATTCCCGTTGGCTGCCAAAGGAGTGTGTATTTATGTGCCAATTTTATACTTGGACTGTTTATTCCTCTTTCCGCTGGCACCAAAATATAGTTGTAAATACTTACTGTACACAAAATTGCATTCCCCCTTTATTTAAATATATACTCAGGCTGAAAAGGACGCTGGCAGCTCATTTCTAAACTTGAGTAACAAATTATGAAGAGTAGTGAACTATGGATGGGGACCCATATGGGATCATGGCCCTATTTTTGGTGGGTCCCAAACATAACAAGAGAGCCAGCGTACTTCATTAGACGGTCCCTCAGGAGAATGCATTTCCGAAATTTGGATACATGGTTGAAAAAAAAAAATTAAGAATGACTTACCTAGAGCCTTCGCAGACTGTTTTACCTGAGGTAGTGTGTCTAAATTAAGTCAATGAGGAAATGGTAGCGGAAATAAGACATTAAGTCAAATGTGAGCAATGAGATTAGCTGCCAAGATGAGATGTCCTTGTTAAATCTTTTCCCTGAAGCATACCTGCCATTTTTGTTAATGTGTGATGAGTACCACTCCCTTACATGTTGGAGGAGTTTGAGAGAGGTAGATGACTCCAGTTCCCCTCTGTCCCGAATACATCTAGCACCCTTAAATGTCTAAAAAGAGCTGCTATTTCAGTAGGGTTACGATTATATTGTATGGCACTCAGTTAATAGATAACTGAATCATAAAATTATATTTTTAGGACTTATCCTGAAATACGATCAGTGAGAATAGGCCTGCACAGTAAGAACATTAGCTTCATCACCCTCTCTGAATGGAAATGATTTGTTTTTTTATGGCTTCATACCAGACAGAGACCAAAATGGGAAGCTATTTATCTATTTTCCAATAAGCAGCCTTGAGCAAGTATAAAACAAGTTTTATTCTGCATGTTACTTCAGTAATTAATGCTTTGGACTTTGAATGTCAGCTGAGCTCAATTGCAGCATGATTTCAAAATTTATATAACAAAGCTACTAAAGATTAGAGTGAAGCAAGTATTCTTGTAGTTAATTTGCACAGCTATTTTCTGGGCAGGTCCATTCCATTGTGCAGCAGGCATCTCCTTGTTTAGCTTATGAATACAAAATCATGTTAATGTGGCAGAAGGGAACAATGGCAATGATTGAATGTGTTGTTGTGTAGGCATTATTTTGCTCATTGGCATGCCAAAGTAGCGCTTACCTTATCAGCAACAGATTGCATTCCAACATTGGTAATTACTTGACTAACTTTGACATTTTCATGACAGTGACAAAGGGAAGTTAAATTACCCAAGTTTTTATGGCGGCTCATATTTTGATATAAGTAATCACCTATCCAGGGTGTGATCCAGCTGGTCCTATAGAAGTGGCCCATCCTCCTTAGCAAACAGCACAAACACAGAACACAATCAGTATACTACATTGTGCCCTCCTGCCTCATACTAAACAGCCTGACAATAGGGCCTGTAAATTTGCCTTGCACAGGTTGTTAACATACAGAGAGCAAGCAAATGATGCGCTTTGGAATCTATATATGCTTTCGTGACGTGATCTAAATAGTGTCACTGAGGTTCAAAAGAGGAACCAATCAGGCTTATTTGTGCACTTTTCCTGTGTGTTTTAATGTTTATTTTCATAAAAATTACTATTTAAACTATAATTTGACCAATTTTTTATTGTTTGTAAAACCTTATTCATCATAATGTAATCTAATATCATGTAGAGAAATTTAAACATAAGTGCAGCAATGCTATGGGCTGGCAGCATCATTCAAACCACATGGTGCTAACTTGTTAGCTGTCGTATGAACAAGGAAGTTGCTACAGTTAGCTAGCGAAACAAAACTGACATTATACCAGAGTGGGCTATGGCCGTGTAATAGCCTATTCTGGCTTCTAAATCATAATTATTATGTTAATTAATCCCTGGTGTGCAAAGTTACTTCATGCTACAATGCTACTTCACCTATTGTAAGCTAACAATGGAAACTTGCTCTACCTGGGCAGAAAATCAAACCAGAAGTGCCATTTCTGGAGGCTTGCGTGCAAATCCTATTTCAAACTCGTCGTTTGAGCCAGCGGTGTGGCTACATGAGATTAAACTAGTGCTCTTAAAATTTACATAATGAATAATTTGATGGCATCGGTCTACCTGCAAGTTATTCTAGCCACCATGCAGGAAGCAGGGTACACTGGCAAAATGTTGCTGAAACAGAGATGCCACTGAATTTTGAGGCCAGAACATCTTGGCTTGCCGTGTTCTCTGTCAAGTCTTCATTCAAACTACTGGCTGATATTTACTTTTTCATGCCATTCTGCTGTTTGCTCTCTCGCAACGCTGTCCATTAGGAATCCGTGTTACATTTACTTCTATCTGTACATTCCTCACTCATCAAGCCTGATGCCGACATCGGGTTTATCCAATAAGATCAAAGTTCGTCATCACTGGTAGGTGATAGTCTCAGTGAAGCATCGGAGGTGACACCTTACTTTCTCCCCGCTGTCTGATGTTTCTGGGTGGAGCAGCGAGGCGGGGACCTTTCCTCTCACTGCTGAGACAGTTGCAACCACAGTGCCGTCATTTGTCACTTCAAAAGCCCCCGCTTCATTTGACAGTGTCTATGTGACAGTGGCAATGTGTCCAGTGTGACAATGAACGGTAACGGAGGCCTGCACTGTGGGTAGAGAGAGATAACAAGACAACAATAAGATAGCCACTGTACTTCATGGTGGGAAAAAGGGGGGGGGGGAAATCATGATGAGATGACAATGCCCGGGCTAGCCATGGACATCAAAGGAGATATTTTCAGGAATGAAGAGAAAAGAATAGCTGAATCTCCATAGAGTAATATGTGTATACGGTTGCCATTCACCACTGCAGCAACCTCACACAGATTAATACAGATAGCTCAAACATCATGCACAGCCAGCCTTTGTTTCAAAGCTGCACTAGACAAGATTTTTATGTAAAAATGCACACTTCTTATCTCTCTAAATCACAAAGTGCCTTTGCAACAGAGAAGAGCGTCCCATCCACACTACTTGAGTCCCCTTAGATTCATCCTATTTGCCAAAAGTAATCTCTGATCGGGTATGGTCACTTGCAGGAAATCTTCTCGACGCACAGGAAGGGACGAGTCAAAACTTAACAGCGAAATACAAAAGTGTCTCCTACACAGCAGTGAGCGAGCGCTCCGTCCAGAGAAAGCTGGACTCACCAACGATGGCTGAACCCCTTCACCACCTCCTCCCCACCGGCTACTGAGAAGGAGTGTGCAGTTTGCTGGCGTCACATTACATGACTTCTGGGTAATGAAGTCCTTCAAATTTTCAAAAATTCGAAGTTATATTCCGCTGCCACTTGGGGCCGCCAAAGTGCAACATTGACGATTTAAGCTTTAATCTTTTAATAGTTCATGGACAGCTAAGGCGGAATTGTAAAAAATTACAATTATCTAACCAAGTGTGGACACATTAAAGGAAAACGGATTTGATTATAAAGGAGTTGGATGCTCTATCTAAACATGGTGAAAGTATCAAAATGCACGGTCGCCAACTAAATCCACACAATCCATATCAGAAAAGCGAGCCTCTAAATGACCCGTTTGGACTTCCGTAACTTTGTGGCGTCACAAAGGTTCGCTCATTATCATTTTTGTAAGAAATAATAGACTAACAAAGTGTTTTTTTCAAAGCAGTTGAGCGGTTATCATTGTTTATTACCGGAGAGTTTTCCCTACCTGTAGCTGCCTGTTCTGCCGGGTCTATGTAGTCTCACGTTTCACAGTTAGCGAATCATAACAAAGGGTCGTTAATATTAATGAGCCTTAAAGACACAGCAACAGAAACAGCCTGTTCTTGGTAAGGCTCAGAGAGATGCTGGAAAACGTGTAAAAATGGATTGAGTGTGTTTTTGGTACATGACACCACACACACAGCTTTGAATGGACCTCAAGACACAAAATAAAACACTGGAGAGTATAGAATATGGGACCTTTAAAATACAAAAACATACTATAGGTGCATATTTCACACAAATGTACACCCATGTATACCTACACCTCATATATACATGAACACACACACACACGTATGAATACACGTACACACAGATACACACAAATACACACACACCAAGTCCAAAGGGCCCCCATTTTTTTTGCCATAGCATATAGCATCAACTGTAGTGCAAATGCAAACCTTTCCACAGCAGCTTCTTGACACCCCTTCCCTCTCTCTTTATCTTTCTCTCTCTCATCCCACAGGGTTTTCGTAGCCTATTGAGAGAAGTGGGCTTCTAACTGAGAAGCTGCGAGTGTCCAGTCCCCAGAGGCGTGGAAAGTCTGGCCATGAAAAGTGAATGCGTAACACACTACCTTCCTGAAATAACTACCAAGGTACTGTGTACATTTCTTAGCTATACTTTGGCACATATTCGTTCTTTCAACATGTTGACAGGGTGGGGACTTGTTGGAACAAGTTGACAGTGACATGTGTCACATGGAGTATATATTCATTACCAGCATTTGAGCTGTTTTAACAACTCCCTTTATCCAGAGGTAAAGGAAAGATCAAAGATTTGGGAGCGCTAATGGTACCAGAATTGTCCATAGCAGAAATCAACAGGTACGTAAGAGGTATATAAGAAAGCAAAGAGGGTCAGAGGCACTCTGCTGTGATAGCAAAAATTTAAAGACTATATTTAAGCCTTTTCGGAACCTCTTTGGTGTTTAAGGCAAAATCACTGCCTTTAAATGTGATCCAACAACAAAGAAAAGGAAAAGAACACTGGTAGGAAAATCTATATGGCTGCCCGTAGCTGGGCCAAACAATTTTGGTGGGTGGCGTCACAGAAACTCCTTTGAGGATGTAAGAGCCGATGCAGTTGCATGTATTACCAAATGTTATGTTGTTACGTTGCACTGAAAATGTTACCCCAAAGTGAAATGTTGCTTCGTGGCTCTGAAACACTACCTTTCCAGTGGCCAGCAGAAGACTGTGGTTGTACTGGGGATCTCCCAGGTGTGAATGTGTGAAACTGAACTCAGGGCCTCGGTGACAAAGAACATTCCCCGGGGAAATAAAAGTTTAAAAAAAACAAAAAAAACATGGCGAGCACTTGTCTTCAGATCGTCCGGGAAACGCAAAATGCTCAATGCGTCCAATATAACTGACCCGCTGAAGATTTATGATAGATGTTTTAACTTTTACCCATCATCAATAAAACCACTGCTTTCGGCATCCCAAGGACAGAGGCGTTGCAGCTATGCCATTTAAATTCCACTCAGAGGTGTGAACCTCCAGAATGTATGACTTGCTACGAACTCCCTGGATATTACTGGCCTTGCACAATGATAGGGCATAAAACATACAGGCCTGTAATAGGTTTTGATTAATCTGACTACCAAGTATGAACAATGGAACTACTGTAAGAGTATGTGGAGAGAATTGCTATAGCCCTTCCCTGCACTTGAGACTTGAGCAGCATTTAAGCTCCCGGACTAGACTACACAACATGGATATTTTAGGTATTTTTTTTAGGTATGCAAGGAGACGCATTAGCTGCAGGCTACGTTTCTGCAGTCGCAAGTTCAATTCATTCAGCTAAATGACTTTTAATCCGGAGTGACCTTTTTTCTGCTGTTGTGGCATTTAGTGCCAAGAGAGAGCAAAAGAGAGTGAGAGATGCCGGTCGTGGGAGAGGGATCTCTAATGCGTCTCTCAATCATCAGAAAAGAGACGTTTATGAATGCGCGCGCACACACACACGCGCACACACACGCACACACAGACAGGCTTTTTGGCAATGCAATTTAATGATAGAGAGACATCCTACAGAGGGTAGAAAGTGAAGGCTGTGGTGGGAGGCAGAGTGTGCTTGTACTGGCAAAGTAAAGTCAATAAAAGTCTCCACCCTTGCACAAGGAAGTATTAGGAAAACCACTCAGAAATATTTATTGTGCCCAATAAATACACATGGGTCATCCAGATACTTGCAGGGTCAGGCTCACTCAGTGTTACTAGCCTCTCTTAATGTTTGTTGGCATTGGCAACGTTCTTAATGTTTATCACTTGACTGCAATGACAACCAAATAACAGAAAGTGGATGTGTTATAGCATCAGGGCAGGCGAGCTAAAATACAATACTGTTGTTTTGCATATCTATTTTTTTGCGCATCTGTAGGAAGGGATGGTAATCTGAGCCGCGGCGAGCAGATTGCCACACCGCACTCTATCTGACATTCCTCGCTTTATTTTTCTGTCTCCTCTCTATTTTGTTTTCAATCAAAAGTCCTCACACACTGCAGAGATTTTCCAAATCGTGAACCGCACGGAGCACCAGGGAGGTTTGAGTGGCATTACACTCTCCAAGCCATTGTCTGTTAATGATTTCAAAGACCCCACGAGTCGCTGCGGCTCTGTCATGTCAAGACTTTTGAGTTTTACACGGCTTGACAAGTCCCGTACTCCCACGGGGTACGAGGGGAAAAAAATAGAGAGGCGGAGAGAGAGAGAGAGGGAGGGAGGGGAAAGGAGCGAGAGAGTAAGAAAGGGAAATAAAGAGAAGCAAAGTGAGGGATTTAAATGAGACCAATTGCGTTGGTCCATCAGTAAAAAATTGGAAGCAGATTTTCAGTCGGTTCGCCTTTCAAAGTTCTTTGTAATGTGCCACTCACTCCCGGTAACAGTGAGTTTCAAAGACACATAGATTCCTTGGTTCCATTTCCCAAGTTTAGTTGCCTTGCATGTGAGTTGATCAGACTGACAGAGTTCCTGCGCCCCCAGAGATGCCAGGCATGCCAAAGCTCCTTCGCTACCCCTCCCCTCCGACTCGGCATTCCACTTGACAAACTCGATGTGGCACCTTCGCGGCGCAGCATTTTTATTGTTGCTTTCCCCCCAAAGTACCTCTCCTGCACTCATACAACCTGAAAACCCGGTAATAAATACGTGTGATGTTATTTTCGGCCTGTCGTTCCCTTTTTTCTCTCAAATACAACGCAATATCTAAGACTGCCCTTTTGTCAGCTCAAAGTGCTAAAAGCAGCCAAGTATCTGCTCATCAACATGTTTTTAACTCTCTTGCCTGGCCTTTAGGAAGCAGCCTTGACTGGAGGTTGGCATTGACCTCAAACGCTGCCCACGCCTATGGACACTCTCAACATTAACGGTACCAGCAGAGTTCTCGGGCAATCATACAGAGCTTCATACCAAGCCAGACTACAGGAGTCTTGAAGGGGCAATGCACTACCTTGCCAACAGCCTTAAACAACCTAGAAATGCAAAGACCTGCAACTCTGTGGCTCTGCGCTCCCAAGAGTAACAATCATCTCCTCTTAGTTTATGAAAGGATAGATACGCAAGTCAATATACTTGATGTTTCTTTCCCCCAAAGTTGATTCCAGATGACTCACAAAAATGAAATCATTAAAATAGTGGACAAAGGTTGGGAGATTGAATCAATTTCATGCATCGCTTTGGTACTGAATAATTAGTGCTTATGAATAGCAGCGTGGCATTACACTGAATAACAGTAGCCCTCCGTTCTTTTTTTCCCTTCCTCTGTCTCTGTCTAATAATATTGCTCCTACTCTTTCCACTCCCCTCCACATGCTGATTTCCTCTTGATTTACATTAGGCCTTTTTGTCAGCAGTCAAGCTCTTCCATTTCCTCAGCGCTGCGCCTCACAGCCAGCCAGGCCTTGATGAAGCCCTCCCTGATAAGCTTGTGCAGTCATGCTGGAGACCTTGAGAACTATTACCATTACAGCCAAGCTGTGCCAGCCATCAATCCCAGAAAGTGAGGCCCAATCCGGGCCGAAGGGCGGCCCCAGGTTGCTGGTCCGTGACCTTTAAATGAATTTCAATGAGGCCTCAACGCAGGGGTCGCATAACCCAGCCCCAACACAGATGGATGCCAATACATAGGAGGCAGAGTAATGCGGCATGCTAAAAAGGCTTTCACGGGAGAAAGAGAGGGAAAGGAAAATACATCAGTATCATTCATTCTAATAGACAGGATGAAACAGTGGGCCTTCAGAAGAACCAGTGCAGGAAATCTGACTGAGCCACAGAGCCTCAGTGTGTAGCCACATAAGCTAGTGATTATCTGGTACATATACAGTATACATATATATAAATATATATATAATATAAAATATATATATATATTGACTGCTATGAGAAATGAGAAATAACTTGATGATTGTGAATTAACAGAAAGGATTCTAAAACTATGTGAATATTTTCGCCAGTGTATATTACTGAAAATATATTGAAATTGATATACTATGTTAAATATATTTGCTATGATATAACACTGGAAAAGAAACCATTTTTGTATATTTTAGTACATTTGTATATTTCTACTGGCAATTAAGTAATTAATTGTTAAATTTGGAATGGGATTTTATATGATATATAGGGCGTTCATCTCCCAGAGAACGCCCTATATAGCACATGTAAACAACTTGAAGGAATAATTCACCCAAAAGTGAAAATGTGTTCACACCCTCATGTCAGTAAAAACACATGTTTTTGTATTTTGTATGTTTGTATGTCCACAGAACACACAGCGAGATAGCTAGCGCAACTTCTTGTCAGCCTTCTCCAAAACAACAGAAGTGTCTGGGGCTTTATTCTTTAGAGTTAAAAAAGTTTTAAAAAAAAAAACAATGATAAAATTAGTCCAAACAGCTTGTGCAGCATAATCCAAGTGTTCTGAAGCCTAACGATTGCACTGTGAGTCCAATATTTACCTCATTATCTCCTAGATTTTCCCCACTCACAAAGTGGTACCAGCCACCTGTCGTCAAACACCAAACACCTTGCTGGGTGTGCATTCCTAAATCTTAAGACTACAAATACAAAAATCTCCAATATCTCCAAATGAGATACTCACTATTATCATTAGTATTGAATATTTTTTGATGCGTGAGGGTGTAGAAAAAGTATCTTCAGGAAAATGCCTGATATTAATAACAAAACTGCATTTTGAAATGTTTGCTTTATATTATGACAATGGTAAATGTCAAGGAAAAGGACCAAGCCGATGATTCTCACCCACTCAAAGCCGTCTATTAGGGAAATGCAAACCCTACAGCAGAGACAAGACTGTGAAGGAGATATAAGGAATGCAGTTCGTTCAATGTAATTCCCTCACATAATAAGCTCGCCTAAAAGGCTTTGGCTGCGTAAAGTACAATTCAGGGTCTCTGCCTACACTTAGCATGATTGTATTCTAAAGCTTAGTTGCAGTTGAAAAGTTCAATGTGAATCAACATCGCTGTATTGATCGATATCCGATTCTATCAGACATGAATTCAGAAATACAAATAATTACATGCAAGTCTATAAAAATTATTTTAAGAAGCAAATGCTAGTTGTTTTGCAAGACTTATCTCCAGATTTTAAGTCCCAGCTGTGTCTACCTTCTGACCAGGCGAGGCTGGGTGAAGCCTGAGATCCTCGGGCAAAGTTTTCTTAGCCATTTCAGAATCTAGGTTTGCTACTAGAGACCGTCGACTTTAAAATGGCTTAGAGAGCCTTGCCTGAGGATCTCAGGCTGCACTGCAAGCTCATATGGGCTTAAAAGATCGATGATGTAGTCAGGAGGTAGACCCAGATGTGTCATAAAAATATTCAGCGAAATCATAAAATTCACCGCTGACCAGCAGTCCACTGTAAAGGGGCTAAAACCGGAATGATGTGTTCTATTCGCTTGATGTTAAAAGCGTCACCGCCGCCTTTTGAACACGTCGGAGTTGATGGATCGATTTCCGACTTGTGAAATGTTTACAAGGATTTGCAATAATCAAGGTGAGAGGAAATGAAAGCGTGTAGAACTTTCAGCGGGTCAGACGTGGAAAGAAAGGATTTTTATTTTGGTCCCTCTTATGTCTCTCAGCTGATGAAAGCATATAGTGCTGATATTACCTCATGGTGTTTTTAATATTCCTTAAATGATGTATCCAGTGCCACTATCGCCAAAGGGGGGTCAATGAGACGCCTCAGACAGCCCTCTGGAGCTTCTACGCTACAGGATATTGATATAATGAGGTTCCTCAATATGCGTGTGGATGTGACAAATGATCGGGAACCCCGTTGAACAATGGCCATCCATATATCCTGGTGGAAAAAACATTTCACATACACAGGTATGGGCTTTATGGGTGTTTTGATGACAACAGATGAATAATGTATTAATTTATGACATCTGGATCGTATGGGGTAGCGTCTAATAATTGCGCGTTCTCGCAGGAGTGTGATTTAAGATGTCCTATTATTCTAAGAAGGTGTCTTATTTCTCTTCTCCTCTCACTTCTTCAGTAAGGAGAGCAGAGGCCATGTAGCCAATCTGGGCTCCTGTGATTCACACAAATGCAATGTTGATAACAAATGTCTTATTAGCAGAAAAACAGAGAAAAATGTGTTTGGGAAATGGAGAACAGTATTTTCTCCATTTCCTAGCAATGTTTCATACATTTCTAATCAATTTATGGAGGTACTGTACCAAGTTATTCTATTTTCACCCAGATAAACACAGGAGTTTGTGAATATTAATTCTCAGGTTCGTTCAAGGGTGCAGCGCAACGCCGGTGAGGAGTGTCATTTTACTTCTGCAGAAAATCAAAGCTGTTTTTTAAGTCATAATGGTAAAATTTTCATTAGCTGGAACACGCTGAGTCTTTGCTGCATCTCTCATGATGGTGATTAGATCCATGTATGTGATTCATGGGGGGGGGGGGGGAGTTGTAAGCGAACTCTTGAAATAAAGATAAAGAAAAGCAGAGCCGTAGGCTTCGCTGGAAGGCTCCAGTATCTGCCCGTAATCTGTGAGAAATGTATCTGTCTGGTGCCCACTCTCATCCAGCCTCAACACTCCACTGCTCTCCAACCTCTTTACACTCTGACAAAATGGTGCAAATCTGAAATGGGAAATAGAGAGGGGGAGAAAAAGAGTTCTCCAGCCCATCATTTGAGCCGAGATACTCTGTTTTTATTTTCAGTTGAGCTGTCTCCCCTGCTCTTCCAAAGCATCCCCAACTTCTCGCCGTCTGACAGCCAGACAGCCGTGGAGATAGCATCGTTTTCACACAGCCCACTCACTCTAAAAGCCCCCCACCTCAAGCCCGGCTAAATCCACTCCGCTGTTTTCTCCCCGACTGCCTCGGAGAGAGAAAAATATTGAGCCTGTGCTCCTCCACCTTTCTCTAGCAGCTATCTGATCTGACATTAGGGCCTTTTATAAGGTTACCTCCCACTCATCCCTCATTACTAGACCCTCAGCGGTGCCATTATCACTTTAGATAAGGCTACAATAAACTACACTCCCAGTCCAAGGGCTTTGCTGTTTATCAACTTCCACTCTCCCCCAGCACGCCCTGAGAGGCTGCCTTGCTTCTCATCCTCGCTTATCAACTCCGTTACAGTGACAAGGCTTCTGGACCTTAAATTCTTGGCTTAAGCCTTGTTTTCTCCATGCAAGACCATATTTTTTTGTAATTTTTTCTGGGCTCTAATGAAGAGGTAGGAGGCATATTTCGTGTTACTCTGCCCACTCTGCCTGCTGGATGCGGGCTAATGGACAGGGGCGACAGTGGGGTTCATGTTGGTCTGTTTGGGACCTGGGTCTGGGTCTGGGCCAAGCAGGAGTGGCTGGCTGGCTGGCTGAATGCGTGTCTCAGAGATTTGTGCATTACAGTATTTGTCAATTTGCTTTATTTGCACGGCAGCCATATTTGATTTACATTATACTCAGGGTGGGAAACCCTACCGGGAAGACAGAGTAGCAGATGGAGACAGAGGCAAACACACACAAAAATCTCCAAATCAAAGGCTACAGCAACTGGACTGAAGGAACATGATGTTGATCCATAATAGTAATGTTAGCTGTCAGCTATTTCATATTATTAACACTATTTATGTCCAAACCAACTCAGTCTAATTGGGTAAGTTGTGGCTGAGGGTTAGTTAACTAATTTTAAGTCACCCAGCACTACTACACACTTGTTAGTTAGCAGACACAGCTAGCATAAACAATTTGACTGTCAAAGAAGTCCTAGGATATTAAATAAAACATTAGTATATTACTAATACTTCTGACAACACGATTTGGAGATAAATATAACATTAAGAACATGATGTAGCTGACTGCTAATGTTAGCTTACGTTAGCAGTCCAGTTGCTCTAGCCTTTAATTGATTCAGACGTTCGTGGGCTATTTGGCCTCCAGCTCTGCCCATCAAGGCATAATATTATATAGTATATAATTTTTGGCTGATTTTGCCTCTGTTTCAGTCTGCTCCGCTGTCTTCCACGTAGGGTTTCCCAACCAAAGTATGACTAAACTAAATATGGCTGCCACATGGATAAAGATTAAGCAGTGACTATGGCATGCTGGCATGACAGCGATGGCGCCTGCCATGGCTTTATGATTAAAGCAGTATAATTCAACCTTGAGCATTGTTTTTCAAAACCCAGGGAGGCAGCATCAACTGTCTAAAAATTAAAATCAACCCCTGTATCTTTCCTGAACACTGTAGACATTTCATCAGGGCTTGTAGAACAGGAGTTGTAATTGTTCATAAAACTGCCAGAGACAGGCTTGTGTCAAGTGCCATTTTCAAGGGAGGGATGAATGTCACCGCCATCAATCAATCTTATTTACCGCGCGAGAGAGGTTTGACTTTGAAGAAGCCGAGCACATCTGACGCCATTCACAATATGAGACCCAAAAACTTCAGAAGCAAACTTTATCAGGGTTTATCAGAAGGGACTTTATTAGAAAGGTCTTTGCTGAGCACAGCCTTCCAGATCTACAGAGGTTGAAGTGGACGGGTTCAAAGAAAGCGTGTGGAGAACATTTATTATAAGCTCCCGTGGTGATTGCTTGTGCTCCCCATCAAAAAGATGGCATCAAAACTCCCCCCCAGTTTACCGCATGGAAAAATAATGAGGCGAGATTAAACGGAGCGCGCTCAGATGGGTTTGTGCCTCATGGGCGTCAGATCACAGACAAATGCCGAGCTCTAATGACAAGAGCATCATGATGCCACTGAGACGCACTGGGATGCGGATACTGGTCACTCCACAGACGGTAAACTGGCTGCTCTCTGGTCCACTTAGCTAACCAGGAAGAGAGCCCGTTCTGTTGGGGAACCCGACTGAAATAAACAACAAAAGCCCTAAACAAGTGTCCACTGGGAGGCTTGAGGTGCACTGCTATATTCAAGCGGCACAACGCCTTTGTGATGGGCTGCATGGTAATGGCAGGGAAACACATCATTATCTGAAGGTGAGGCACTTCGTTCCCGCTCTCCATGCCTGCCTCCCTCCCTCCCTCCCCCTCCCCCTCCTGGAGTTCTTGTGTACAAGTTAAAAGGCTGATTTACATTTATATTGCGAAAGCGAGGCATAGGGTTGTAATTGGTGTTGTGGAGCCTGATCCACACGCAAACACATGCTTCTGTGCACACACTCGTGTGCACAGCGCATACTTATATCCGCACGCACGCATACACACAAACAGGAAACTCTTTTGCATTGTCCGTCTGAAGAAGCCCTCGATCTGTGCGTCTGTGTATGCAGGCATGTGTGGGAGTGGATCCGTGTGTGTGTGTGCGGTGGGTGGGTGTGTGACAGATAGAGAGAGCTCGGGAAAAAAACGAGATAAAAGAAAAAGACACACACATCTACATCAGCCAGGTAGAGAGTCCAGTCTGTCCAGGTGGATAGCACTGCCTCCCCTTATCAAATCAGCAGCTCAGTTCTTCAAAGTGCCTGCTGTCCTGCAGCAGGAAATACATCGGCCTATGCACAACTTAACAGCTCTGTCAATAGCCTCAGCCGTTTGTTTATCCCAGCCTTGTCCAAGCGGTGCCAGGAGAAGCCAATGGTACAGCGGAGTGCAACATCGCCATAGATCTCAGCGACAGGGAACAAGATTCATGGCTGCAATAGTATAGGGAAAAAAATGATGTTGATGTTTGTACAATTTACCCCCGCACTGCTTTGGCCGGGGCGGTGAATGATGAAATGATTGCAGCAGACAAAATCTGAAATCAAGAAAAAAAAACCCAAAAAAAAACAAACCTGTGAACGGCAATCACCCACAAGTGGACGTACACATGCACACACACACACACACACACACACACACACAAACACCCTCGCTCTCCCTCACCCACACACACTGTTAAAGATTGATGCACAAACAAACGCGCAGCGCTGCCACATTTATGGATTGTCAGTGGTTGGCAGACCTTCCACCTAGACAGCCTTAAAATGTTCCCGCTTCTGCAGCCTGTTTTCCAATTTCAGTGTGGTTGAAGCAGCAATTGTGCAGAGAGTTGAGCGACATGAATCATTAGGGGTGGGGGGGGGGTGGGGGTGGGGGGTGTTTCTCATTAGCTGGAACCTCAGCAAAGACAAACACGCCGCACCGTTGCTATAACCTTCACTTCCGGTCAATCCCCTGCCTCTCCTTACATCACGACGACACCTAATGGAAATCCATAGACCGATCCATGCCTATTGATCTCCAGTTGATCAGGGTGATTTCAGGTAATATCCTGGCTGCGTCTTGTCCTTATGGACTCGTACACCAGCATTAGGGCAGAGGTTAATGGCTGTTATGGGGCCCCCCGAGGGAGCCCGGGGCCCCCGGAAGACTCGGCTGTAACATCCTGTGCATTAAGTTGTTAAGTGTCATTAATCCATCAGTAATCTGGAGGAAATGCACGCTGATCAGGAGGATAGGTAGAGCCATGCAGATGCTCTGGTCATATAGTCGTGAAGCGCGCTACACCATCAAACACTCAGTCGCTGTTTGCTTATTTATAGCACAGTTCATGCTCTCCGCGCCAGAATATATGCGGGAAAGTGCAATGCATGCTGGTTAAAGTGAGGACGAGAGCGTGTGTTCAGGGTCATCTTCCATTTTGTGTTCAGCCATTTATGGACCGATATGAAACGCATAGCCCACTCGGCGTGTGAGCCGCGCGAGGCTGCTCTCTGTGTTTTTAAGTACGGCACGAGCACGGCTTCAGCCCGGCATTTATAGGAACAACTTCTAAAAATGAATGGCACCGCGCCGGAGAGTGGCTTTGAGGTTGAGAAATCCCTCTTCAACATGACATTTCTGCTATCTTGTTACTTTGTCATTTTTAAGGCGGCGAGAGGAGTCTAATGAATCTCACTGCCACAATACCTCCAAGCAGTGCTTTCCAATAATATCTTGATGGAAGCACGGGGCTGTGCTGTAGGGTGGGACCGATATATCAGTTTGCTGATGTTGAACTTTATTAAAAATCAGATATCAACTTGTCATAATGTCCACATAATGTCAGTGTTTTTTTTTTTTTACATATATACTGTATATCAGATGGCTGTGAAAGGATTTTATTCGACAGCTTCAGGGGTGTCAGTCTGTAAAACCTGTAATGAAACCTGCTTCACCCTGTTTTAAAGAGCTGCCAAGCCACCTAAAATAATCTCATTAATATGGGTGTTAATGGAGAGTTTTAGCGTCCCATGATGGTCTAAATGCGGTTTCAGAGGCTTTTCCATCCTGCCAAGAATAAAATACTGCAGGAAACACTGAATCCTTGTCATTTTTTTGGGCATGAAAATGGTCAAATCGAAAGACAAAATGCCATCTATCAGCAGCTTCAATCCAAACATTTCAGCATTAACCTTCAAAAATGAATTTTGCATCAAACCCTGCACTGCAATGAGTCTGCGGTTTGAAGTTTGACCGGCCGAAATCAAGCCAAGGTGAACGGCAACTTATCGAGGTGTGTGTGTGTGTGTGTGGGGGGGGGGGGTCCATCACGCTCCACTGGGAAAAGTCAATATGGCTTCCCTGTGATTAAAGGATAAGGTGACGTGCCGGTCACGCCCGCAGAGGGGAACCCCTGTCTTCTTCAACCGCGGGGGCCCGGGGAGCGGGTTCACGGGTGGTGTCGCGGCGCGTTCACCTGAGTGACAGCGCCGCCGCTCGGAGGTCAAGTCCCCCGGCGCCCAGGGCGAACCTCACCGTCCATTTACACACACAGCGGCTTCAGACATGTGCGTGTTCCTTTAAAGATACACTGAAATGACACTTTAATGGTCATTATTCGTGGTCATACGTTAACTAACCACCAGTCTTCGCCAGATCTAAACGTTGTGCATAAAAACACAACACTGAAATCTTTAAGGATCAGGAAAAAAAAATGCCAGGGCTTGTGGTCACACTTCCATTCATCTATATGATCACCCCTAATAAATGGCGCGTGGTTACAGCTGACATTAAACACAAGAATAAGCCTAACTAGAATGAACATATGGGCTTTATATCGTCTTCATTAATGTACACATGTTGCATTAATCTCACTGAATTAATGTCCATCCTGAGACAACCAGCCGCATATAGTTAAGTGGTCTCATGGTGGGTGGGATAAAGACACACATTTTGGCTTTAGTGATATTAACGTTATTATTTTACTACATTGTCTAGATTGAAAGCTGTCTGACAACCGAACCCATGTACCAACCACTGCACTATGTAAAAAGTGCCAACCAGACAGTGTCTTTAATACACAGGCAGCTATGTTGTGATGTCCTTAATTAGCATAAACCTATATTCTACCTTTTATAGAAAAAACACCTGGCAGTGTATTTAAGCATGGTAAATTTCCTCTTAGAGCTCAAAGGTGGCTGCCTTGAAAGTGAGAAGGGATCCAGAAAAAATGTTGGCAAAAATACATTTTGCCAGCATTGCCTGCAAATGAGCACGGCGAGAAATACAGTAGAGAATAGATTTGAAAAAATTAATTCCAAATTTTACAACTTGGAAACCTTTGCTAGAAATATTACGGAATGCTTCAACATAGGCAATAACAGTTGGTTTGATTATGCGTCTTTGTCAAAATAAACGTATGCAATATCACTGTTATATAGTCGCATAACAGGCTACATGATATGTGATCAAGTGACAATTCCTGTTTATGCCAAGGAAGCTGTTTGATTTGAATATGAAACTTCTGAATTCCTTTTTCTTCTTATCCATTGTCTTTCACTGATACTGTATTTGATTTGATTTTGTAATTTTACGGTATATGAAAACAGCAACAATTGGTAAAACTGCAGTGCTCACAATGTATGAGCCATTCCTCTTTGCTGAATGAGAATCATCTGGCCTTCTTCACTCTCTGGCTAGAAAAAAAGTCATGCAAAAAAACAATATTAGCATAAACTTAAAGCTCTAACTTGGAGTCTATTGTCCAACTAGAAGAACGAAATCTGTCCTTGGCAATCTCTTAACAGACAAAGTCCTTCACAATTTTCAGCTCAAACAACAAAAATGATTGTTCTATATCCTTTATGTGACCATACTTTTTTGGGGTCTTTTTCTTAACAAAGCCGTATTTCCTGCACTTATAATTTCATTACCTTGACGATTTCACAACTGTTAAAGAAAACCCTAAAGAAAACCCTTTAAAACCGCACCAGGCAAGATTGCTAATTGATTGTCAAAATACGTAAATCAGTCTAAATCACAAATTTGGACTGCAAGAGACAAGCACGTCCCATTCTCCCTAGATTTTTTTTCACCATCTCCACCCCCACCAGCCACTAAGAAGAAGAAATTTAGGTCCGAGTTTATGCTGCGTTCACATCATATCGGAATAAGTGGAAGAACAGGATGACATCTTGTTGGTACAACTCGAAAAGGGAAAATCCAAAATCATTTTTAATTACGTTTTTAAAATCAACCATAAATGAAATGCGGCTTTTTACATGTAGGGTTGATTGATTGTGTATGTTGACACACTTTAGCACTTCGATAAGCCTTCATTTTATAAAAACTTGCCACGTCCTACTGGAATTTGCCACTAGGAGACTGACATGAATAGGGCTGGGTTTAAAAAAATCGATTTTCCGATTTAAATCGATCTTCATTTGAATGATCCGATATCGATTCATAAAATCCTGAGATCGATCTTTTAATATATGCCTTTTCCCGTGGATGCTTGAAGCTTGAAGCTACACTGCACTAAAGAGAGCACTTATCTGGTCACTCGCACTGACTGTAGAGTCTGTAGAGTTGCACAACTTGCACTATATTGTGTTGACTGCTGTAGTGTGTTGGTCATGTTAAATAAAAAGTACATTAATGTGACTGCTTTGGGGTCAATTCTAAATGTAAACATTCATATTTTTAAAACTGCACCAGGTTAGAGGGTTCCTTGTACAATTTACAGTATTAGTTCTCTGAGAATCTCTTTCGTATCCAAGCAAAATTGGTATTGTAACTGAAATATCTCTAACCGAATCGATATTTAATCGAATCGAATCAAATCGGAAATCGAATCGAAACCTTGTGTATCGTAATCGAATTGATTCGGGAAATCAGTGGCGATACCCAGCCCTAGACATGAATGATATTCCCCCATTCGTCAGCTCATATTTACAGTAAATCCCACAAGATGTGCTGCTGGCGTCACGTTACGTAATTTCTGGGTAATGAAGTCCTTCAAACTTCCAAATATTGAAGCAGTTCTGTCCCGCTGCCACTTAGGGCCACCAAAGTACGAAGGCGCCTAGTGCAGCTTTAAGCTTTCCATACTGCATTTGAACCCGATTCAGATTAAAAGTCCATACTGAAACATACATTTCCAGTAGTCACCCAGCAAGCTTCTCTCTCTCTCTCCCACTTTCTGTGCCTAACTGTGGGTGCCAGAGCCAGCCTATGACAGCGATAAGAAGATCGGAGGAAGGCTGCCATCTCCAGAAGGAGTGTCAGATGGCAGTGAGGATTCTTCGTCTCCTTCCTTTCTATCCTCCCCTCCTCTTCTGCTTCAGTCTGATGTCCTCTCGCTCTGATTCTGCCCACAAGAAATGCAAATGATCCCACTTGATCATTTCTATCACAAGAGGAAGTGACAGCAGGACAGGCACGTGTTCCTATGCGAGCGCGTGTGTGTGTGTGTGTGTTGTATGTGTTGGCCTGAGATCATCTGCATGCATAAAGAGATTGCTCACCTGCAATCTCCTTAAACGGTGCATGATAACCAGTTTTGCTGAGCACGGGGATCTGGCAGAGAGTGTATGGGTTATTAACGGGGCTCGAGGTTGTCCAAGTTCTGACAGCTGCAGCTCTGTGGATGCTTTGCTACTCTGGGATATTGACCCATCCCCGGGCCTCCTGTGGCTAACGGCTCCAAAATCCCTGAGCGTTGAGCAGTACACAGTGTGCAGCCTGCCTAATTAGAGAATACCATTAACTCTTAGGTGGTTGATCTCACCTGCGTACTCCCTCACGCTGCAGATTAGCCTGAGCAGAGGGGGGGGGGGAACTCGCTCTATTTTTCTGCAAAAACCCTTTTTGTGCGGTGCACCGGGGGAGAGAGAGAGGTGCTATAAAGCATTGCCTCTGGAAATGAAGCAGTCATTTGGAAACTGTGGCAAATGCCCCCTCTCAGACTTACAATTTACAGGGGTGTGTGGGGGGCGCAGAGGGGGTGGGGGGGGAGGGGTGGACTCAGTTTGCTCCGACACCAGCACACACTCATACGCTCATAAAACCAGGCAATAAAGCTGCTATCCTCTTGAGAGTTGATGTACGGTGCCTGAAAGAGAGCTACTGAGAGCCATATTAAAGGCTTTATTACCAGTGTCAGATTCAAATTAGTGGTGGTGTGCCACAGCCCACTGTGTGAGTGTGTGTGTGCGCGCGCGCGTATACGTGTGTGTGCGCACGCGGCCTGACTAGGCAGGTTTTAGCTCAAGCCACACATGGCTGACTTCTAATGCCCAACCTCAACATTAAGTTGAGCAATAACATTTGGAGGATATCCATTTAGAGTCGGGACTACAGATGAGCGAGCAAGTTAAAACAAGAAGTCAGCGGCACAACAGGTGAATTCGATTGAATCCCGTGGGGAGATGGGAATGGGGGAAGAACAGCATGACACTTTATTAAAGGAGCATAATAGCATTATAAAGCTCTCCCCTCGTCTCGCCGTGTTTGCCTGTTTCTGTACGTACACCCATACTGTGTAAGCCCACTCTGGCAGTATTTTAGCATCAGGCTGCACTTGCCTTGCGGCTCCCACTGAGTCCAATACAGTTCAAAGCAAGATCAACAATGTTTTGTTTGGGGCAGGGTTACCCGATGTTACGTCCAATTTGGGATTCGGTTCTGCTCACTTGCATTGAATAGACAGAAATGGCAAATCTGACTTTGACGGGTATTTCACTAATGTCTCATTCTAATCTAATTCTATTCATATCAACTGTGCAAGAGTGAGATCACTGTCGCTGTGACACATCAATTAACCAGGCAAAAGAAATGATGTATCTGGCGAATGCGGCACTGTAGATCCACATGGGAGCAAGGAAGTGAGTCAGTTTGGATTCAGTGAATGGAGCTAAAGTTGGGGTGGATGTGAAGTCATCACTAGCCACCGGATAGGGGCAATAAAGATCAATAACGCCAGTTGGAGCTTTTAAAGCTTTTCCAATCAGCAGTTTCCAACTCCCATCTAATTTACAGTTTTATTTTACAATCCCCTGCATCAATAGCAAGTGCTTGGGCAAGATAAAAGAAAACAAAGCTTGGCTGGAAAACACATGCATGCACATACAGCACATTCAGACAGACTTAATTACACACATATACATAATTATGCAAACTGGTTTAATGCAGACAAACAGATCGCCTATGTGTTACACTCTCATACACCCTCACATGCACATACACTGGAGTATATGCGGTATGATTTCTGCACATGTGACGCTCACATACAGTGTCAAGTCCCTGCCTTCGATTGAAATTGCATTCATGAACCCAGCTACGCATAAAACTTTTGAGCGTTACGAGACAACTTCTCAGAGGAGCAGACTGCAACGAAGCAGATAACGCAGCTTCCCTCAATGCCCTTCTGTGCATTGTCCTCGTTCTCTCCACCTCAGGTTATTAGTTCCTGTGGTCATCACATCGGCAAATTACCCCCACCTTTCCCCCCGATCACCCCGCACAAGCTCAGTTCCGAGCAAATCAGCACTCCTGCCCGCCGAGAACAAACTGAGACATCAGTTTAAGAAAGGAGATGCAACAAAAATCAGGGGAGACATTTCAGCCCCGTGGGAGTTCCAGCAGACATGAGAGGGACCCACGCTGATATGAAGAAACGAAAGCACTGATGACCAAATCACCAAAGCAGCTTAGCTGATATTACATCATGCCCCAAAGGAGGGGGACTTGAAAAACGGCTTGCCGCTCGGAGCTCGAGCCGCTGCACGCAGAGGCTTCAAACTGCATCCAAACTTGCAGACAGTGACAGGGGAAACAGAGAAAGAGCCTTGTTCACTTACCACTGCCAGCAAACCAGGAGAAAAGAAGCACCCAGGGAATCATTGTTGCAGATGAGCCCATAGATGTCTTCTTGTGAGCGCTTTCAGATGCTGACGCCGAGGCAGAATTAACAGTTGGGATTCAAACAGTGTGTAGAGTTGAGTGTTGGAGGCAGGCACTGTAGCTTCCTCCTTCAGCTGCTCTCACTGAGTGTGACTAGAGTCTTCTTTTCCCCTCTCTGTGTCTGTTACCTCTGAATTAGTCTTCAGTCTTCACTGCTGCCCACTGCTCAGTTTCTCTAAAGGTCTCTCTCTCTCTTTCTCTCTCTCTCTCTCTTTCTCCCTCCTCTCCTCTTTGCTGTTCACTCTCACGGTGCATCAGGCTCGCTTTACTACTGTGGCTCCCATGCTCGCTCGCTCTCTCTTGTTCTCCCCGCTCACTGGCTCCCTCTCTCCTCTCTGCGTCTGTCTCTCTCGCTCTCTCTCTCTCTCCATGGTACAGTCAGTGGAGAAAGTGCTTAAGAGGTTGGCTCCTCCCTCTCTCCGCCTGCTCATCTGCCTCCCTGCCATTTAGGCGGTCTAGACCAAGGCAAAAAATCTCTTGAATGATCTGCCATGCATTACCATTTAATGGGACAGTAACGTAATGTAACGTAATGTTTAGCACTTTGTACAAATGGACAATAAAATATTTATGGTATTTGTCAACATTGAGAACCGCAATTCAGAGAAAGCAAACACACAGAGCTTTACTTATTAAAGATTATTATTATTATTGAATAATAACATTATTATTATTATTGAATAGCAGCATTATTATTATTGAATAGTAACGGAAATAGTAAAACAATGGAAGCAGGCTAGAAAAGCAAGTCATGAAACAAAAGCCATAAAAGGCGGGGTCAAAAACAATTACTAAAAGATCATTACATAAAAGCAAATCTAAAAAAAATTGTTTTAAGAAGTGATTTAAAAGATGATACAGATTTAGCAGCCTGAGCTCCACAGGCAGGTCAATCCAAGTCTAGGAGGTAAAGAACCAATCGCCTCTAAACAGCCAATAGGAAGCTTTTGTTTTGGCAAAGCAAAGTCAGTCAGTCAGTCACTCCCTTAAAGGAAATATGATATAAAAAATGAAAATTCTGTCATTATCTACTCACCCTCATGCCAGCTGAAACACAGGTGAAGTTTGTTTGTCCATGTAACACACACAGTCCATGGGGACCGGTTTTTTAGAGTTCCAAAAAGAGCAAAAATGACCATAAAATTACTCCACACACCTCACGCAGCATAATCCAAGTCTTCTGGAGTGAGTGAAAAAGACAAATATTTACACCATTATTTAGCACAAATCTAGACTACAGCTGTTGTTTTCAAAAACGTTAAACCACACCTTGCGCATTCATGTGAATCTTCCCCACTTCCGTGTTGACACTGCTACACATGGTCTATATCACACAAACAAAAAAATAGCTCTGCTGAAAGAGCCTCATTTGGATCTAATGTCCATTTCGGTCTTTGGTCTGTTAACTAGCTGTTGTAGCTTCTCTCCCTAGCACCGATATTTTAAAAATGGTTTGAGTTGAGTGCTCTTCCTGGATACTTCAACAGAGAACAGCGTGTAAGACTCTGTGACCAGGCATCATCGTGGCAACTCTTTTTGCTCTTCTTGCAATCGTTTGACTACAGAAGACTTGGATTATGCTGCACTGGTCCCCATCTAAAGAACTGGTCTCCACTGACTTTTTTTGGAGAGCGCTTCTACGGAGTTGTGCTGGCAACCTCCCTGTGTGTTATATGGACTAACAATCTTCAACTGTGTTTCAATTGGCCTGAGGGTGAACAGATAATGACAGAATTTTCATTTCACAATTCACAAAATAGAAGAGTAAAGTTTGATTATTAAAACTTTGCTATGAATTTTCGCATAAACCTACCTCAATTTTCAAACAGGGGTGATGTAAGCGAGATGCAACGCAGCAGTAACGTAAACAACAATGGCGGCGATGGAGTATGGCAGCATTAGCTGTGTCGATGAAGCCCTCTGTTATTTCAGAATTGGAGGGTGTAAATGTATTTAAATAAGAACAAATAACTACAATGAAGGAGAAGAGGTGGTCGCTCTTTTTCCTACCGGACTCGGCTGGGAAAAAGAGCACACAAAAAAATGCATGGAGGGAGAACCCAATACTCATCGTTGCGTCTCCAGACCAGATCCGCCAGTGTGCAAAAATGGGTGTCGCTGCCATGCCGCTTGGTGTTAATAATGACTCAGATATCATACGTGGACGTTGCCAGATTTTTTCAGTAGCCCGGAATCTTGGTCGGTGAATGATAAACGGTGGAACATGCGCTCATCTACATTGTATCAAGAAAAGCTGAATGGGATCGCTGTGGATGAAGTCAAATCATATACAAATGGAAAATATTAGTCATGTGCTAAGCTCATGGAAGTATAATGTTATATATAGCTAAGCTATGTAACATTAGGATTGTTTGAGATTAGTCTCAAAAATAGACAAGAGTAAGCGAGTGCAGTCCCTCTATTTTTTCATGAAGTAAAAAATCCCTCTATTTTTACATGAAGGCTGTATGAAAAATGCTTGAAATACTACACCAATAGACAAAACTTTATTGCAAGAGGTAGGTATCATGGTCAAATTTCGCGAAACAACTATACACTGGCTGTTTACATGCAAACAAATAATGCAACTATTACTCCTTCTCTGATTATCATTCATTTGAATAATTTGTTGCTAATTCACTGATTCATTTGCTGTTTACATATGCACTAATAATAATACATTCTATTTATATAGCGCCTTGTTTGCATGAGCAAATCCCAAAGCTCAATAGAAGTAAATACTCCCATGTATATGTCATGTCACGTTACCCCAACTACTGAATATATAGACTACGTCTGCAGCCCCCATATGCTATAATGTATTATACATAGGTTACATGCTAATGTGATATCTCCTTTCATTCAAACTTCAGCCATGATTCTCCTGTGCAATGACCTGGTTGTGACTTTCCTACAATAGTGCTGTACGTAAACATAGACCATGGAACAACCAATAGAAAACTTGAAGTTTCTCATTAGGTGAGGCTGTTGCTGTATGTATTTATTTATTATGTTTATTGTTGCATGTGTGTACTTTGGGTTTGTTTGTTTTTTAACGACTGGCTGCAACGCATATTGACCCACAGAGACATTAAAAATTTACTCTACTTGACTTTAATCTAGAGTTTAGAACAGTCACTATAGGAACCTGCCTGAGATCCTACAGTAAAATCAGTTAAAACAGTAAAATCATTACCAATGTTACCAATGTAAAGATGCTAAAATCAGAGTGATCTTGTCTTTTTATTTTTTACATATTGCAGCTCTAACTAGACAGACAGCCACTGCTGTTTGCAATGCTCTGTTGTTTTTTTAAACACAGGATACCTGCCCTACAGTGTTGAAAAGAGCATGGTCTGAAAAAACAATAACATGGTGAGCCCACAATGGGAATTATCTTTCTCATTCTCTTTAAAAAGAGGCGTTTTGTTTTGTTTTGTTTTGAAAGATGTTTGTAGATTCACAAGATACAAAACTAGGGATGAATTATCCATGTTTGTTTTTTATCTTCTGATAAAATAGAACAAGATTTTCCAATTTTGAACATTGTGGAATTAAACTTTAAACTCTTAAATTATATCAGTGTTTTCTTGGGGTACTATTGAGGGAGCGAGTCCCCCTCGCAGCCAATCTGAAATATGCAAATGGAAAATGGATGAACAAATTCTACTTTTGTTGTTCAGTGATAAAAAAAAACACCAACAAAATTTATGGTAAATTATGTTGAAGTAAGCAGTTACAGCACAGCAGTCTTCTAATAATGTTTCTGTTCTATCGTGATGCCAACTGTATTAAAGGTGTGATGTATAGCATTTTAACATCAATAAACCATTTCCACATTAATTTTGAGACATTAGTAGAAGTACCATAAACAAATGAAACTACCAATGAGACTACCACTTCCTTTATTTTATAAAATCCTTGAGAAAGTGGTTTCTAGGCCACTTTTTCCACTTTTTGGAAAATAGCTCTATTCTGCTGTTCCTTTACCTCAGTGCTGCATTTGATACCACTGATCATGGTATCCTTCTGAATAGACTCAGGCAGTGGGGTTTATCTGGGACTGCCCAGGCTTGGTTTGCATCTTATTTGTCAAAAAGAAGATTCTCTGTTGCTGTAGGTGATTATGTTTTATCATCTGCACCGCTAACATGTGGGGTGCCCCAGGGGTCAATTCTTGGTCCTATGCTGTTTTCCTTAAATGTGCTTCCCATGGTAAGATATCTCCTATCATTGCTATGCGGACGACACACCACTGTATCTCTCATTCAAACCCAACAATTTTATCAAATTGGCCACTCTTGAAGACTGCAAACTGACTTCAAAAATACTTCAAACCTACTATTAAGCAATGGATGTCATAAAATATTCTCCAACTCAACTGTGACAAAACAGAAGTTCCTCTCATTAGTCTAGACAACAGAGCTGGCAGTCTTCAGCAGCGAAAGTCCACCTCTAAAAATCTTGGCATCATTTTTTACCCTTATTTGAACTTAAAATAACATGTGAAGTAATTGGCTCAGTGGTGTTGCTTCCACATTGCATGTCAAAGCATGTTTTGACTGCACAAACTGGGAAACATTTCATGAGGGCTCTTTAGATGTCATCACCACAGGCACAAGTCAATATTGTTACACACGCAAAGAAAGCATACAAGCGCACGCAGTAAAATACAGTTAATTAATTAACCATCAACACACAGGCCCACACAGCTACTAAATATTAAAAATTGGATTTGTTTTTCACTCACTGTCAACGTTATTTCCTTACGAGGAAAGTGTTAGCCTACTTTGTTTTACTTCGTCATTTTGCTACATCCGTCGTTGTTACTAGTTGACAGGGCACTGGCGGCACTGGTGGAACTGGAAGTCGTACTGGTGGAAATTGTTGTTTTTGGTTTTTACCTCTGTCAAGGAGGTTATGTTTTCGGTGCCGTTTGTTTGTCTGTTTGTCTGTTAGCAGGATTACGGAAAAACTACTGGCCTGATTTTCATGAAACTTGGTGGAAGGGTGTAGCATGGGCCAAGGAAGAACCCATTACATTTTGGAGCTGATCCGGCTCCGACTCACGAACAAGCAATAATAGCACGAACCTTGGCGGAGGTCTGCGCTCTCCGAGTGCCCTTCTAGTTTATTTAATAAGAAATGTGTCCATTTTGTTGGGCTAGGTCATCAGCCTTGCTCTACACACGCGGTTAATCTGACATCGCTTTCAATTGGACAGTGCGCACTGCATCTAACTTTAGCCAATCACATTAAAGCTATGACTTTTGGATCAACTTGTTTTGCAACGTGGGCTGCGCTGCGCAGCGGGTGGAGTTTGCTATCAAATCAATGTCAATTTGGCCCCGGTCGTTGGCGCATATACAGTAGGCCTATTAAGTGCGTGGGTGCTCAGCCTTCTCGCCTTCTCCGTGGGTGCTCGGGCCCGGAAGCACCCACGGAATCTGCGCCTATGGTGACCAACATGAGGACTGTTATTGTACTGGTTATCTCCCAGGTGTGAATGTGTGTAACTGTATGAATGTAAAGCAGAGTTGTGCTGAAAAAAAGTGTGTGCTCAGCATAACCTTTCTATCCCTGGATAAATAAAGGATAGAGAGTGGTATTTGCAAGGGGGGGGGTCATGGACCACCTTGGTCTGAGACTCGAGGCTGGCACTTCTTTGCTGCAATAAAACTAAAGGTATGATATGGACAATTACATATACATACATACTTGCCTTGCTAGTCAGCTGATGAAGAAGGAGCTATACATGGTCATCGTTGAGTATTGGACATATTCTTTAGTCAGATTTTCACAGATTTGTGTGATGCCTTATCCTCTGAAGGTGAACATAAAACACAAATTTTAATATATTAGTTTTCATATTCGTGTTTTAAACATCAATATATCTTTGTCAGATTAATTGTGATACCTTGGTATAATTACCGTAAACTATTTCTAAAAATTAAGACCACATTTCCCATGAAGCAACAGGGTTCATGGGAAGAGAATGTTACTTACACCCCTCCTGGTGTCATTCAACATGTGTTTGTTTTCTCTTTGGATTTATGCAAGTAAGTAAATCAACCTTTATTTATATAGCACAGGTTGGATATGAGAAAAGAGACAAACAATACACAATACATTCATAACATAAAAGTATAATAACTTGAGATTAAGAAAAGGCCATGCAGTGGAAATACATTAATTTTAAGATATTTCTGGAAAGTTAGGCCTCCCTAAGGCTTTGAGGGAGGTTATTCCAAAGTTTAAAGGCCACGATAGTGAAGGCATGATCAATTTTGGTTTTTAGTCTCAACCTCGGAACAGATAAGAGTCCCTGTTCTCAGGACCTAAGGATCCTTACAGTGGTGTAGAGGCACAGCAGCTCAGTTAAAGGTGCCTGACATGAGAGCTGACATTGCACCTGCTGAGCCGGGCTAGCACAGATTGACTAATCAAGATATGATGTTAAAAAAGCATAAATTCGATTCTCCACAACTTTAGAACACAGAACAGATCTAATCTTGCAATACGATACGACAGGACTTTATTGTCAGATTTCTATGAAATTTGTCATGCATCATAGCAGCTCCGTTCAGAATAAACACAATGACATGACATTGCACATAAAATACATAACCACACCACATTCAATTACATATAAACATCCAAATAGCACATAAATATCAGATAAATAGCACAGGGACCCTCAGTTATCCCCATATTGCGCTAAGCCGCTGTATTGCTCTCTCCCAAAATCCTAATTTTACACCTCACCATTATAATTATAATTATTGCACAGGAGTCTCTGATTGCACTTCCCTGACTGGCCTGCTGTTTTGGTTAAGCAACATAACTGGTTGGGGAATAAAATAATTCCTCAGTCTGTTGTGTTTGAACTGCGGAACTCTGAACCGCCTTTTAGAGGGCAGAAGTTGGTACTCTCCATAAAGCACATGCGAAGGGTCGGAGGAGATACTATCAGCTAGCCTTAACATGTTCTTGAGGTAAGCTGCCTGAAAAAGTTGCTCTAGTGGCTGGCCAACAATCTTGGAACCTGGCGTACCAAGTTGTGATGCAGTACTGCATAACACTCTGGATTATGGATAAGAAAAACATAAGTAGAATCTGACTACTAGCCCCAAAAGATCTCAACCTAGGAAGAAAATAAATGCGCTGCTGGACCTTCTTGCAGATAAAATCACAACCCGGTCTTACGGCAGTTTGTGAAATAGTCACGACATTTAATCTATTGAATCGTGTACATGGACACGATTTTTCAATTTTTTTCGTCACACTCAGCATGACTTTCAAACTAATGTATTTCAGTTGGAAGTATCTTTCATGCCTGCAACACGTTTTTTTTTTTTTTTCTGTCAGTCGGGACTTTTCTGTCAGTCGGGACTATCAGTCGGGTCAATGTCACTAGTGTGACATTGAAATAAAATGGTGGTGGATGGGCGTATACGTTTGCCTTCGATGCCGACTACTGGGGTTCGATTCCCAGCGTGTTCAAAGTACATTTCAACCGTAAGCCACATTTACATTTTTAATGAACGTTTTTCTTATTTAACCATGACCAAACCATTTCTCTAACCTTAACCAAGTTGTTTTAGTTGCCTAACCATAACTGTAACACAAGTAGTTTTATTTGCCAAAAACTTAAGTCGTGTGCATTTCACGAAAAAAATGGCAAAATCGTGTCCATGTACACGAATCAATAGATTAAATTTTTCGTGACTATTTCACGAACTGCCGTGAGACCGTGTTGCAAAATCAATATATGTGTTCCAAGACAAGGTGGCATCTATGTGTACCCCCAGGTATTTATATGATGTAACTTTTTATGATTTCCTCATTGTGAATTACTACTGGGGATGGGTAAGAATCAGGTGAAAGACCAACAATAATTTCCTGTGTTTTCTTGGTATTTATAACAAGGGCATTCTGGTCACACCACTCTACTAAGCTGTCAACACTAAGTTGGTATGATCTTGGGTCGTCTTTATCTGTCAACAGAGATAATAAGGTGGAATCATCAGAGAATTTCACAATGAACTGATTCAGTGTGCTGGTGGAACAGTCGTCAGTATACAGTGTGAACAGTCTGGGTGAGCTCACACAGCCTTGAGGAGCTCCAACATTGGTTATGATGGGTGCAGATATTGTTTTATTTATCTGCAGCTGGATCATCTTCGACAATAGAATGTCTGGCTGAATTGTATTAAATGCTGATGAGAAATCAAGGAAAAGAACTCTGGCATACGTTTTGGGTTGATGTGAAGATGCTGTCTATGTGCCTGTTTTGCCTCCCTCAGTTTCCCCTTTAAGTCCTTTTCCAACTGTTTGAGTTCACCACGCCTGCTTCCTCAGACCCATGGTATGTTTAATATCCTTTGTAATGTAGGTCTTATTGTTAGGGTAGACCTTTATCATTTTTGTAGGAATAACTGTCTGTACACAAAAGTTAATATATTATAACTTGTTTGGCTTGTTAATGGGTCCCTTGTAGCCTATACTGTTATGTTGCGTTCTTTATGGGTGTACTATAGCAGTGGTGTCTCATAGCCACGGTGGTGTTGGATTGTGCACTTGGCCTATGATTTATGTTCATGTGAGCCTTTTTACTAAATAATTTTGGTGGCATTGATTATTATTTTTTGTGCGTTTCGTGGTGTGTATCGTTAGTTAAACTTTTGATCTCCAATGTGTGTGTGTGTGTGTGTGTGTGTGCGTGTGTCGGTCGCTGTTAATTTCCTATGGTGCTGAAATGCGTGCGTTTGACTACCGCATAGCAACAAGTCATGTAGGCTATGGTTATTGCAGAAGGTTTATCTTGGGCATGGGGGTGGGGCATTCTACTGTTTTGAGCACCCACCAGCAGAGACATAAATCGGCGCCTATGCTGGCCACTGAATATCTCCACTGGAGCAACTACATTGTACATTGCTCAATGGCTCAAGTTGGTCTTGGTATTCAAACCAGTGACCATGAGGTCACAATTCCACTTCTCTAACCGTTACACCACTGCTGCCCCCAATGAAGTGTACTCAGAGCGCTTTAAATGAATTGAATAGCCTATATCTACTGAATAGGCTTTAAGAGGAGGGATGTGTAAGACGTAGGCTATAGAATGAAGGTGAATCGAAGCTGATATACTGTTTGGAGGAAATGTAATTGGGCCATGACAAACAGATATGCGAGGGGTTAGGCCTTTCTCGTGAACTATGTAAAATAACCCAAATTTCCATTCCACAAGTTCAACCTCTTCCACAATTGATTGCGAGATAAATATGTGCAGATTGTTTTGGATGGGGAAAAACATTCATAGAAATCAATGATATTTTGATTTGATCTTTTGCTTTGATGCAGCAAAGCAGTGCAGACCACCAAACGAATCCCCTTTCTGTGCTCAACAACGTGTTGAGCACAGAAAGATTGTAAAGGAAATACACATGGAAGAAGGTAAAACCTGCTTCAAGAGCAGCTGGGTGTGTGGCATGAGTGCAGCGGTGATTGTGCCACACAAGATGGAAAATGAGCTGCATTTTCCCACAAGGAAGACAGTCTATTGTTGTGAGGAAGCAAGGTAGTAGTAGTAGAAAAGAAAAGCAGTAGAAAAATATGTTTTAAGTCTTTATAGCTGCACTAAGCAAGATTTTTCATGTAAAAAAAAAAAAACAGCCTTCTTATCACCCTAAATCATAATGTGGGGCTGCAATAGAGAAGGGCGTCAAAGGACTCAAAATTGGCATGTTTTGGGATAAGACATAACATTGGTCAAAATTACACATCATAGAGGCCTCAATTTTTTTACTCTTGATCTTGTCAACTCAAGAAATCATGGTGCAATCCTTTGTTTAAAACTGCTGCTGTATCAACACAAATCTCCATCACAGGGTTTTCCAGTTGATCCTAGGATGGACAAAGGAATGATGATGGGTGCTATATTTTAATAACAAATCAAGCACTTTCAAGGCAATCCATTCATTTTCAAAGCTGTTATTTATTTATAGTCATTTATTTTATTCTTCTTAAATCCACAAACTTTAAGGCAGGTTAAAGCCCCTATGTATAATATTTACCTCAATATATCATTCTCAAATAAATTTTAATAGTATAGTATAGTGGCTGTAGAGAAATGAGACCATCAGCATCAAAATTGATTTATTCTATGTGTTGTTTTCTATGTGTTTATTCTATTCTACTGACTGACTGACCTAAATTTGGCTCCTGATGAACACGTCTTGTGCCACGGGGGGGGGGGGAAAGTTGCCTCCTTAAGTTAATTCAAGTCCCATTATTCAGTTTGCATTGTGTTAGAAAAGTCATCGAGTTTCAAATTCTACTGGTAGTAGCCTGAAGCAATAATACTGGGGAGCCTGGTGGAAACAGCCAGTGAGGTTACTGGTGTGAGCCAGACACAATTAACTGAAATGTTTGAGTTGTGTGGCGAGGAAGATCAGCGAGGAAGATCTGCACTGGTCACCAACCTAGAGGGCAGTTTTTTTTAGCTGATGCCCTCTGGGTGCTGCTTTACCTACAGTAAACTTACAACAGTTTAACCCTATAGGGAGGTAAAGTCACATCCGGTATAGACTTTCCTGCTTTATACAGCATAAATTACAAAATATAAGCAAATTATGCAACGTACCATTCTGCCGTCATGTCACAGGATTTCAGAATTTGTACCCACTTACAGAATCTGAGGGCAATTCAACCATGAATACACAAGTGTGATGCCTTGAACATTGCGGAGATCGAGTAGAGCATAATTTCCCATCATGCACTTAGCGCACTTGACAAATCCATCTCTCCCTCTCCTCGACACCCAATTGTTTTTTGCATTATAATGGTCGCAATCAGGTATAAAGCATACCATGTTAATAGGAAGTCTACCCTCTCCTATCTACCTAACACTAGCAACCATAGATGAAGTTTTGGTGCGTGACGCATCCCAGTACGTATCAACACATTAGTTATGGGATTGGCTGCCAAAGCTGCATCCTGTGGCACACAAATTTATGACTTGTCTGTACCTACAGCATTTTAGGAAAAGACAGTGGAAAATCATACATAATTGATTTGTTTATGATGCAGAGCATACAAAATTTAAGGGGACAGAGCAGTATATTGTGCATATACAGTACAGTATATATATTGTACATTTGATTTTGGCTGCTAGCGGTTCGATGGTGGATGTGGATTTTGGCGAGACTTTGAATTGAACTGAATTGAACTGAACTGAATTGAGGTGAAGCTGTACCTCATTCATCCTTCATGCATCGATACATCCAAAAAATATTTTCACCACCAGTGCCAATAACACTCGACTCCACCCTGGTTAAGACCTACTGCACATACTATATCATCCTTCATGAAATCTACAACTATTCTACCGTAGCACGTGCATGCACATACATCTGCCAGCCTACAGCACATGGGAGTTGCCGTTCCCCATTTTTGGAAGTTCTGCAGTGAAAAGTCAGTACCGGCCCCGCAAAATTGCTCTGACAGCACTCAGCGCAGATGTGAGGAGAGCCACTGGGTTTTTGGCTGCAGCCGATTTCCCGGAAGGAAACTCTCTTCAACAGTGTCCACCGTCCAGAAAACAGTGCAAAAACGCAGCCACGTGGATAAAGCGGATTGTTTAATGTGCTTACACGACTTGCGGAGGAAACGTTTCACTCCCCAAGTATAGTGGAGTAAATCGGTGATGAACACCCAGCAAACAGAGCAACGGTTGAGACTGCGGTGCGACAGGATCCTCGGTTATCTTTGTGCGTTCTCAGGCTGTCAGCGGCAGTCTGCTGTACTGTGAATGAGTAAACACTGCCATGATTGCACACTCTGGTCATCTGATACGGCAAACCGAGCCGAGGGCACAGCCGTCTCTCTCTCTCTCTCTCTCTCCCTCTCTCGAGGAAAGCTTGCGTTCAAACTGTGGACAGTGAGGAAAAAGCAATTGGTAGAGTGAGATGTACACACAGCCTTACTCGGATCAGAGAGATGTAGCAGGAGAATCTGGATTTCAGCATAGACAAGGTGTGGCATGCCGTGTGTAAAGCAGGTATTAAGCCACGTTAAACTAGTTAAAGCTGCATTAGGTAAGATTTCTTATGTAAAAATGCACCCGTTCATCCTAAACCTCAATGGGCTGCGGTAGAATAGTTATAGATTTCATGAAGGATGATATAGTATGTGCAGTAGGTCTTAACCAGGGTGGAGTCAAGTGTTATTGGTTACTAGTGTTATTGGTAGTGAAAATATTTTTTGGATGTATTGATGCATGAAGGATGAATGAAGTACAGCTTCACTTCACCTCAATTCAGTTCAGTTCGAAGTCTCGCCAAATCCACATCCACCATCGAACCGCTAGCAGCCAAAATCAAGGTAGTTAACAGTGCCCCATCCCCACTTAGACTGTAGATTCAACCAAGTGTTGAAGTTCAAATTTTGAAATTTGAAGTTCAAACAGTTGCCTCTCGCAGCCATTTGGAGCAGCCAGCATGTGAAGTTGCCAAGCGCAGCTTTAATCTCTCGGCTTTTGCTTGATTTCTCAGATAAAAGAAGAAAGATAAAAGCAAAAAAAAAATTCTGTTTAATTTCTTTGGGAGTTTCTATTCTCCAAATAACAGGGAATCATGGGCAGGTACTGTACGTCAGGTATGAATTTCAGATCATTTCACCCCACTTTCAGTCCCGTATAGCCTGGTCATGCAATTCATGAAAGGCATATGATGCTTATAACCAGTGCATAAACCAACTGGGCTTGCCATCTGGCTTCAGTGTTGGATGCACTAAGCGAGGTTCCCTTCAAACCGTTGGATTTTTGTGAGCCTAGATAGAAGACCCCCTTGCTTTTGGCTCTGTCTGCAACCAGAAGGCTCGCTCATTCACTGTCAGCGCGTCCCAGCTGGACCACATTTGCTGAAAAGGTTATTAGTGCTTCAAAAAAATATGTTGCTTCTAAAGACGTTTGCCCACATTTGAAGTGACAAGCCTGATTAAAACTTTGTCCTGCATATAAAGTTGTCCTGACTACTTTTCTAAAACAGAATTATTCATCTCAACCGTTAATGCCAGATGTTCAACCTTGGTAACAAAGAAGGATAGCCAAAATAAACAAGCCCGTTCCCTGACATTCAAAAATTATGTTTTTATAGTGCTTTTTTTTTTACAGCTAGCCTCTTAATGACACAACAAGCTGGCAGACTGAGCTGGATCTCCATTACCAGTGAGAAATCAAAACCAATATATTTTAAGGTCCATTCAGTGCAGTAATAACATTACCACTGCTGCAAGACGAGCCTTGGTGCCTGTATGAGCTGCACTTCAAAATACCTGCAGCACTCTTACTGTTTCTTTAGTTTAGACAGCCAGATGGATAACTACTAGGGTATAAGAATGAGAGCAGCTCTGCAGCACATTCTGTCAAACCTCCTACCTGTCCTGTTGTTAAGACTATTCCATTTCCCCACATCATCCGACCCTCTGACTTATTTGGCAGCACCCTAATCTATAATAACAGTAGCCTCCCGGGACAACACTGAATAATTAATTGCCTAATAATATGCATCAGAGTCCAAGCCCGGTCTTGTCCCAAATTGATCTCTCCTCGTAAAAAACATAAACGGTGACATTAAAAAAAAAAGACGTGACAATTCATGCATGCGATATCCAAATTATATTGCTGTGCTCCGGTCGACTTATGTTATCGCATGTCTTTACTAAAATTTATAGGAGTTGGGATGACAAAATGGATGGAAAAGCCCCAAAACAACATGTCAATGTACTGTCTGTAATATGAACAACATATTAATATAGCAATATTCCACTTAGTTTTTACATGGGGTATATCTGGCACTTGACCACCATGGAAACCAGAATCTAAACTAATCACCAAGATCAGATGCAGCTGGACGAGTTTGTAGTGTTAGGATTTTTACTTCCCATTCATTTGAATGAGGCCAGGAAAATAGACTGAAAACTGACATTTAACACGTTGGTGAACAGATTCAACAGCAGATCCTGGGTGGGTCCTTATTTAGCATTTCTATTCTTAGAGTAGAAAAGTAGATCCAGTCTCCCAAACAGGAACTATTTCTCCTAAATGGTATCCCTCCGCTATGTTCACGTCTATCAATAAAAATGCTATTTGGCAAAAATATGTTCTAATAGTCTATTTTCGTGGCTCATTCAAATGAATGGGAAGTAAAAATCCTAACACTACAAACTCGTCCAGCTGCATCCGATCTTGGTGAGTAGTTTATACTCTGGTTTTCGTGGCGGTCAAACGCCAGATAACCCCCATGTTAAGACTAAGTGGAATATCGCTTTAAGGCCGATTTCTCTAAGTATAAACCAGGCAGCTGATGAGGATGACGCACCAAACCAATCCAACAGAAACGGAAGACGAGCTCATGTATTGCGAGGCCGCGCTCTCTGACGGAGGGGAAGGCAGCCGCATCGGTCACGCCGGGCCCCCCCTCCGATGCCTTCAGAGAGCTCGGCTAAGTGCGGTGTTAAGCTATGGGGGAACAAAGCTGCGCGGTGAAACATTCCGGATGCCTCTGGGGAGGGCCGGGGCTCCCCTTGCCCAGGCGCAGCACTTATTGGCCCTCGGGGGGGGGGGGGGCGCATTCCCCTCCTCCCTTCCCTCCTTCGGGGACCGGGGGCGGGGGTGGTGGGGGGGGATTCTCATAACCTAACGTACTCCACTCTCTTGTTGGGTCAATCATATTTGTACTGGCAAAAGTACACAACAGCGTCGACTAATGAACCTGCAGAAGTGGAGACAAGAGCGAGTGCCGTGTGTGTGTGTGTGTGTGTGTGTGTGTGTGTGCACTTTAAAAACAAGTGTCTTTTTACTTGTAGCTTAGCCGCGTTTTAACAAGCAGGCTCGGCAACATCAAAGCGGGGGAGAGCTGTAGGCTATTCCCTGATCACTTGTGCTGTTTGTTTTCTCTCAAACAGGAGAGAAAACAGCATAACAATATTATTGTTAGTCAATGCTGACACTTATTAGTGGCTTCATTGTGTGAGAAAAAAAAAAAAATAGGATTAAGCCTTCGTGGGTTTGCTTTGTTGTGCGAGGGCATTTCGATTCAGCGCGCAGGCATCAATATTCAATCGGCAAGAAAACACAAATTTCTTAAGATTTCGCACAATGGGTCTCGACTGTGGAGCAGCAGACAGCCACCTGTGCTCAAGGTTTTATTGTTTTTTTTCCCCAGATGTCCTTGAATCAGATGCCCTGCTTATATTTGAAGCTCGGAAGTTTTGTCCTGGGATCACATTAAGATTCATCAAGTGACAGGCGCAGATGCAACACGATTGCATTATGATCTCCGTCACCTGGCCCCACAGACCACTCACTGACATGATGTTAATAAGAAGAAGAAGAAGAAGAAGAGAGATGAAGAAGAAGACCTGTGTCACTCATGGATGCCATTTGATTCCAGCGATCCAAAGAAAAAACATGATTTTTCCCTCCTTTCATCACTAATTGAAGTGAAAACACAAGGATTCCTGGACCCCCAAGTGACATTTAAGATGCGCTTTCATAATAACAAGTCTACATATGATGCCACATTTGGAAATACCATAAATATATAATAGTACAGGAATTGTATATAACTCAGACAGTCCACCCACAATCCACATATGAGCGCTGTAAAGAAACGGGCAGGAAAAAAAAAAAAAAAGCAAAAGCATTTCGTGATTTTGATCAATTCAGCCATGAAAGACACATAAAACACTATTTCTAAGCCAAATGCGGACGCGCGGGCAATGCAGCCTCATAACATCAGGTCTTTTTTTTTTTTCTCTCCTCCTTATCCTTTTTTATGCCGTCTCCCCGCTAATGACTGCCCGCGTCTTTGCATCTTTCAAACGCCGGAACGGGGCCCCAGACTCGATGGAGGCTTTTTCTCATGTAGCTGGTTAGCTCGCCGTCGCTCCTCGGCTCGGCGGACTCCTCGGCTCGGCCCGATTCATGATGTCAGTCTCCTCAGCAATTATTCATTCTGCTTCGGCAACTCGCGAAAAGACCCTGCGTCTGGATCAAAAAAAAAAAAAAAAACAAACACCACGACTCTGGCTTTTTTGAATGTAGAATATGTATGGGTTTTTATTACTTCCAGCTCACACTTTTAATGACTTCTCTATTGGTAAATGATCTTTTTTTTTTTTTTTTTTTTTTGCACAGTAGCAGTTTTTTGGGCCGAGCCGCTGCCGGAGGGAGCGCCGCATGAACGCATGAACCGAATCGACACATCTACATTTCAGACGAAAGAGGAAAATGAACTTCCTCCTCTATTATGGAGTCATTTTTCGCACCTTTTGCTTTTGCCCGCTGTCAATCCTTCTCTTTTTTAAAAGTTGAGTTTACTGAGCTAGCATTCACCCATTAGAGTCAAACAAGAATGCATAAAGTCGAGGAGTGATACGTTGACATTATATCAGACATTATATTTTCTTCCATTCTTCTGCTCTGCTTATATAAGGCGCCATTGTGTATAACTTCCAAATAGAAAAGCATATTGTGTGGAAATGTAAGATTTGCACACTCTTCTGTTCTTTGCCTGTAGAAAAGATGATCATGTGTCCTTGACTGCTTAACTGAGCAAGTGGCTTCTATGCAAAACTCCGACATAGTGTGTCCATTAACATCACACCCGTTAAATATTCATTTAAGAACACATGTACGATGAATTATATATTTTGAAATGTGCTGTTTTGACACTTCTGCATCAGCAACAAGCACCTATGTGTTTTTCTAATGTGTTTTAACCAACCGAAGCGCGCCCATGAATATTTCAAACGTATGGCTTTATCGAGCTTCGTGGCTAATTATGTCTCGATCAAATGATTGCCTGCCTCTTGCGTTCTCCCTTCCGACGTAACACGGAGCCCGGTCCACTCTGCTGCTTCAAAGCCAGAAAGGATATTGCACCAGCATTTCCTTTTTTATTTATTCTTACTACATATTCCTGGATGTGTAGCAGATTGGAGCTTTAGTCATACAAACATTTCTCTAAGGGTACAATCAAGGAAGTGATGGGTGTGTGTCTGGGTGTGTGTGAATGTGAGTGTGAGTGATACATCTTCTTGATTGGCCCAATTGGTGCCTGCATCATTCATGGGGGGACAACATGCAACATGTTTACTTGTTTTCATCAGTCCGCACCATAGCGGAAACATTTACTTTGTTGCATTTTTGTATTTGGTTGATCTCGGTTTCCACTAGCCAAGTACAGTAGCTCCATTTTGGACAGAGTTTTGGTCACCTGTCATCCTGTGAGATTAGAGGTTTTGGTAGTGGATTCCAGACCCTTTAACTCAGCATGATGGACTTGATTACTCACCACTCACTCCTAACGAACTGCACCACAGCCCTCTTAGAAGAAGAAACAGATTTTTATTTTTATTTTTTTCGTTTTCAGAAGACTTTTTTTTTTTTTTATGCCTCTCTGGTGCCACCAGAGTTCAAATGGCATTGTTCTCACCTGACCAAACAAACTGAACTAAAGGAGTAATGGATGAATGAACAATGAATTATGAATTAAATAAAGGAATAAATGAAACAATAAACAAAGATTACAAATGTAGAAGTTATAAATCACATCATGGAAATCTGATATGTGAACGAAAGCCCTCAGAAATCATCTTGTGTAGACTTACATGTTCATATTAACAGCTTTTCCTCCCTATTGTCTGTTTTTTCAGACCAGGACCTTCTAAATATATTCATATCAGCTTACGTTTGTCCCCAAATGTAGTGAATTCCTTCAGCAGCTTCAACAGCAAACCTTTCTGAAACATAGGAATCCATTCGGAGCGCAGCAAAGGTAGCTGGAGTAAAAAAGTAAAGATATATGACGGGTATGTATAATGAGAGGACGGCCACCGCGGAGATTAAGGTTAAGCGAGATTAATTCAAGCTGTGAATCTCTATGGTAACGACCCACAAGTGCGTGCCCACATCCACGCACAAAGGCCCACATGGGGGGCCGACAGAGCGAGTCCCCAGTTTCTACCCCCCCCCCCCCCCCGCAGATCCCGGCAGCGTTTCCCTTCCATTCCACCGATAGATAGAAAGACACTCAGTAGACACACAGAGAAATAACAGAGCCATAAATGCACAACGGTATGTCAACAATGCGTATATAGAAGAGCGTATACATCCAACAGCATGTGCGGCGGGAGATAAAAAAAAAAAAAAAAAAATACCAAAAGGCCGGTGAGATTACAGGATAAAATGACACTCAAGGAGATGGATCTGATTTTGGGTAACAGCCGCTATTTCATGGTGAGGGAAAGGGAAGCTCGATGTACGGCTGAAATCTCCATTGTGAGACTGCCAAGGTGATAGATTTTCCCGAGATGAATTGAAATTGCTTTGGAGATCACGCCCGGGATTAAATGATTGACTTTGAGCTGCTGTGACGGTGCCCCGCAATGTTACGTCGAAGTATTTCTCCGAAGCTGATCGCGTTTGCGTCGGGCGATCCAGATATTCCCAACGTTCGACGGAACCGAAACATCATCGAACAGTGACATCATCAAATCTCTGAGCCTTGGATCCTGGGAAATACATATCTATGAAAGCGGAAAGTTTCTTTTTGGATCAGAGTAGAGTAGCAGTATCATTTTATAGCTCATTGAATACATTTAGATTGATTACTAGGGCCACCCAGGCTAAAATATATGCACTCGTGGCAGTGTAAAGCGCCCACCAAATGACATATGTTATGTTATGTTTGCAGATCTGCTAATTTATGCAACCAGCTTGAATGGCTTGACAACATAATTTATGTGAATCATGTTTTTTTCTTCTTCGCTTCATCTCAAGGTATTAAGGGAAGAGTGCGTGTGCATGCCAAATGAGGCGGGCTATAAATATGGAACAACATCGATGATAATTACCAAAAAAGGTTATGAACCTTGATGTAGTCCTCACTCAAACACCTACCGCACCGTTGATATTTCCATCACGCCGCGTGTATCAGGGGAATTATGGAGATATTACCTGCCGATTTGCTTACAAATGTCAGTTATGATTGCAAACTGTTTTTCCATTCATTACGCAGGAATGACTTCTGTCGGATTACGGTGCAAAAAAAAAAAAAAAAAAAAATTGCCTGATTGATTGGCGTCGCATGCAAACGACTCGAATGTAAAGAAGCGCCGTGGGTTATATCAGATGAAGAAACGCTGGAGTCGATGTGTTGAAGTGTGAGTCGGGGTGGGATCGTGTGCACGGCATCCCAGCAGGCGTTTGATGGACAGCGGCGTGCGGGAGGAGGCAGAGTTCAGCGTCAACCCGATTGAGCGGAACATTCTCGCAGTGTGTGACGTCACGGCAGGGTGAAAATCCGTATCGAAAGCGGCTTTGGAATCCGTTAAACCGATAACAGAAAAAGACTTTCGTTTCCTGACTTTTGCCGTCGTCTCAACTTTCACTTGGGCGTTACATTTGGATATATGTATATATATCTATCCGGCATCAAAAACGTTTTGCCGGGGATGAAATGGTGTAATCTCAGCATGTGGAGGCTAATCTCCCTCTCTGTGGTCTGCGACATGAATTTTCAGCTTTTTTGTCAATAATTACATAGTGCCTTCGCCACTGTGATCTTGATCCCACTTCCCCACGTCGTCGCATCCCTTGTTCCTTACCCAGCTAGCCTCCTACACAAACCGTGTGTGTGTGTGTGTGTGTGTGTGCGCCAGTTTTCAAATTGTCGCTAAATGTGTATGCATGTATTTGTATAATTCTTTCAGCGTTTTTTTTTTCTTTTTTTTAGATCTTCGAATTCAATTAAAGTGAAATTCCGTCCCAGCGAATGAATTCTCTTAACAACTGTCAGCCTGCTTACCTGACTTGGGAGAGAGGGGCTTCTGCCTGCCTCGTCTAGACCAAAACAAAAGCTAATCTTTTGGGGATCACTGGGAGAAATTCTCCTTGTAGTGAAAAGCCCTGCTGCTTTATGCCCTTCTGTCGGCCGCCCCGCTTTTTCAGAGCTTGGGGGGGGGGGGGCATTTGGACTCGCGCCGGCTCGACAGTTGTCCCGTGCAATATATTTCTCCGCCGATCTGCCCAGTCCTCTCCCGGTCTGACCGGACCGGATAAATAAATGATCACGAGGAGAAGTCATTAAAATATGTTCGAGACACAGAGAGGAGGAGGAAGAGAAGTGTTCCTTAAAAGAGAGCTGCCATGAGGAAAGAGGGGAAACAAACAAAAGGCGAAAAGACTGGGAGGATGTAATATCTGGCGATGCAGCGCATCGGGTGATTCTTTCTTTCTGCCCCTGGGTTCAGCTCCCTCTCTAAGTGACAGGCTGGATCACAGTGCAGTTTTGTTTCGCCACTTTTGACCCAGTCAACATTTCAAAAAAACTCCATACAATGTGATATATACAGTATATAGTCCCTATATATATATACACTGTATATGTGTATATATAACGTTTACATTAGTCCCACTAGGGCTGGGCAATATATCAATATTGTGATATGAGACTAGATATCGTCTTAGATTTTGGATATCGTAATATCGTGATATGGCATAAGTGTTGTCTTTTCCTGGTTTTAAAGGCTGCATTACAGTAAAGTGATGTCATTTTCTGAACTTACCAGACTGTTCTAGCTGTTCTATTATTTGCCTTTACCCACTTAGTCATTATATCCACATTACTGATGATTATTTATCAAAAATCTCATTGTGTAAATATTTTGTGAAAGCACCAATAGTTATCCCTACAATATTGTCACAATATCGATATCAAGGTATTTGGTCAAAAATATTGTGATATTTGTCCATATCGCCCAGCCCTAAGTCCCACTATCAAGGTTTGATAGGCATGATGTAAATCTGATATTCTATTTTATTTTCATGTGGAAAAAGACTGTTTTGGAGTGTTTGTTCCATATTTCCGCCTGATATAAACTTTTAAATCTACTTTTTCATTCATGGAAATCGAGCCACATTGCAATTATATCAAATCAAATCACAGTTCTAGTTTTCCAATATGTCACCATTTCCCCCCAAACCCTCAATGCATATGACTGATATAAAAGAGACGGAAAAAAAAAAAAAAAGTCACAGGGAGAATAATAGCAACAGCAATAAGAGCACTGCAAAAAATAATAATGCTTTGACGGGATATCGCGGATATCTGATGCCAGGCTGCACGTCTGAATACACATCAGGAGGGAGTTCTTAGTGCATCAAAACATGCGGAGAGGCCCAGGCGGGAACGAGATCCGCCTGCCGACCCTCTGGTATTATATTCCCACCGTCTCTCCATTCACACGGAGCGTCAGACCGCATAGGACCTCAGTGTACCTTCGAGGAGCCGCACTTGACTCCCACTCCAGTAGGATCCCGCCGCGCGCTAAAAGCGAAGCCGTCCCTTTTTTTTTTGTGCGTCCCATTTAAAATAAAATAAAAAATAAATTTAAAAAAACACTTTCCGATCTCTCCCGGAGATTGGCTTTCGCGAGATAGCCGAGCCGAGTAATTGCTCAGACGGAGGAGAGGAACCCCTGGAAAAAAAAACACATGGGTCGGATCTCGCGGCGCAGGCCTTGACACCCCCCCACCCCCCCTTGTCACATGTTCACGATATTCCGGAGAGCCTGGCTTTCAGATAAGATATTCCATCGTCTTAATTGAATTCTCCGAATGGCGGGCCCCCGAAACCTGCCTCGCCGATGCCGACTCAGCGAGGCCGCAATAAACGCCTAATGTATTCGCGGGTTTTTACAAAACCCCCACGATGTATTCGCTATGTGGGAAACGCACGATTTCGCAATTACGATACTCGAATATCTATTGTGTGTAATTACCGGCCTCCTCACTTATCGCCCTTTTTAAGAACACGGAGATTTCTTATTTAAACAGATTATTCTTCTGTCCACAGTGAGAGCGAGGGAGAGAGAGAGAGAGAGAGAGAGAGAGAGAGAGGCAGGCTATGGAATACAATTCTCCACAAAGATTAAGTGAATCAACAGGAGCGCGAGGGCCTTCGAAAGTGTGTGTATGTGAGAAAGAGAGAGGGAGGGAGAGAGAGAGGGAGACGAAATACAATTCTCCACTGAGTGACACTTCAATTAGCCTCCTGTCCTCCCCGGCTCTAATAGTCAGAAGGTGAACGATGCGGCGACAAGGCAGGTCATTAAAACATCTTTAAAACTCCTAAGGTTTACTCAAGGCCAGTGATTAAAGATCTGTTCCCTGACAGGTTGCCAGGCCTCGTTCCCGTCTCCCCCAAAGAAATAAAAGCAATTTCATTCATATAACAAAGGCCAAGTGATTGCACACCTAACGAAGGAGAAAAAAAAAAAAAAAAAAAAGGAGGTGTCCACCCCGAACTTGTACCTGTAGCGCTTTGCTTTTTGAAGCCCTTATTGCGTTTGATAATAAGGGGGAAGCTGATGGCGGGCTGCACCCTCTTGTCACCCGCTCACCGCAAAGTGAAGAAGTCTTGATTGGGTCTAGATTGGCCTCAAGTTCACACAAGTGAGTATTTCAAACTAACAATACACACATTGGTAGGCAGATTGCAGGCTTTTATGTCGGTATTTTCAAACATCTGTGATGGTTTATTGCGATGATTTTGATATAAAAATACGGGGAAATAAAAAGTCGGGTATAGGTCTTTTTCCCGGGAAAACTCCTCCGGCACATACAGGAAGTGATGTTCTGGTTTGTTTGGAATCAACAGAAGAAGAAGAACTGGGTAGTGAGCATGAGCGGCGACAGCCACCATGGCTGAACAGGCAAAGAAGAGAGAAACTCAAGCTGCAGCGACAGAAAATCCAAGCTCCGCCCACACTGTTTGATTGACAGGCGATCTCTGGGAAGTGCAGTGCAGAAACACCGCAGCGATGAGAAGGCAAACGACCCCTCGACTGAAAGTGGGAAATATAATTTTAATACAAATCCAAGAAGTTGTGCAGCTTTGAATATCTAAGAACTTTGTGCAGAAAGTGGGTCTAGGAAAAGTCATGGAGGGATATTTTAATGCGGAGACATTTCAATTCTAAAAGTTACCATGGCCAAAAAAAAAAAAAAAAAAAAATTCAAATCGATCTATATCTGATACATCCCAATTTCTACAAAATGCATCTCTAACATGCTCCAGAGACATCATTAATTTCCATCTGTTTAAGTTATCTATCGTCGTGACAACCGTCTTGTTCCTCCAGTGTGGAAGGCTTGCTCCAAATTTGTTTCATGAAATAGAAATCAAAGGCAAAAAAAAAAAAAAAACCCGCTGATACGAGGTCATTTTTACCATTTCCAATTAGCCGGCGCCTGCCAGGGGAGGCAGGTCCCAGATCGGCCTCCACTGCCGGTAACTTCACTTCCCTGCAAACAAACCAGACGTACCGAGCCAAAATAAATAACGCAACTCCGTGTTCACGCTGCATAAAAAAAAAACACATGCCCAATAATGTCACACTTTAGGCACTAGCCTCCACTCATTTGACTGTTGTACTGTCTTCATTCCCCTTTCAGAATAACAAGAAAGCTTTCAGTGGCTGACAGTTCACATTTATATTGCTTGAGGTCCCCTGTGTGCTGTAACCATTCTGGCTGGAAAACAACAAAACGATGGGGGTGATTTGGGCTGTTATCATTGTTGCACTGCCTTAACACAGCAGCTCACCACTTTCTGACAGATTCTCATATTTACTCTGTTGCCGGTGGTGGAAGGGGGAGAGTGGAATGCACGAAAACATTTTCTCTATGACAGTTATTTCAATAAATCTATACGAACAGCAAAAAACGATGTTCTTAGTTAAAGGTTTGGGATGTTAACAGCTGCCAAAAGCCTCAATGGATTCAACTGATGGCCGATGCTTGCTAATTTCTGCAGTAAAGCGGTGACACCTGCTGCAAACCTGTGGCTCGGTCTAATGGACCTTCAATTAGAGCTTCTTTCCTTGTTTCCATTCTAACTAGTTGGTGACATTACTAATATACATATCAGGTCATTCCTTGTGTTTATGCTCATGACAAACCAATAGCAACACCATTTTGCTTCAGACAATAACCAGGCTGCAGACCTGGCACTTATGGTATTAGCAAATCGTTTTTTTTATCATTTCCTTTAGCCTTGTAGCAACTGCTAAAGTAATAATATAGATATAGATGGATCAATAGAGGTCACTGAGCAGGTGGGCAAAAGCGGGTCAAGGGCAATCAATAAGGGGCACCACAAACACCAAAAATCTATATCTTTGATCTGGGTTGACCAATTGAAATAAAATTTGGTACACATGGTCTAGAGCAGTGGTTCTCAACGTGGGGTCCGGGGACCACCAGGGGTCCTTGAGGGAATTCCAGGGGGTCCCCGGCAAATTGATGAATTGTTAAACTTCAGCATTATTTAATTTACAAGAAGTTAACACAGAGAATGTAGAGGAATGACTGTTCTGATCATAGTTTCACTGCCATCTCTCTACCTACAATACAGATAGTTATGGAGTTCTGGACAAAATCATATCTAACAATAAAAATATTCTCAGATTTGTTTCCGAGAGACAGCATCTTATGAAATGGGGGACTGTGAATTAGGATCCTTGGTATGAAAAGGTTGAGAATCATTGGTCTAGAGCCAGGTAGTAGACAAAAACTCACATGTGGTTGAATTTTGCGCATGTGTGGCCTATTACATAATGGCTTATAAATCAAAGACAATTTGAGCTATTGTTCTCAAATCATGGTTTGCTCGATTGCTATGAAACTTGGTATTTACGATTAGTATGACTCGTTTACTATTAATGTCAATGGCTCAAGCTGGTCTTAATTGCTGTTAGTGCTTGAACCACAGAATCACCTCTTAGAGCTATATTTCTTTAATTATAATACAAATCCAACAGAAACAGGGAAATGTAAACTGTTTACTTATTTGATTTGTATACTATAAGTAAAGCTTGCAGTTTACTGGATACTGATAATTCTATAGTATGCTTCCCATAATTACAACATCTACAAAGCACTAGACAGTGTTTCCTATTGAAGATTTGATAGTACTGTTGAGAGATTCACTCATTGGCAAAGCTGAAAAATATCCAGAAATAACCTGGAATGCAGATGAACTCGCTCCCGCTGAATACCCCTGAGTTCATGGCAGCAGTCTAAATAGTGATCATTGTTGAGAAACCACATGATAATTAACTGACTACCCACTGAATTAGTCTAATTTAGCTCACTCTTGGCAAACAAATCACAAGGCAAATTAGCAAACATATCAGTTATTATCTATGATTTACCACATCATGATGAAGCACACCGTTGATCGAAGTAAATAATTGATTTTGTCGGGAAGTTGGAGCGGCTAATGCAAACCAAGGCGAGTGCCACCTTAATGTGTATTCCGCACACTGAGCCCGAGAGTCACAAGTGACAAATGGCGGCAAAAGTCAATTACGCCCATAAAATGCCTCCTGAGGTGTTCGGCTTTCCCCCCAATTTCTCCCGGATATCCAGAGGAAACAGATGAAGCTCTTCAGAAAAAAAAAAGACCCAAAAGTGAGCCGTCTCGTCAGCTTGTCATTATCTTTGGGCGGCGACAGGTGTAAACAGATTGTCACCATGCACGGGAAGTGCTGAGTTCCATTCATATCTTCGACTAGCAGCTCGCACATCTGGATCCGCTAAAAATCTGGATACATGAAGCAAACATAGAGAGTGTGTGTGTGTCCTCAAACCAATCATGCTTTATATAATCAGAGAAAATAAAAGAATTTCCTCTACACACAGAAATTCCTCCACTATATCACACTGTATGTCAACCACTGCAAATACACACATTTTCTTTAAGTAAATGCACTTTGTTCAGTTCATTTTTATAATTTCTTTGGCTTTGGATCCATAACTAAACAATATGAACTGTGCATCTTGCTACCTTTTAAACCGCCTTTCATTCTCAGCCATTGTTGAAGAGTAAGGTTAGGATGGAGGATTATATGTGAATAAAAGACACAAACACAGCAAGGGCAAATACTGTCAATACGAGGAGGGTTCATGTCTGGGTCCTGCGGAAACTGGAAGAGGCTCGCCGGCTGATTTGCATTACAAATTCAAAGCGGGGGAAAATGGCACCTGTGGCAACACACACCTAATCCGAAATACATTGACCTGTTTATGGGGTAGCGTAGCCTTCAGAGAGCTTTAGCTGAACTGTACAGGTGGTTTTCGTCTCGCTATCGCACGACCCACAGCAACACCGCCAAAAACATAACCCAAAAAAAAAAAAGAAATCTGCTCAGAGCAATCAGGAACAAAGAGAGTCTAGAAAGTCAGAAAACACACTCTAGTCAACTGAGGAACGTGTCGAAAAAAGACTTGTGAATATGCATCTGCATCTATAATAATACGAGGTGGTTGAGCTGAAGTAGTATGCAGGAAAATTATTATAATTACTTTTGTACCTGAATCATAATTGTACTGGACTGGGCACTGTAGCCTCTTAGTTAGCAAGTGTTCTTTTTTTTTTTTTTTTTTTTTTTTCAGATGAGAGGCAATTATGCTATTGAAAATTACTCGGCAAGTTAATTCATCTGCATTCATCAGCAACGTACTGTAGCAGCATTATGTGCTCGAATCGGCCTTCACAAGTATGTAACAAAATGAGAAATGGTCTGAAGCAAAATTGCTTCCTTCCCTGCTTGCGAGGCTCACCAAAAAAAAAAAAAAATACTAATAATAACTGGCTCTATGAAGCAATTCAACGAAAGAATTGTTTTCAAATTGAAAAATGTTGACAGAACTTTCAGAATGCTCCCGCTAACTTCAATCAACTGGTAATTCTAAGCAGTGGAAAGGCATAAAAAACACACATGTGGATGTTTGAGTCGCACATGCTCCGATTGTCTGCGTGCCTCTGCATGATAAATACTGTAAGACCCACTGCATCAGGCGGTGACAGTCTCTTCCTGGCACATCTCCGAGCCTGAAGCATCGATAACACCTAAGACGCAAAACACAGAAGGTGTGTGTGTGTGTGTGCGCGCGCGTGTGTGTGTGCGCACGAGTGGCTGAGTCAAAGAGAGAGATAGAGAAACATGAAAACAGAAAATGAAGCAGCTCAAAGGAGAGCTGTAAATGAAATAGTCGTCCCCTGGCAGCCTCAGCGCACGCACACACGCACGCACACACACACACACACACACAATTCTACCTTTGTGTGATTGTAAATTTCGCCCAGTGCCTCCTGCAATCAGCCTCACACAGTGACAGATGTGATAATAATAGTTGTTTTTCTTATATAACTCATGATTGAACGCTTCAAAGAATTCTATAACTTGCACCCATAAGACAAGGATGTGATTGCTGATTGTGATTAAGACTGAGTCAGATTTAATGGTATTGATAAATCCATCCTTAGCATATAAAGAAAGAGTATAAACTATGAACAGCAGGAGGACGCTGATCCTTCTCTTCTAGACTCTGTCAGAACCCTGCAGCTTTCCTGATGACCGCCTTGGTCCTGATCTGGGACCTGTCAGCCCTGATGGCCTCGTTGAGCTTTATAGAAAGTGATAAAGGTGTCAAAAGTATTGTTCGACCTCTGAAGTCAGCTTTTCAGTTATGTTTCGGACAGGTTTAGCTGTCTTCAAGTCTTTTTTTGGACCATTGCCTGGGAGACCAAAGCTGTGTTCACACCAAGCATTTTCGGAGCTCGGTTAATAAGAACTCCGGCTCGTTTGGCCAGGCGAGAACAATGCCATTTGAACTCCGGAGGCACCAAATGCGAGTCTCTGTCCTCTAACAAGAGAGCTGCAGTGCGGTTCCTTAGGTGTGAGAACGTTATGTGAGCCAGCTACAGGAAAAACCCAAAACGCAAGGCTTTATGGGATGAAGGAGGCAGATGTTGACATCGGTTACTCATGCTTGGAAAGCCAAGCGTAACAAAATCGACCAAGGATGACAGGTTACCAAAACTCTGTCCAATAAACAAGCTACTTGCGAGTCCATGTGATCGAGCAATGGGAGCCTAAACGAACCAAATTCAAAGTAGAAAACATTTCCGCGATGGTTCGGGCCACAGAAAACAAACGCACCCTAAGCCAAAGGCGCCTTTTTAAGGGTGGAGCTGAAGCGATCTTGTCCCGACATCAGGCAGGTGACCGGTTGTTTGTATCCGTGAAATCCATTCCTCAGATTACAGTGGTTTACATCTCCCGGAATGAAGATTGCTAGAGTTGGGATGCCTGGTTTCCAAATCTATTATCTGTCCCGCTAGTCGGCAATCCATTTCATCCCCTCTCTCGCTCGGCTCGGACGGAGGATGATTGAACCGAGAACGATCGAAGCGAATTCCCTTAGCATGTAAAAAAACGGCCCGCGGACCAAAGACAGTTATTCCATTTCCGGGGCGAGCGGGAACACACACACTGTTGATATAAAAACATGAACCTCCTCCCTTTTGATTTGTTGGCCTTCGCTGCATTCTGTGTTGTTGTCACCCCCGGATCAGTTTGTAGCTGTTGTCTGGGGTTTTTTTTTTTTTTTGCAGATGGTAAACAATAATTCACAGGAGAGAGGGGGGGGGGGGGGGGGGGGAGCACAACAGAAAAATGCAACAGAAGTTATTGTTAGTCCTGGTCAGCAGTTTTAATTTATCAGTGATTAAAATGCCCAAGGGAGAGCTCAGGATTTTGAGATAAGTGCTGGCAGGCATGGCGTCCCTAATAATCAAAAGCTCGGCTAATAGAAAAACACTAGAAAATAGCTCACAAGTAGCACAAAATACAAACAGAGCACCAATTCACTGTGGCTGCCAGGCTTGACTTCCAACACTTTAATTAGATTGTTATGCAATGGGTCTATCCCTATATTAGCTTCTGTTGATTTTAGATAAGCCGGTACACATCAGCTCCGACTACAAAAGCTGGTGGATTTACAAAATAATAAAAGGTGTATTTTATCGGTACAATCATATCACATGGAATCAAAACTTGCAGAAGTTCCACTACAGTACGTGCTTCAACCCACTGGAATCTTAATTGTCTTTCATATGAACGAGCACGTCAGCTTGTCCATGAGTCACTCAACTAAAAACCCAAAAAAAACAAACAATATCCTTGTTTGACACCGTTTAAAAAAACAAGCAGCTCGCACAACAGTAGCTGTCAAAGCTTGTTGCTGCAAGGGAAACCTCGATAGAGAGTCAAGACGTGGCTGGTGTCACTGCTGATCAAGGGACTGTCCTATTCCTTTCGCAGCGTTTGATCAATACTAACTTTTTACTTAAAAACACCTTCTTAAATATTTCATTTCGCGAGTTCTTACACCGTTGACAGTTGACAATGTCAGTTTGTGTGGGGGTTTGTTATAGTCAGTCTGGTTCCATTCTTTTTTTGGGGGGTGTGTGTGTCGATTATGGGTACGAGCACACCAGAAGGTAGGGACAACCTCGTCACCACGCCGGAATCGTCCATCAGGCCGAGTGGAGTTTGTTGTGTTGTGTTCTCCGGCTTCTTAAGTTTGACTTCAGCTAGGCTTGTACTCGCTTTGGCCTTGATGCCTCAGCCCCGTAAGCTTGTGCATTAATCCAACCCTGCCTGGAGTCAATGTCTCATTAAAGTGTAAATTGACTCTACTTATCCTGTGACGCTCTATATGGGTCATGTTTGTGTTTGCTGTCATCCCCATGCACAGGGGTAAGAGGTGGATTGCAGTGTGGCAGACTGTGTTTTTGTGTGTGTGTGTGTATGTGAGTGCACGTGCATTGCTCTTTTTAGTGGCTTATGCCCTATTTGCACAGGATTAATTTTACCTGAGGATGTCCAGTGAGTTGTAATAATTTGTCTTACTATCTTCTTCTTGTCATGAAAAAAGGAGATAGTCGTGGAATCTATAGAGGAAGGTTTTGAATGCATTTAAGTTTACACTGGAAGTTTTTTAGTAGATCAGGAAGTGACAAATCTTGACCTTATACAATCGTGTCTGGGGTACCGGTGATTTCAACAAATGTCATTATCCTGTACAAATGTGTTCCAAAATGTGGTCCCATCATAATATTGGGCCTGTGGAAATACAGTGTCTCTGCCCATATGGCATTGGATCAAGTCAGAATGCACTTTTTCAACTCTGCAGACAAATTGTGAACTTCTATTCCCCGAGCTTGACAAAATGCCAATATCTTGTCAGAGATAGAATGTGCTGCTATTTGAGATCCAACTACAAACTTTCACTAACAAGGTTGGAGTTACAGAGTGTTTGTTCTCTTCTGTGTCATTCTGTCAGTCTGGCTTTAATCAAGATGCACTTTCGTCGAATGGAGAGCGTGCTGAGAACATGAAAACAAGGGAAAAATAGCTTAGCGCTTTTTAAATACCAGCTGTGAGTGTCTTGGCAAGTAATGGAATTAAATCTCATCACCAATAATAGCACTCCTGCAACTTATCTAATATTACTGCTAAAATACACTCAACAAGGCCTGTAAGGATATATATTACAGAATGGCAGGACTTACCTTATCAGGAAAGCAAGGAACTTGAAATGAATCTTCACTTGTTAGCAACAAGTCCTACAGGCAATTTGAATTGTAGAGAAATGTGAAATGGAAAAATCAGTCTTCCAGTCTGCGGTGAAAACTAGTGCCAACCTTTACAGTTCAGCACCAGTTGAACTATAAAGGTTACTACCACAGGCATCACAGACCTGGCAGTTCAACAAGGACCTAATGAAAATCCTACAGGCTTTTAGACACAGAGACACTGGACCTTCTGGCAAGCAAGCTTCTGGCAACCTCATGCTGATCAAGGAAAACTCACTGGCCTAAAATAATGTTCAATATTTCAAAACATCTGATTCCCACAAAGTTATTTTCTTCCAAGCTTATAGTATATCTACTGACCTATTATTGAACACGAGCCAGTCCCTCATAAAGCATGAATTAGGATCCACAGTGCTGCGGGGCACCAGATGATGCACCAAACAGGCTTTAGTCTTGAGCAAAAGATTTTTTTTTATTTTTTTCACATTTCACATCTCTCCCAATAATAAATGATGCATTTTAATGAAAAGGTGATATCTCGAAAGCCTAATTTACATGGGTTTATGTCACAATGGTCGTCAAAATACACATTTTTTTTTGTTTTTCCCCAGTAAAATATTTATAATTGGCCATCCATTCCATTCATAGGACTGCTGTTTCTGCTGCTGCGTTACACCCACAGCTGTGCTGCAGTTTCATCTGTTCCTTATGTGTCATAAAAAAAAGAATTGTCTTTCAGAGCCTATTAAGTGGCCCTGTACAGAAGGACAATTCATGTGCTTAAATAGGGTCAATATGAGAGAAATTATGAGCCATTTGTCTGTCACATTTCCAGTTGTTATTGAGCGAGCGTTTGCATAGCGAGAGGTCTTTGCACTTTGATCCGGGCTTATTTCCCCCCCCCCCCCCCCCCTCGCTCTCAACAACCGCCGCAGAGCCGACTTGACGCGCTCTCCGGCGAAAAGGTCACCATATGCGAGAGAAAATAGTCCCGCTGATCTATAAAAGACGGGGCGAGGATTTATGTGGACCGTTTCTCTGAATTAAATTGTAAAGAATCGACGCGGGCGAGTCAGCGGGCGCCGTCTCCCTCACTCCTGCGGACGCAACTCCTCGTGATTTTTAATTATCAGCGCGTGAGCAAATAAATAACTCGCATAAAAAAAAAACCCTTGTCAAAGTATGGTGTAAAATGCCAAAAAGCAGATGGCGTAATTAGGGTATTGAAATACATTTCAGCAACTCAGACAGCGCTGGAGACAACTTCAGCCGCATCACTCCCCTCCTCTCTCTCTCTCCCTCCTCCTCCTCCTCCTCCTCCTCCCCCTCGGCCCCCCTTTTTTTTTTTTTTTCTTTTTTTTTTTTCTACTGCTGCGCTCGTGGCTTGCCAGATTATAACAAGCCAACTTTGGAGCTTCTGGGACGTGGTGAGCTGGTCTTTATCTCAGGGAAACAGATGCATACAATGGCATCCCGAGGGCTTTATGGATAGGTATGTGGGTGTTTGTAGAAGGTCCCTTTTTATTTTCAGCTTTTTTTTTTTTTTTTTTATTATTTACAAATTATCCTAATACCTGTCCTTTGTATCCTCTATAGGCCGCCTGTTCTGTCGGCCAAATCCCGGTTTTGTCTCTTTCAGAACGCGGGAAATAACAATTTGATCTCGTGGAAAACAAGGTCATTCTGTATTCTCTGAATCTGTTCCATGGTAGTCAGGTTACCTGGACCTTGTTTGAACCACAAGCTGTCGTGACCGGAGTAATTGTCTGCATGTTAACCTCTTATTTTCTATTCTTTACCACTTGAAAATATAATAAGTAATGCATGTTTTTATCACAGCCATTAAAGTAATTGTCTACTATATTTAGCTGCAGTTTCTCTGTACATCCAATGTGGGTGAACTTGTTGCTTCAGTGGCACGGCTCTGAATCATCAATGCCAACAAATAAATAGCCTCTTTAAAAGCTTGAACATGCAACAACTAATAGGCCTTATTCAACGCAGGCAGAATTATTAACAGTGGATAGTAATTTCAGCACTAATGCTTAATTCTAAAATATAAAAGGAGCCAAAAGTATAAATTTATATTTAGGTGAAACAGATCAGACCTTTTTGCCCGTAAGCAAAATTGAATACATTGGGATGATAAAATAATTAAAAGCTGCCTCTCTCTAGTTCCTGAATTCTCAAGTGTCCCCGATTCTCTCCTGAAACATAAACTGCGCCGGAATATTTACATAGTTATGGTTTTCAAAAAAAAAAAACTGCAAGTATCAACAGGAACCTTTTTTGCCTGCTCATTTTGGAGACATCCCCACTTGCATTAGTGAAGCTCCAGTTTAAGCCTTGAGCATGGAACAGGCTTATTCTTCCCCACTTCTTCATGGATTAGTTACTGCATATAGATTTAATTGAATTTCATACTAGTCATAGAGAAGGCACACAATTCCAAATGGCACAATCCTCTCCTCTCTGCTCCGCCGCCATCACATCTGTAAATAACCAGGCGGCGGCTGCATTATCTAAAGCAATTGCTTCGTATCGGCCCCGGCTCTGCACTAAACATAGCGAAGTGACTGTTTACTTTAAGTTAGAAATGATCTTTTAGCAGAGAGGGTGCTGGTCAATATTGTATTCTACTTCTGCTTGACCTTAGCGCGGCCTTTGACAACGTCATATTACGGGATTTTATGGGATTTACAGACACTGCTTTTAATTGGATCCGTCTTACCACTCAGACAGGCGGTTTTCTGTTGCCAAAGGTCGTTTTAAATCCTGCTCAACGCAATTTAGCTTCGGAGTACCTCAAGGTTCCTACTTTGTTCTCATCTTATATCCTCTCACTTTTGTCATATAGCAATCCATTGCTATGTGAAGCGTGAAAATAAAGTCCAAAGAGCTGTTCGGTGTTGTTTCCACACGTTGAGAAATCTCTCTAAAATTCCTATCTTTCCCTCACCTGTAGAGATATTTATGCTTTTATTCTAAAATACATACAGTAACTCAATGCAGTTTCCTCGTCTGTGGAAATATAATTAGCCAAGTGTATCCTCTTTGAAGGCTCAGCTGAATAGCCAGTTTTAGAAAAATCTGCATTTAAGTGATAACTTGTTATTGTTCTTATAATATTATGGTGGGATTATTGATTTGTTTGTTGGGAGTTCAATATGGTTTCTGAATTTTGCTGAGTGGGCGTAACAGCTGTATTAGTTGTCCGTTTGGCTTTAATTTGATAGTGTGCTTAGCAGTTGCAGATATATTGAGCAGACTTCCAAGCCGAGAGCGTAATTCTTTTTTATGTATATTTGTATTGGTACAATAATATTACCATTACAAAGTCTTGTACTGTTTCTCTTTTGCTGAGTTTGCCAAGTGGTCCCTTTATTAAGATATGTTGTTTGTTGATATGTCTCTTTTGTTCACAGTACACAGTGACTTTGTTATTGGAAGTCCTATATTATTATTAGTAGTAGCAGTAGTATCAGCAGCAGTAGTAGTAGTATTAGCAGTAGCAGTAGTAGTTGTAGTAGTGCAAGCAGTAGTAGTAGTAGTAGTAGTAGTGGTGATAGTGGTATAGTAGTAGCAGTAAGAGTATTATAAATGACTATATACTCTATACTGTAATCTGTATATTACATTATATGAATTATAGTGAAATTGTATTAGTTATGATCAAATGTATATGGTACAGTTGATATAGTACTTTTTCCTTTGTCCTATCAAAGAAGGTTTTTCTTATGGATATAGTGTCAAGAATAATCTAGTTCAGTGGTTCTCAACTGGGAGGTCGGAACCCCCCAGGGGGTCACGAGATAAGTTTGAGGTCACAAGATGATTTATGGGATAGGGGGAAAAGAAATTCTTTCTGGCAAATTTATTATCATATCTATTTTTTCCGATTCTTTAGCTGAACCACTGTGCATATGCACGTTTGTGACGCGGGGGGGGTTGTGAGTAGGCATCGCTTCATTTTAAGAGGTCACAAGCCAAGAAGGTTGAGAACCACTGATGGAGTGAACAGTGACTCCTGGCTGACTGGGCCTGATCTCTTTCCAAACTCCTCAGACTATAACATTACTCCACATTGCCTGGAACACTGAATCTCGCCATGGAAAATCCATAGGAAAAACAACAGCTAACGTGGCACTACATAGCATTACTAATGTAATATATGCAAATAACGCGGGCTTTCATTCTAGCTTCCCATTTGTATGTCTTGATTAAATGGTGATTGTACTGTGCTGTTTCACGGCTCTGGTGCCATTAATTGATTCAGCCTAATTCATCAAGTCGTCAAAAAGTATGAGGCTGCCTCTCCTGCACTAGAGCTGGAAAATACAATGCCAAGGTGTAACATCAGGTTCACAAGTATCAGCTTTTAGCGGTTCCTCTTAGAGTTAAACCACTATATCAGTTTGCACATACTGGCCTTTTATGAAATACAAGATATCAGAAGATAAGATGTCATGTTATCCACTATAGATATGATGGAATGAAATTTTAGTCTTTGCACATTTTTTTATTCATTTAACTGTTCAATATTGTTTTCTGTAAATTAATTCTTCATTTAATAGCCTAATGTATTTCAGAGTTTCCCTGCTGTTTAATAGGTGCGGTGGGTCACTGTTAACTCACCTAGAAGAATTTCATTAGTGTCCCATGATGGTCTGAATGTCGTTTCAGAGGGCTTTTTCCAACCTGACAAGAACACCATTCTGGGGAAAACACTGAATCCTTCAATTCCGCGGCGTGAAAAAGGCCAAAACTTAAAGATATTGAATATTGCCGCAAAACGTCAACTATTGCCATATCAGTCGGATCCTGGTCCCTATCCTCGGGTTGTCTCGGTCAAGTCCAGGAGACAATGCATGTACCCCGCACACACCTGTGGTATTGTCAGAAGACACACGGCAGACATTTGGGGAAACACCCTGCTGCTTTGCTCTCGGAGGTCCGGGAAGAACTTCGACATAAATAAACATAAAAAAAAAAAGTCCTTTTCCCCAGACAAACATTAACATGAAAAAAGGATTAGCGAGTTAACATGTGGAGAATTAGTGGAGCGCTGCCAGAAGAACGGGAGGCAGGTAAAGGAGCCAATTAAAAGCTGCCTGTTTTTTTTTTTTTTTTTGGAAGGTGTTCCACTCAGGCGGCAGAGGCTCACGTGTCGTAGCGAGTGTTGCCTTTGCCTCCGCGCTCCGGCATATTGCTTTGAAAGCGAGTGACAACACTTAAATAATAAAAGATGCGGGGGAGGAGAGCAAACGAAGAGAAGAGACGTCTCCTGAATTTATTATTGACAGAGATTAGACTGAAGTTTAGGCTGATATTAGATATTCGAGTGAAGGATGTCAGCATCAGTCAGGGCATTTCTCTCGGATATGCTGACAAAAGTTCTTGGATTTTTTGTTTTTGTTTATGTCGTTTGATTGAATTTAACTTGTTTTGTTTTTTTTATATATCCAAGGTAATTAATTCTCCATGGCGCGAGTTTGAGTGGCATTTGCTTTTTTTTACGACCACCGCTCTGATCACATCACACATCAGACGGAGGTGTGGGACAGGCTCAGTTGCCACAGATGCCCGGGCCCGACTTTGATATCAGCGCGGCCCCTTTTTTTTTCGTTTGATTCCCTCCTCTCGCCCCGGCCTCTCCAGACAATAAAAGACGGGGAAAAGAAGGCTGACATTTGTTGAGTCCACAGAGCCCCCCCCCCCCCCCCCCCACTCCCCTGCCATACTGGAGAACAGGTGTACAGCGCGGAGCAAAAAACAGAAGGGTACGTTCAAAAGAAAAAACACTCCCGAAAAACCTACAGGGCTGAACACGGCATTCCTGCAGACCTCCTGAGATGGGCCTCGGATGTTCGAGGATGAAGGTATAAAACAACGGGCCGGGGAAGGAACGGCTGCTTGGCAGAAAGCCTGATGATTCTGGTTAAACCTGGTCTCATAGATCTCCCTGTCAAGAAACCTGTTCCAGGGATAGAGCTGGCAGACTGCTAATGGAAATATTATAGTAACCCAGGAGCAGGAGTGAAAAAACACAAGCCGAGGCAAACTTTACCACGGCATGATGAGTGGTTTTCGCGTATGCATTACGGTCATATGGAGAGGAATCGAGAGAGAGCCTCCTGCGGGTTATAGATCATTGTATAGGGGGGGGGGGGGGGCAAAATATGTTATTATTTATATCATGTTTCGTGCCGCGCTGCACTTTCCTGAGTAATTACCCAGAAAGTACAGCACATTGGTTTTCTCCAAAAAAAAAAACCAGAGGCTAGAATAACATTCCCATCCCATTCCCTGTCACGAGGAAGCGAACGTCCGAGGAGCGTCCCGGTCCGAGGGAACGCCACGGGGTTTCGTTTTTCATACCGCGTGCTAGTGTTCCTTCCTTCGAGGGAACGGAAGAGGACAGGAAGTGAATGTTATATATATATATATATTTTATTTTTTTTCCCCCTCCTTTGAAGTGCCGCGATTGCCTTTCAATTAGACTCCCAACGTTATCAGCGCATTGCAGCACATTATTCCTAATGAGCTGCGACTGCTTTGGATTTACGGGGTGGGGGCGGGGGCGGGGGGGGGCAAATCGGAGAATTCCATTGGCGGGGGGGGGGGGGGGGACCAATTAAGATGATAATGTGATAGAAGTGTGGCTTTGGCAATTTATAGGCCCGATGAATAACGTCGCGATTGTAACCTCGAACCTTGGAAAGGTGGCTGCGCAGCCTCGTGGATGGCTGTTGAGGTGGAGGGCAGAGACTAGAGTTCATTTGAAGTTCTCTCTCTGCACAGCCACGGCTTCTATCCCCCCCCCCTCCCCCCCAATATGACCGTATTATAGGTCAAACACTGCGGGGTTTTTTGCGAACAATCTCCCGAGCTGATCTTCAGTTATTAAAACATAAACACCCAGAGATCATCCTCCAAAGCCACAAAGACTGGCAGAGCTCTCTTTCGGTCCATCCTCTTCCAAGCGACTTAGCGTCTTAAGGCGAGGCACCGCAGCTGAAAATGGCCGTTTTGGCTGGATAGGTCACTTCTGAGATCCTATATAATGTTGCTTCTATAGCTACTGTAGTTTCATAACATATACAGAACAATAATCATAAACAGCTATAAAATAGTTCATTTCTACGTTTTTATACCAGCACCTTTTATATAAGCACAAAAAAAGGTAATTCTCAAAATGACATGTTCCTTCTATGCAAACACTTTTTTTCAGCTTAACTTGGAGATACGGCCAACAAATTTGACACGTTGCTTTTTAACCAAAATAGCTTAGAATTTATGGAGGCTGTTTTGTTAAATTTTGTCATTTCTATTTGATGGGGATTTTGTTTTTTTGATAAATTATATACAGAATATTGTGAATATGGCAAAAATGTCAGAAGTTTTTGCCAAATACAAAGTGTTTTATAATTATGGTATAATTAATCAAAAACCCCAACATTTTTACAAATCAACTTGTAAACTATCAACTATTTAGCTATTCATCAGAATGAAACTGAAAATGCACTGACTTCATCTATTGATTAACTATGCAAATTGAAGTATTACCTAATTTGAATACGTGAATAACAACATAAATAAAAGTCATAATACAAAAAAAAGTGGGTTTGTGTTCACATTCAACCTAAAAAATGTCATTCTAATAGATGAAAAGATGTTTTTATTCCTTATTCACCTGTGGTACCTGGCCTGGACAGAGAAAGGGGGACAGGTTGCATCATATTGTAACGTTGCTGTCATCACCTGAACTCAGTCAATATTGCCAAGGCGAGCCGCAGGAGAACCCACTGTCCAGCCTTACCCCAGGAAGAATAATGTTGTGTAGCCGAGCAAGGGAGCTGTGTGTGAGAAATGCCTAGCAACTGTTTGCTGCTTCCCTGACTGCCCCTATCTCTCCACGTGATTAATGCTGGCTATGTGGTGTGTGCAGTCATCGCTCATTGCCTCTCAGACAGCCACAATTGGCTTGGCAACAAAATAGAGATATAAAAAGGTGAAAGCATAATGTGCCGTTGTTGTCCCCCCCCCCCCCCCCCTCTTCAGACATAAAAAAAGTAACACTTGAAGTCCCTCATACAGTAGCTTTACCGCTCGAATCCTGTTCGCTTCTCTCATAATATAGACATCTGAAAGCACTCCGGGCTAAGCTTCAGACTCCGTCTCCAAGCTGGAGGTGTTTGCAATAATTGCCTTTTTGCGAAAAGAGTGTCAAAACTAAAAGAAGAGACGGCAAACAAGCAATTAAAAGGGACGCAAATCAGCATTGGAGTGGAATGGGGGGGGGGGGGGGTTGGGACACTGAAAAATACGGGCTCCTCTTTAGCTTCATCACAGTCCCCTTTATTCCAGACGCAGAGGGGCAAATGTTACATTAGGACCTCATTAAGGGACAGACTGGGGCATGGTTGGGGCAGTCAGTGAAGTCAGCTGCTTGCCTCATTATGGAAGCCTAGTGTGTGTGTGTGTGTGTGTGTGTGTGCGTGTGTGTGTGTGTCGCCTGCCTCCACACATCACCGTGACACGTGTGCCGAGTTGTGAGGGAGGTGAAGTAAGCGAAGTGTGGCCGGCGTACGTGCGCGCTGTGAATAGATCACACCCATTAACTGCATCGATCCAGCAGGGGGGGGGGGGGGGGAGAGAGAAGCCGGTTAGACAATATGTTACAGGACGGTTCATCTCCAGAGGTTCCGCAAGTAACGAAACTTTGCAAACCATAACGTCTCCAGAGCTCAAAACCTCAGCTCGCGCCCAATATTTTATAATAATGAGCCCGCTGAGTCGATTCCCATGTGTTAGCCTCATGCATGTCTGGAGGCATGTCACGGGCGTCCGCAGAGATTCTTCAGCCAAGCCCCTGTCAATAGATAGCTGTCCAGGTAAATGAAACCAATTAGGAGCCTCCCTACACCTCAAGTCTCGGGCTAATTAAGTCCACGCGGCGGGGAGTCGATGCCTGGCTTCTCGGGGAGAGAGGAGAGGACGAAATTGGTATATTTACCGGATAACCCCGCATCGTTCGAGACACCCAAGAAAGAGCCAGAAACTTAGAGTGGTAATCTGCGGGACCGGGCCGTCAGTCACACAGTGTGGCCAGTGCCGTGACGTCTTTCTCCTTGGATTTTCTGCTGATGGAAGTGTCTTTTCTTTGTCTGTTCAGCCATGCTGACTAGGGCTGAAGGATTTTGAAAAAATATCTAATTGCGATTTATTTTGACTGATATTGCAATTGCGATGTAATTTGCGATATTAGAGGGAATGATCATTTTTACATCGTTATTCTCATTTTCATTGAAAAAACCTATTAAAATGATTATGGTGTGATTTTTTGCAGGGATCTGTACCAAACAAAGATGTTTTCTTAAGTCTGTAGAATATGATGTGTAGGCCAGGATATCTCTGCAGCACCACAATATTTCATTTAAAATGGTATTTTGACACACATTTCGCCTTTAACAAATATTGCGCCTCCTGCGATTTGAAAATTGCAGTAGGCCATATTGCGATTTCGATAAAATTTCGATTAATTGTTCAGCCCTAATGCTAACTAGCCAGTCCTTATTCTATTTATTCCGATTTCATGAACTGGGTATAGGTTTGATCATGATTGTGTTACATCAATCGGCAATAGAGAGGATCAAATGTGTTTATATTATTTATATGAAAATGTTGCAGATTATTACTCTAAGCATTCTGCAATATCAGTCTCTCCAGCACAAAATGACTTATTAGTCATTTCATATCAAGGCCTGAAACTTGCCAAGGAGAAACATCCAAAAAAAAAAAAGTTTCATCTTACCAAAAGAATTCTGCAGTAGCTATCAATTTTATACTGAAAATACCTGAACGTCTGCAGTGCTTGTGTGTTACTCACTCTATGTCTAGACCCGGAGGGGTCAAAGGTTTAATTCCCGCCAAAGCCAGATGTCAGCAAGACACTGAAGTCCCGCCTGCCCCAGGAGAATCGTTCCTGGTTAACCCTGCACTCTGACCCCTCCAGTGTATGTGTGTCTAAGAGGGATATGCCAAGAAAAAAAAACAGAATTACTCATCACTTTGTGGCATATGGTGATTAAATGTTCCAAATTCCTCTAAAATATCAAGAACTGCAAAGCTGGAATATGCTGTAAAATGAAGGATTCATCATGTTTTTTTTTTTTTATTCCAGTCGATTCGACAAGGTTGCGGTCCTCAGGTGTCTCCGTACCCCCCTGGGCTTTGGCAGTTTCCCTATCTCGCTGATGAATACAGCATTTGTTTCACTGCACAATCTACTTTTCCAGCATTTAGAGATTTCTGAAGTCAATTGGAGAAACATGCAGACATGGCACGATGGAAATAAAAAGCACCACCTAGCCCGAAACTACAAATAGCGCATGATTTCCATAGCTTCCCTGAGAGGATTATTTCAGGTGTTTTTATTCCAAACAGTGCTCCGGTAACTGGGTATGGCGCGTCTCTCCAACAGATGTTGCGATTTAATTGGATGAGGTTATGCTTTGCCTGGGCTTGCCTGGGGAGCGAGAGAGAAGACGCCCCTGCTGGAAGCTGATGTACAGTGGGTTTTATCACTTATCCGGGCGTCTATGGATCACAATAGTCATTGATTAAAGGCTGAGATTCTGTGGATAGGTGCCAAGACAGGTCCATCACTATAAAGCGTTTGGTAAGGGAGAGGTATGATAGATGATGCAGATGGGTGCGATTATTCCCGAGGATTAGGCGGAGCATTTCAAGGACTTAAAGGTGCTATGTGTGCGATTTTTAAACATCGATATATCTTTGTCAAATTAATTGTGATACCTTGCTGTAATAACTGAAACAAATGAGACTATGGTTGAGATGACTGGTAGCTTCTATCTCATGCTAGTAGTACTGTTAGAGCTAGTGGTTCTCAAAATTAAGACCACATTTCCCATAACACCCGTTGCTTCCTGTCCCACCTTGTTTTCCTTGTTGAAAATGAATTTTCCAATTGGCCTTTCACCTTTTTTTGCCAGAAACTCAGAAAACTTTAACTCTGTTTGTGTTGTTTGTCTTCCTGTTTTGTGCAGTAAAGCAATCTCCCTTCGTGCCGTAAAGCGATCCAGCAGATTTCCCGCCAAATCCGACCCGGTAGCACACAATGTAAAATGCAGTGTAGAGGCTGGGGTAAGGCTGCCAATGTTCTCTGTAGATTCTACTAATGTCTCAAAATGAATGTGGTAATGCACCTTTAATACAACTGGCATCACAGCAGAACAAACATTATTAGAGGACTGCTGTATTGTAACTGCTAACTGTTTGCGCTCTTAACATAGTTTGTTTGTTTTTCATCACTGAACATCAAACATGTGCTTGTTCTAATATTTTCTTTGTTAGAGCATACACTATCTTAAGGAACATTAAATGATATTTGATCCTTTGTTGCCATGTTGTTACGAAAGTTACACCATCCGACAACATAGGGAAGTCTTAGGCTCCTTATTATTCACATTTATAGCGTCGTTTTAATGAGAAACCTTGGAATCTGTTTCATTGCAAAAAGAAATGATGCAAGCAAAGCCTCATTCATTATTGTGTTATATCCCTCCCCTATATACCTGAAAAGCCTTTCAAAGCATTTCCATTCTTTCACCAGCTGTTCACATTTTCTTCACATTCAGTTCAATATATGAGCTACAATAACAGTATTTTCTCGTTTACGCCTAGTTACGTGATTATTTCATGATTAAGTCCGGTCATAAAAAAAGCTCTGGGATTTCTCTCCTTTTGGCCGATGTGCATCCATTGCTGAGCTCAAGCTATTAAGTCCATCTGACACTGTTTGTGCTGTAATTGAGGTGTGGCGTACCACAGAACTGGGAGGGGGGCAGGGCAGTGGGACATGTTCTGCCGTCCCCCAGATACTTTCCATACCTTTAATTAGTGTCTCTCTGCTTATAATGACACATGATTTTAATACAGAGGAGCTCAGTCAGGGTGCTGCATGCTTTCCTGGGGGAAATCATCAGCTACTAATTAACTTAATGCCCGAAATACACTTATATTTCTCATCATCAGCACATTAGGTGCAGATACACCCAGGGACAGTGGACTTATAATCACTTTTAAGCAGGTGAGGAGGGGGGGAAGGGGGCCAGAAAGAAGAAGAAAAAAAAAAGAGCTTCTGATTTGATCAAACCCCAGAGAGGATAGACCAGGGAGAAGTTCCATCATCAGTTAAAAGCAAGTTTGGAAGAAAGTCATGGAGTTGTAAGCCTTTCTGGGCCAAAGGCAAATTGGTAGTGGAGAATGGGGACAGATTAAATGCCAGTGTCTCTCAGGGTGGCCATTCGTGAGTGAGGAACTGCAGTGTCTCCTCTTCACTAAGAGACATATAAGATACGCAGGAAAAAGCGTACAGTATCCTGTGTTAACCGGGATTTGGTCAACAGCATCCAGGTTTTGTCATTTAGAGGTTAGCTGCGTTGCTTCGAGAGCAAGAAAGTCACTTTGCAAGACTCCTGGTAGCCCTGTAACAGCCACTATCTTATTTTCAGTGTACACTTAAAGATGAATACCCCTGAATTTCAGCATTCAGACATGTTAATCCTATTTCCTGGGACAAGGAACATCCCCTTGGTTTAGCAGTGCATCAATCTGCGGTATTAGAGAGTTAGATATAAGAATGAATCTGGAGCCGTGCCATGGCTTGTGGATTGAGACAGGAAAACAAGGCGGAACAGAATCAGAATCACTTTATTTGCCAAGTACAATAAATGCACAGGGATTTGCCTTCGTGACATTGGTGCAGAGACATATTGACAACCACACTACAGTACATACACACACAGATAGACGAGTACATACCATGGACACAAAGTTGGGCAGTTTACAGCACCTTTGCTCTGTTTTTCCATATTCCTTTTTGGCTTTGCTGCCCTACAAAACCAAAGCTTAGTAACTATGTGAGAACTGAGATGGATAAAAATGACTTTAAAGTTTATCTCCTGCCCTGACCAAAGTATTGTTGATACAGAAATGGACTGATTTTTATCATTTAATAACATTTATAGGTATCATTTTTGTTGATATGAAATCTAATCCCTTGTCATGATCTTTTGATGTTTAACGCATATTAAAAGTCAGCCAGCTGGGCAATGTGGATATTGTTATTTATCCAGGAGGATGAACTAGCAGTAATTTTTAATGTAGTTTTGAGTGAGGCAATAACATCCTATATATGTAGATTAACATACTGCACATGCAAACATACATTCAAAGATGGAGACTACATTTAGTGGCGGAATACCACTTTAAGTGGAACCATGTAAAAAGAGAAAAAAATGATGGCCTTGCCTCTATAGTGTGTCACTCACACAATTCCGAGTCTGAATCCAGTGTGTCATTGAATATTTTTTTTTTATATGAAATAACTGTATTATCACAGACAAATAAAACGCATTTGAGTTAAGCGTCGGAAGCTGAAATAGTTATCGTGCCCAGTGGGATAAAGACATCGTTTTCCTTCCCAGACAATCTAGATATTTCATCTCTCTCTACTGTTCTCTCTAGCTACCTTTCTGCGGAGTTATTTCTGGCATGTTGTTGTGGATAATTTGAGCCAGTAGGAAGGAGGCCCGGGGGCAAGTGTTTGGGCAATGCAGCCCTGTGTGTCTGCCTTCTCTCTCTCTCTCTCTCTCTCTCTCTCTGCATCTCTTTCCGTCTCTCTCTTTTCCTCTTTCTTCCTACCTTTCCTTCCTTCGTCTCCCCTCTGCGGACCCTCCCCTCTCCCCATCCCTCCATCCCTCCATCCCCAGCAGAGCGAGCCTTGTCAGAAGAGATCAGAATGACTCACCTCAGGAGGACGGACGCGCACATCATCGACCCGGACGCGGCCGGGGATTCTGGGTGTCCATCAACGGCCTCAGCCTCCACGCCGAGGAAAAAAAAAAGACCGCACAGGCAGACGGCTTCTCCTTATGAATATGTATAGGCCCCGCCGCGCTTGTTTACCGCCTCGCCCCGTACAGCGGCTCCGAGTGGCCGCCGCCTATCACACCGACTATCTAAATGATGTTTTGTTTTAATGTAATTAGTTATTACCAGTGATACTGGCTAAGCGCGTCTCCGGAGACTGGGACTAATTTGGAGTTGGTGGAGGACGGTGACGATGGGAAATAGGAAGGCCTGGATCTGAGAGTCTGTCGGCTCAACTGTGATTACACTGTTGTAGGGGGGCATCTGCATTATGGATCGTTACATCGCACGACCCGATCCACTCAAGCGCTACAGCAACATACTGTAAACGTAAACGGGCTTTCTCATATGTGGAGGGGGAATCCCAAGTGGGACACTTTCGAAGCTTATGGACAATACGATGATAGTAGAAGGCATAAAATAAACATGACATGACAGAAATGACATTACTTGGCACAGTGGCAGCTGGCGAATAGAGCCCCCACCCCTCCACCCCACACACACTTTTTTATTTATTCAATACCGAGTTAGACAATTTGTAGAATGCTTAATTCTACAATAAACATTAAAGCTGCTCTAGGCAACTCCGCACGTTGGCGCCCCCAAATGGCAGCGAGAGGTAACTGCTTTCATTTTGAGGACTTCGATACACAGAAATCCTGTGAATAAACTACCACACACCACGCTCATGTTCACCAACCCGGCCGGTCTGTGATGCTTTATACCAAAGGAAACCAAAGGGACGAGAGAGGAATCGTCCCCCGAGAACCTTTTTTAAATTTCAACAGCGAAATGCATCAATGTGGTGCAATTTCACATGAACATAGATAGATGTAACTATAGCAGCATAGTTACCACTTTGAGCAGCAGTCTCCTCTTAATCCTCTCCTCCCCTCATCTCTTTGTCTCCATCCTCTTCTATTCTCTTGGTCAGTTCAGGTTGTGCAGAAAAAATAAACGGACAATGAATATATACAACTTTAAAGGCTATATATGATATACAGTTTGTGCTCTTCACTCCGCAACTGTCTCTTTACTGTAAAAAAGGATCAAATCCAAAACAAAATTCAGTGAGTTCTATTTGCAGTTTTTCTCAATTTGATTTGACACATTTCTCTAAATTAAGGTCTATGCTGTCAAAACAGCTCACGCAGCCATCTAAACCCTAGATACTTTTGCAAAACTAACAAAATTTCCATTGTTTACAAAACTACATATATCATTTTTCCAAGCGCTTCAGTAATTAACTGACTAACCAGCTGGCAGACTGGAGACACAAGAGACACTTTGTTTACAGCCATCCAATATTACATTGAATCTAGCAAAACCCAGTGCAGTTAAAATAAAAAAAACATTTGAAAAGCCATTTTGCATTTGGAAACTTGAGGTTTTTAGCTGTAGCTTGTAGGCATCTAACCATGAAGCTATCAGCCAAGCATCAGTCCAAGCTAACGTTAGCACTCCAGTGTCCATGTGGCCGTTGTGCTAGTTAGCTCGCTAGTTTCCAGATTTGGATAATCAAAAACTGGTTTAACCAAATTTAGCACATATCCTACCTTTCTTTCTCTTCTGAAAACGTGAAGAACATCCATATATCCCGCCTTGTCTTTTCCTGGCACTGTGTTTCCTCGCTGTATTTTGCCTCCTCTGACCTAGACCAGGACCGACCCATTACAGTAAAATCATCCATAACATATTTCTTTAGTTCAACTCAAACTACGTGACAGTGATTGGCAGATACAGACACATAAGCATAGACAGGCGTCCCAGCATGTACCTCAATCCACCCAAAGCTGGATAACATAAATAACCGGTCCGCTCTGACCACTAAATCAAACTCACCCCACACTCTTGTAAAGGGCAATTCTCAGTAGACAGCGCTCTAATGGAGCGTGGATGGTGAGAGGCGACAAAAATGTCTAACTATGTAAAACTTGACATATTTCCTGATCAAAAAACATTCATTTGGGCAAATAGGGTGAATCTACAGCGTCTCAATTAGTACACATGGGACACTCTTCTCCGTTTCAGCCCCACTTTGTGATTTAGGCTGATAAGACGAGTGTATTTTTACCTAAAAATCTTGCCTAGTGCAGCTTTAATTAATAAGGCACTTAATTTTTTTTTTTCTAAACTGTCTCTTCCACAGTTCTGCTATAGCTCCATTACTTCCTACCCACAAAGTAGGGCCGACTCTCCCAAACTCCCCTGACTCTTGTTGGCGTACTGACCTCTACCTCTCTTCCAGTATTAGTAGACAACAACGAATAATCAGCCCGAACTGTGCCTGTACAAATAGCATGGCGAAGGAAAATTCTGTAAAATCACTTTTACAAACACGGCAAGCATCAGCAGATAAGCCATAACAGTGAAAGCTGAGACCCGATTGACCCCACATTGAAATGCGTCATTCATTCAAGACAAATGAACTAAGAACTGAGGAACACTATGGCCCAGGGTTGCCTCAATATGTGTTGGCGGTAACCATGGAGAGAAAGGTTGCAAATGACGATCCAGACATCAACAAAGACTCATTCAGAAATTGCCATATCTGAAGAACAAAAGAGCATGTACAAAAGATTAACTGAATGGCTCTACAGTCTTTCTTCAATCTTTTAGCCTTTTGAGGACGCTGTCTGAGGTTATTTTATTGATGCTGGTGCATCCTGATGTTAAACATGAGGAACTACAAATGCTCAGAAATGAGGTGCATTCAAATTGTTCAAACACATTTATTATCACCTGGCACATATTAGTATTCTGTATTTTTTCAAGGAGAGGGTATTGCTGTGTTCATGTGTTGGCAGTCTTGTCTCGTTAATTAAAGGTTTAAAAGCATTGCAGTGCGAATAAAAAAAAGAATATCCAGGAAAATTGTAGGTACAACAGAGGAACTTTGGCCGTTGCTTAGTCATGACCTGTCTTGCAGTAACTGCGACAAGGCCAGGGGCCGTCTGACTCTTCTGAGGCTGCAGTCAAAGTCAGTGCTCATCAGCTGAGTAATCACTAACACAGAACAGGCAGCCGGGCCAAAGCTCCACCTCAGTAGAAACTTGCGATACGCTGCAATCAGCACTTGAGATCAACTCCGTTTCGTTTGCCAAGGTGAAGAGAGAGACCGACGACCTGAGAAGAAGGAGTGAACAGATGATCACGTTTAGCTGAACGTCCCCGCACCTCATAATGCAGGTCATTTACATTTCATGCTACTGTATTTCTAGCTGCCATGTTCACTGTGTGTCTCTCAGCGATGCTCTGCTGCTCGCTGGTACTGCTGGAGCCGGCACACAAGTGCAGCATTAAGTTGACACATGTAATCATATTAGACATCAACCATTTAGTGTTGGCTCTTTCCTGGCATATGAAAGTTACCGTGACAGGTAGCCCGGCTTATTGGTGAACAGCAACCGCATAAACTCAACATAGCCATAAACTAGATTTGTAATATTTCTAATCTAATCTCATAATGTGATCATAAAAGACAATATTGGTGAAATCTCTTCCTGTTCAGCGGTTTCTCGAGGAACACAACAGGCTTATCTCCAATCACAGATAAGATATACTGAGATATATGCTGTGCTTAATACATTTTTATTACAATACTGTATGAGCAGCCCAGAAGAAATATTAACATTATGGGTGGCTTATTTAACAGGCTTGGGAAAGCTAAGCTTCCACTTAATTATCATTTACATATTGCTGAATATTTAACTCTGATAGATGAAGTGACAGACTGCAGTGTGACCGATTAGACTCTGGGTGTGATGTGACACCTCTTTCTCCCATTAGTATTGACTGAAATAACTATGGAACAGGTTAAAAATAAAAGAAAAATACTTGTTCGGTAGATTTGTTTTTTTATTCAATGTATATTCAGCAGAGAGAGTTTGCTTGCACTACAGAAGTCTGGGCCTAATTTATTCCCCCATCTGCTCACAAATACAAACAATATGAAATATGGAAATAAAAGCAAAAAAAAAAAAAAAGTTCAATTAGAAAGTATACTGCATATCTCAACTTGGAATGAGCCCCAGACATTTTACAATGGGAAATAAATTACATTCTCTACTATAAAATAAAATGTTGCTTCTCCAAATATCTTCAGAAATGTCAAAAACAAATGGGTTTATATTTTGCATCTCATAGAAATATAAAACAGCAGCTAGTTCATGCTACATTTTGACCTGTACCAGAATGGATTTGTGCCTTACAGTTGCACAGGTTTTACATCAGCATGGTGCTACTGCACATACCCAGCACCAGGTAAACCACATCTGGTCAATATGCAAATACGGCGAAACCTCCTGATAGAAGCCTAAATGATATGTATTCAGGATTTTTTTTTTTTTTCCCTTTTCTTTTTCTGGAGATCTACTTTTTCCTGCCTCGCCTATGGTTTTCTAATAGCTCTGTTTAATTAGACTCTTAGGGAGTTGGAGCTGTGTTGTGATTTGGTCTCCTGTCACAGTGGCGAGGCAGTAGTGCTATTCTCCAGGGCAGACAGGGAGGGGGGGCTGTTATTGTATGTCAGCTGGAGGAGATGAATGCCTCCTCTCCAGCCATGCATGCCAACAGCCGTTGTTTCAGACCACTGATAAACGATCCTCTCTTCTCTTAGTGCGAACCCCCACCCCACCCCCTCCACCCCCCTACTTCTACCCTCACCCCCACCCCAGCCCCCAACCATCCCCCAAAACCCAGTAAATCTCGGCCTCTCTCTGAAGGACCCATCATGTAGAGTCGTGGGAGGGTGGTGCATGTAGGCTGCAGAAGACACAGTTACAGTTTTTCCCTTCCGTTTATCGACTGGACGTGTTTGCTCATGTGGGGCATGTGCAGCATGTATGGCCAAAAGTAATTGAAAGTCACATGTGAAAAGCCACATGTGAATTCAAAGCGCATGTGCTTTGTGGACACATGTTGGTTTTCATATGTGAACATGTCAAAATTCCCATTTCCCACGTGCGAATGGCATTTTTTCACCTGTGAATTGTCTGATTACATGTGAAATTAAGCTTTCACATGTGAAACAAATATGGTAGGTGAAAATGTGGGGGAAAAAAACATGTTCCACCTATGAATTGAAATTTTCAGATCTGAAGTATAAACTGTCACATGAACACAGAATACAAACTTGTCCACAAAGCACATATGGTTTGAATTCACATTGTGACTTTTTTTTGTAAGGGAAATTATAGAGCTGTAGGCTACTTAGATGGTTCTCCATAGATCCTAAATGATACCTTTGTTCCTGGCTGTTTATGGCTAACTGCCATAGGCAGCTGCTTAGAGTGGGGGTTCCCAAACTTTTTTAGGCCAAATAGACAAGCTTTAGATCATGGACCCAACATTTGATGAGCTTTTGTCCCTAGGAACCCAGAATTACGTCACTGTTTGTACTGTATGTGGGGAAGGCAGCGGTGGAGTGAAACCTATGAACAAAATAGTCATCCTTATACATTATCTAATTGTGCCTTCTTCTAGGGAGTGCAGTCATTGTGAAATTAAACTATTCCTCATTTTGCTGTGGATTCCACTTTGGGGACCATTGCCTTTAGACCACTTCACTACCAAAGTGTGTAATTTCCATTTGTCCACTTGATTTAAAGCTGCTGTAGGCAACTTTGGAGAAATGAGCAAGAATTTGAAAGTATGCAAAAAAAAAGCAACCTAACCCAAGCCTAACTCTCTGCAATTTACAGGTTGGTCAGAACTAGACTGAAGTATGTTCACATGTGATTGACAGGCAGTAGGTACGCCTCGGCACAGAGAACTCACCTGATTGGTTGAGGCCTACCGGGAGCGGTGAGATTTTGGAGAGCCTGTAAACAGACGCAGGATTGATCACAGAGGCCTGATCTTCTCTCACGGCATTTGAATTACTCATCGCTGAAAAGGTGTTATGAAATTTTTCACCGAATAATACAAAAAGAAAGTTGCCTACCTCAGCTTTTAAGAATCATCACATTCAAAGCTGCCGAAGAACAATTAAGTTCTAAATGGAACCTCTAGCTGCTGTGTGGAACCAATGATGACTCTTTTAGCAGCAATAACAAACTATTTGGAGGTTCAAGTGGTTCTTCACATTCAAGACCGTTCCACAAAGCACAATTTATCCCACTAGGACCCTCAGGAGAGCCGTCTTTTTGATAGAGTGTATACGGCTTGCCATTGAGTGATGATCAAACCCACGCTAGGTTATGGCTTCATCTAGTTTTATCACTTGGCAAGCTCCAGCTGGTTTGTCATCAGTTTGTTAACTACTAGCTATTTAAAGGTGCATTAACTAAGATTTTACTATCCCACAGCACTAAATGGCCATAATATAAGCATGGGGGGGTTGATGGGGGTGTTGATCAATACCAATGACTCGACAATTACTTGGCCAGGTACTCTTTCTTCACTTCACTTTCTGGACTGTACTCTGGTTTGGAAACACCCCAAAAAAAAAAAAAAAACAATAACAAATATTATTACAGTATTTTGCATTGTGATATATTACCAGGGGTTAAATTGGGATTTGTGATGTGGGGGAGTCCGGATTCACCGGGGTGGGCAGCAGTGTTGGGGCTGAATATGATGTTTTATAAATATTATATATCAATCCTTTAATGATCTCTATTGGAAGTGAAAGGATAAACTTGATTCTGAGTGAATACAATCATTTGAAGTCGTAATTTGTTCATTTTATCATTCACATCCCAAAGTTCCAATATACAGTAGTGTCTATCTTTGGTCTGAAAGAATCCAGTGTGGTTCGAGCCTGGTAATCGGCTTCAGTTCTTCTTATCAAGGAGTCAATACACTCTTTAGTTTCAGCAGTCTTTAGCAGGCTTGACTGAAAAAGAAAAAAACGTGATGAAAATGACAATGGTCGCTGGCTAGCAAATGAAATTCACTCACCTCTCAATATTGTTAGAGAACGTCTTGTTATTCGGAAAATTAGGTCAAGATGTCTTCAGTCAATGGAGAGAGATTTGCTGAGAACTCTGTCCATCCCATGTGTGTACAACAATTATAACCAGAGTGGAAAGAGTAGACCGCCAAGCTCTTAAATGTGTTTGGTTTCAGTGTAATAAGGCAGCCTTTCAATATCCTCTCCTTACTTTCTGTCAGTAGTCATTCTGTCAGCTCTACTTTTTCCCTCCCTGCTAACCTCTCTGCTCTGTTGTAGCTTCTGTCTTCTCTGTCTCCGCTGCGACTGTTCTCTTTTCTTCTGGCGGGCGGCTGTGTTGTATGAAATATTTAAGCGAGCTCTTCAATATTCAATATTCTTCAATCCACAGTGACAATGCTTTGGTAATATACAGAAGAGGTACATACAGGTAGCTGACAAAATAATGGACACGCCACATTTTATTGAGTTCTAGTACTCAAAGTGAAAAAGAAATTATCTAAATTGATGTTGAAGTATTAAATTCAAACAGAGGAGTCTAGTTTGCATGAGTATCCACCCCCTTTGCTGCAACTACCACACCTGCAAAAAATCTGCTCAACTTTCATATCATATGTGACTCAGATGTCATCTTTAGATTGTATTTGTGTGTTTTCCTTTCAAATTTGTTTTAATTCTGTCTTTCTTGCTAACAAAGCTGAGATCAGGTCTCATCATCAATATACCTTAATGAAATGAAATGAAACGAGTTTAGGAAATTGGTCCGTTGGTCAACTTAACCTGTAAGTCGCTTTGGACAAAAGCTAAATGACATAATGTAATGTAATGTAACCTGTACATGATGAGACGACTGGTAGAAAAAACAACACCAACTCCGGATTAAAATATCTAAAAGATCTGTCTTGTTATGTTAGACAACACTAGTTGCCTAGCACTTAGTGCACTGTATGCTAATGTGTTGTTACCATGTGCACAGGACATAGACAGAGATATCTACCAGAGACAAAAGAAATACTTGTGGTGGTACTCCTATCATTACATGTAGAAGGGAAGTTGACCAATGAGCCAATTTCCCAAAAAGTTGGTGAAGTCGTGCCTCCACAGAATTAAATGTGGAGTAGGCGCCTATGGCTGGAGGCTGATGTGCCACAGCTCAGCTCCACCTGATGATGTTTGCCAACCTATGTACCCAAGCTGCGCTCCGGCTGGCTCCGGCCCAATTTAAGCCCTGTATAGTACCTCCTCACTTGACGTTTCTGTTGGATTTCTGCTCTAATTAGCTAGGTTACTCGTCTCTGCTGTGAAAATGTAACCTTTAAAGTAAATACATCTATTATTGGAGACATCCATTATTACATGTCCCTGTCTGACATGCTTCTTTCCACTTTCCCAGAAAATCTGAACGACAACCCGCCGCAAACAGTTAGTCCACAGTAATTGAACAGGTTTGCCGATGCTGCCAGTTTCTTGTAACGACACACGTGCCAGTAAAAAGTACAAAGTCACTTTGATTTCTGCTTACCAAATCCAGACAGGTGTATCCACCTAGAAGCTAACACTGGATAAGCTAAACACAGTTGTGTTTTCTTGTGTTTTCCTGCTCCTCAGCCTTGTATCAGTGGGCGAAGCTGTAGCCCAGAGCAGCAACTTGTCAACAAAAAATTGTGGTAGAAAGAGGAAGTGATGGTGTTGCTGTGTAGGCTGCGAAAACAAAATTACATTGGCAATTGTCCATCAATCAGAAAACAGACATAGGTTACATAAAAGAAAGATAGGTGGTTTTAGAACTACTTTTGCATTGTTAATCAGTGGTTTGCTGGTGGTTATCCTAACTACTAAATACATGGAAAGGCTGAAATCTTGCCACGACTAGCAAAATGAATGAATAACAACGTCGACTAGAGTCTTGGGACACTTGAGCTACCTAACATTAGCCGTCTGAGCTAACACAAACAGCTAGCTTGAATCTTTACTGTCACAGCCTCTGCATTCTGACCAAGACAGACTGCAACAACAGCATAAAAAAAGATGAAGCTTATCGCCTCTGAGTGGATTTATTTATTTATTTACAAAAGGTGCATCATAGTTAAAGTCGCAGGCGTACAATTTGCTCCTCTGTGATTATGTGGCCTATCGCTGTGCGGAGAGGAATAACAGCACAAGCAGAGTCTGACCAGTGTGTGATTAGCTAATCTTTACAGAGGGAGAAAAAGGGCAGAGGTGGCTGTGGGAGCAACACAAGCAGGGTCAGACGGATAAAAACATGGCTGGTACCTGGAGTCTCGACATTTGGCCTTACAATGAAGAGGCCAGATGTTGAGACTCCAGTTACCAATCATCTGCACTCCAACCCTGACCCAAACACTTGTGCGTCCTCAAATGGTGTGTCAGATTAGTGTGTGTGTGTGTGTGTGTGTGTCCCTAACGCTTGCAAGAACACAAGTACACACCGACTTTAAATGGCGCTCTATTACCTGGCGGAGATTTAAGGGCGAATGTTGTGTGTTTTATGTATCCAATTTTTAAATAATCTTGTATATTATTTAAAGACACATGGTGTGCTATTGTAAATTGTGTGAGAATTAAATATGGGGGAAAAATAATCCTCAAATGTCCATAGCATTCATCTTTATAGAAGACAGAAGCTATGCCTCTTTAAGACATTTTTGCCATTTGAGTTTGACTTGGTGAAACAGGTGCAGAACTGACAAGTTACCCTGTATACTGAAACAACATGGTACATAAAGCTCACCATACACTACCACTCATGTCTATTCAACTATGTGCATTCAAGTTTCATGGCATACAGCTCTAAGGGGAAGTGTAGCGAGGGTCCAGCAGGAAATAAATTATGAACACTGGAGAACATGCAAAAAGTTACACAGGGTTTTGCATACTTTGGAGGTATTGCAGGATTTTGCAAATACCGCTTGGGTATAGAATAGTTCTACATAGTGCTAACAGCAGTAAGGTAATGCACACTGTTCTGCTGGAAGGTGAGGAGGAGACGGTGGGGTCTTAGGAGAGCTGGTTATGTAGGGGTGACAGGTCTTGCGACAAAGCTGCGGAGGTCAAAGGTCATTGAAATGTTCGGTTGTTTGTGTGGGCAGGGTCTGTGGCCTGCCCTTTTCTCCACACTGGTGTCATGCGGTTCCGCGATGTAGAGCCAATCAGCTCCTCAGCAGTGTGGACCAAACGCTGGAACTCGTCCTCAGGCGGAGGTGGAGGATTGTGAGGATGTTTTGCCCCTAAAATGATCCCAACGTCCCACTCCTAGCTATGATGTATCCAGTAGTCGATTTGTACAAAAAGTTTCAGCTGGGATGATGGGGTCTTATGGGGACAAACAATGTGAGAGTGGCGAAGACAGCATGGAGGGTGGGGGACCAGCTGTTTACCATTCTGTTTATATTGTAACAGCACAAAGATAATTCTACTCTCAAAAGACACGCATGTTACGGATGTTAGGTATCAGATACTCCTGCCATTGCCCTTAACCAAGGCACTGGCCTCAGAATTGGAGTTGGTCCCTGGGCACTGCATTGTGGCTGCCCACTGCTCCTAAGTATTTAGGATGGGTCAAAGACAGGACAACTTAACATAACTTAAAGTTATTGCTCTATGCTATTACAGGATGCTTCACATCCATGAATCCTGTAATGTACTGGACATATCACTATACAGTTGTTAACCCATGAATGTTAAATTTTATAAGATTTTATAACGTAGCCTACCTCTGTATGTTTGAATGGAATTCTTTGATATACTTATTATAATTCGATGGAAGGTTTCCATCACACTGAGCACTAACAGCTGCAAACATAAAAAAAAAAAAAAAAGTGCAGTGTCTGGTCTGGATTTGGGGTTTGGTTGGTGTGGCTGCGCTTTGCTGTCTCCCTGATCCTGACTCCCTCAATCTCTTGTTGCTATGATACTGATAGAATGGACATTAACTTTAGAAGGTGATCGTACAAAATATCATCCATAATATTTATTATACAATGGCCTGGCTGAATACTTTATTCTGATTGGCTGGAGGGGTGTTGGTCATTTCAGATAACCACATGGCTCTGACACAGCTCCTTATCACAAGGATGCCAGTTAGGAGATGGGTATCACTTTTATGGCATCAACAACATATTTAGCAAAACCAGGAATACACTTATTTTAGCTTTATTAATTTGTACACATTGAGTCACCTGAACTCTGCTGGTCTGTCTCCTCTAATCTGTGACTCCTGCCTCCATTTGGCTCTGTTAAACAGATCAGTGCATGTATTCAGAAGTTACAGGACTGATAGCTGTCTATAGGAGACTTTTTAAATGACTATATTCAGTTTAACTCAAAGATAATATATGATAGGCTGCACCACTGCAAATTATTTAGCTAAAGCTAATATTTAGTTACAGTTAATCAAACAACAACAGATAGCTACATATTCCTTCACTCTCCTTGCCCTGCTAGGTAGCAATAGTTACACTAGGCTATAATAATTTCAGTTACAACTATGGCTCATGTGAAAATGACAATATTTCTATCTGTTTACTAGTTAAATTCACCTGAACATGTTGCTTTATCACTCACATTGGGCTGAAAATAAGACAGAATGTCTAGATGATTCTTACTCGACAGTTTCACAACACAACCTGTCAGCTCCGCGGCTCAAATTGAACTGTCTGTACCTGTCATTTGATTGTGTGTTTGTTAACATGATCCAGCTTCCCGGTTGGGTGGAGTTTTCCGTTTTTAAGCACTTTTAGGCGGTGTTTGGGCCGAAGGCCCAGCCGGCAAACTATGGTGTTAAAACTAAATGAAAAACGCTGTTTATTTTTTCAGAACTGGAACGCGCATACCTTCGTCAAATTCACTCTCGGAACGCTGTTCTGATGCTTTTTTCCTCTGTGAAAAGATATGGGGCTAGTCAAAAAATATTCCCGACCGGTCCACAGTTAGAGCGGCCCGATGTCCCGATGGCCAGTCCATCCCTGAATGCAGGTGCGTGTGCCCCCCGCCCTCGGATTTGCTGAAAACTCCAGATGCGCTATATTCTCTAAAATGATTAAATATCAATAATAAATGGCTTACACATTTCTTGATTAGGCTAAATGATATCTTAGTGCCATGAAGAGGGCTGAAATGGGGGATGGCAGTTTTACAAAGGGGGATGGTTTTTGACAATTGTTATTTCAAGGGGGACGGCATCCCCTCGCATCCCCCCTCAAATCCACTACTGGATGTATCTGCATTTATCTTCCATTAAAGATTCTAAACTCTTCACTTTATCATTTTGTTTCCAAATGCAATAGGGGTCAGGATAAGAATAATGACCTTCATGATGTTTTGCAAATACATGTAGTTCAATTTGATGACTAAGTCCTCACAATACTGGATCCTGATTGGCCGATAGCAGCAGCTCCTCTAATTTAAATGAGGTAATCCTGCTGAGTGGAGGCGTTCCAGCTCAAATGCTGCAAACTGGTCTGATTGGATGGATTTCAGTGATTGTTTAGTGAGGGGAGCCAATCAGGACTAAGACCAGTTGTGATGTAGATACTGTAGCTGGTCTGAAACTGCCTCTTTTCAAAACAGTGGATTTTTTTTTTTTTTTGGAAATGCAATAACTTTAAATGTAACCACATTAGCCGAATAAAATTTTTAACAATGTCTCTATTACACACTGATTTAATATGCGTATAATTAGGGCAAAATTTGAATTCCTATTATAGGGCCCCTTTAACACGATGGCTAAAAACTACAGTTGACACCATTCAGCCCATTTTTGGATGGATTTGCATGAAATTGGGAATATAGTTATTTCTTCTAAAGTGGCGAGGGGACTGTGGTCTATGCGTGATAAAAAAAATTTAAAAAGTGTGCCACATCTCTGCTGTCCACAAGCAGCCCAGAGCCTCGGGTCTCTGGAATGAATACTCTCCAACAGTAAGCAGGATCTGATTTGGAGGCTGGAGGTTCTGTGTTGTCTTTATGTGTCTGATCTCATGTTGCGACCGCCCCGGGAGCATCCTCTGACACACGAGTTGTGACCACTGTAGGTGAGATAGATCAAATGTGCACGAAGGGCTGTATATTATTAGTCAAATTACCTATCAGAGGTTTATTGTGGCGCGTCTGTCCGCACATCACACTATCCCCTCCGATGTGTAACTGGGTACAAACTCGGCATACAGGCGGCAAATCCCCAAAAGGCACACAGGAGGGGGGCAGGGGGATCACATGTGTCGGCATGGGAACGATCAGTTTTCCGGGCGCTTCTGATTAAATGACCCAGAAAGGCCGGCTCCGCTCATCTGAGGTGGCACTTTGCATAGTCCGGTTTCAGCCCCGTGTCATTTACAGGCCCGTGGAAGTGATTCGAGGCGTCTGTCGCGGAGTTCCTTCGTGTCACCGAAAACCATGACAGGGTATCAGACGATGTCGGACTGATCCTTCGATATAAATGAGATAATTCCCCTGGAAATTGCGGCGTGCGACAAGACCCAGGAGCTCTTGACTCATACCTGATATTTAACATGAGACCCAGTCGGTCATGAACGCGGTCCAACGAGTCGGAGATGATCCTCCGCTGACAAACTGGAACATTTGATATATACGCTCAATCTGGATGAGGCCATGGGCGGAGTTTTGAACCAGCAGGAGACAGCTGACCATTACAAATTGAACTCAGTTGAAGACTCCGCTTAATTGAATGTTGTTCTGAAAGTGTCTGGGAATATGTGCAAACAGAGATGGTCATAAGGCCAAAAACCGAGCTGAAACATCTCATATTCTCCACACCTCCAGCTCTCCCCAACCTGAAGTTCTCCAAACCGCCCGGAAAATCAGCCACGAAAACATTCTCCAAACGTCCTTACGCTACCTGTCCTAAATTAGGCAAACCTGAGGAACAAGCTCTTGTGTGGCTCTTGTTGCATATTAAAATGCAAAAAAACGAAGAAAAATGCATGATTCATCTAAATTAAAATTCAGTACATGGGAAAGGACAGGAAAAACAGTGGTGTCACTTTTTTTTTTTTTTTTTTTTTTTTTGTGTCTGACTCTTACCAAAGTGCATAATATTAAGTTGAGAAAAATGTTGCTAAGCATAACTATAAAAAGGCTTCACATCGGAGGAGGCGAAATGCAGTACAGCATCTGATGCCGGGCCTCCTCCAGGCATCCCCTGATAACACTCATCCAAGGTCCCTGTTGAAAAAGAGGAAAAAAAAACACCTGTAAGTTCGGCTTAAAATAGGCTCCTTCTTTTCTTCTTCTTTGCTCCTTTTCTTCTCCCCTCTTATGCCCCCCCCCCCACTATCCTCCAGTCAGCCCTTTGAAATGTCTTTTTTCTCCAGGATCTCAGTTAAGGCTCATGTCCAGCTCGCCCACGTTGTTCGCGCCAAACCTCATTTCGTCGGGTGTTCCGAATCATCTGGTGCGATTCATCACCTTCTCCCCCTTAAGCACCACTCTGCACCTTAATTTGTCACAGAATGGATGGACCGACCGCAAAGCCCCGATTCGTCACTTTTGCTCCTAATAGGAAGATTTTTCAGTGCACTCGGTGGGCTTTACAGCACACTATTAACTCGCTAAATACGCGGTGATAATAAAAAGAATAACATTAAACACAATACGAAAGCCCTATTCGCGAAGGACTCGTTTTACCTGAGGATGTCGAGTGATTTGTAATAACTGCAGAGCTTGTCTGGGATTTTAATTCCGTGTGAATCTGCAATTTGTAATGTAAAAATTCCAGCACAAATTACCGCCCATGTTTTGGCGAAGACAGAGGTCCCCTGATAATATTAATCCCCTGTGAATCAAACTCAATTTCAATATTGTTTTTGGTGGGCAAATGTCTTCTAGACATGCAACATTTACCTTCCTCCTGTCATGAAAAATGGAAGCAGTAGTGGGGTCTATAGAGGAAGGTATTGATTGCATTTGTGGCACAAACTTTGTTAAATGAGGAAGTGACATATCTTTTACACAACTGTATACTATATTTGGAGCACTAGTGATCCCAGTGAATTCCAACATGCTGTGTGAACGTGTTTCACAAAACGCAGAGGTTAGAGAATAATCCATTCTTTACATGAGGTCTCCATTTAAAGGATAAGGTCAGCAATGATCAATCTGACCTGACCGTCCGCAAAACCAGATCACTCCGCCAGTAACACGCTTTTCACCCCACAGCAGCCTGTGCTGCGGCGGAGAAAAATAGTTCTGTAATTTCCTGATTACTCAAAGTGTGCATAATGGCAGAATTGTGTCATGTTTACTCTCAACTCCCCTGTGGAGCCTGTAAATGGCTTTTTTGGAGATATTTTGACAAACCCCATTTGGTCTCATTGTTAGCAGCAAGAGGCCTAGCAACGGGAGCTCAATGGAGTCAATAGGCTTATTCTCTGTGGGTCCAAGTACTGTAAGTACAGGTATGTAAGGGACAAATTATATATAGGTCCAAAATCGCCAAACTTCTCCTTTAATACTAGTCCCGTGTGAAAAGGACGAATAGTAAACTATTACATTACACCTGTTGCATGTATTGTCTTCAAGTTATGGATGAATGGACCTCCAGGCCCCTTTCCCATCATACATGAGGCCCAACAGAGCTTCCCCGAGCATTGCTTCAGTTCCGTTTGGTGTCCAATTCACAAGATACGCTTCTCTCCGCCTTCATTTGTTACTCACCACTTACTTACAAGCTTCAATGACATTAAACAGCAGGCCAAGCTAACACAACTACAAACAGCATGCATAATGGGACCACTCATGGCCAAGGTTGACATGGGCTGAATGCTCTGCTCCATGGAAAGTCCCCAACTTTCCAGGGGCGTCATTGTGTCCTTCAAGCGATTAAATGCTAATTGGGTATGAGCTAAACGTTAAAAGATTTGAAAAATGTCAAGTGCACATCAGCCCTAAAATCGCACATATATTTCAGAGGAACTCTTAATAAAACTGCATCTCCATTAATTGCCAGGTTTAGCGGTGTGTAATTCATAAATGTTAATGGAGGCACATAAAATTAGCCCTGGTGACAGTGTGTCAATGTAAATTTCATACAAAAGTGTTTACATTGGATAGATAGATAGATAGATAGATAGATATTTTTTTTGTCGTACTTCACATTGAATATTTGCCTGGTTGGCCCTGTGCAACTGTTATTGACTCTGTGGTTAGGATTTGACCTCTGTGCACATTGCTCACCCTTCTTATGACCCTTCCTGTAACCTATGCAAAGCAGAACAGAATATGATCTGGTAAACAGGCGATCCAGGATAATGACTGCAATGGGTTTCGCTTGGCCAGATAGTGTTTTCTATTGATCTAGCATGGTTAGAGGGTTTCTTTTCATGGGGCCATGGCTTCAATTGCTGATCACAACCATCATCAATTAACGCGGCCTACAGCCAGGGGCCTATCATATGGCCTCTGTGTTTAATAGCCCATAAATAGCTAGTCCATCCATGACTGGCAACTATCTGCTCTCCTTTCTGCCTCTCCCCATTTACTTTCAAAACAGCACAAGGGGGATTTGTCCCAACAGATGGAGCCTTTGATTAAATGCTGAACTACACCATTTGTTAATGAGCTTTTAAGCCAGGCCTGTTCAATATTTCAGTTCTGTGTGTTTTAATTTGGAGGACTTACAGGCAATAAAGCACCTCGGGAGGCAACCTCATGCCAAGGTAGATGACATAAGTCTAGTTGGTGCAGCGTTCACATGCCAACAAGTCATCATCCCAAACGGGTCAAACCCCGGACTCTTTCAGAGCCAGAATCAGCCAGGTGTGAAGACTGAAATAGAGCCTGAATGAATTTCTAGGTTGCAGGCTTTTTTGCTGCGGGCTTTACAGCAATTTTAGCGGTTATGAAAGTGAGATATGAGCACGGGGGTGACCGACTCAGAGACTACAATACTCTCATTTTGTCTCCATGCTGGCACGATTGTGATTTAAACAGCTAGCACCTTTTGATTATTAATGGTGAAACATGACTGATTGAGGTTAACTGTGTCTCTAATTAAAAATTGCTGGCTGTGCCACCACTAACAGCAAGCGGTCCCATGCAGACCTCTTTAAAGGAGTCCATACTGGAGCCAAAGGAGTTCTGAGTTTCGAGGATGGTCTCCTGTCTTAAAATGCAAATACATGCTCCGTTTTCCCACCACAAAAGGATTACTTGAAGGAGACACGACTAGACACAAACAGGCAGTAGTCTGACATTTAAATAGCGTGGTGGACTGTAAGGGTCTGGAGGTCAGCTTGGTGGATGGGCGGATACATTTGGCTTCAACCCTGATGACCTGGGTCATGCCAAGAAGATTTGTCCTGTGAGTGAACTTTTAGTGTTTTTTTATTTAACCATGAAAAAACCCTCAACCCTAACCCTTAACCAAAGTTGTTTTACTTGCCTAAACTGAACCATTCGCTAAGCTTTTCTCGTGACAAACAGGTGAAAACGGTCTGTCCAAGTCGCTGTGAAGGAACATAATCTCCATATTATTCATGTCCACAGCGCTTAATCTGTGTCTCGGAGTTCGTGCCGCTTTTGCAGAATTTTATCTTGACTTTGAGTTTGATATTTTTCCACAGCTAAATGATGCGAGGCTGCAGGACAAGCTACGATGCAGCCGTACACACACACACACACACACACACACACACACACACAGCTGGCAGAGAGCAGGACTCGGACGAGCGTCCTCCCGTTTTTCCTCGTCGAGCGTCTCAGTTAAGCGGAACGCCGCCGCGGCCCGCTCCCGACGCCCGGGATTTCTAGTCCAGCCCCGTCCGGAACACCGCTGGCCTCCTCCGCGCGCCAAATGCAGCGGGTTTCCGTGCAAATGAAGCCAGATTTTCCTTTTTTTTTTTTCTCCCTCCCTCCCTGGCCTATCTGCTCCTCGCGGGATTAGCTCTGCTATCATTCAGGGCCACGTTGAGAGGACACAGCCATAGGATGAGTTTCTAATCTTGTCCTTGCATAAATTCTCACCTTATCTATGACCTGCCACTCCGCTGCTCACCTACCAAACAATCCCCCCCCCCTCCCCCTCCTTCAGATTAGATGTCTCTACGTGCGGGGGGGAAAAAAAAGAAGCAAAACAGTCCGACAGTCGAAGTTTCACGCGGCCATCATTTATGCAGCATGTTTTTTTTTTTCTTTGCCAGCAGTTTTTTTTTTTTTGTCCTAGTAGTTTGAGTCTCGCAGGTAAAGAGGCTCGTCTCCAGGCTCTCAAACAAGACTGCTGGCACCGCATCATTTTACGAGGGGGGGGGGGGGGGGGGGAACACACACAGCGCTTCACAGGCTGGCACCGTTAAACGAAAACAGCAATTGTACCAAATAAATGTCCTCCGCGCCGATGTATCAAATACTGCTCATCTACGGACATTCCGCCGTTTAATAATTAAGGCGAGCGGGGGAAGCGAGTCGCCGTCGGTCATCGACTCGGGAGCTCGTGCCGGTGTAATCCGAGAGCGTCATTAGCGTCTCGCTTTTCACGGCAGCTATTTGATTTACACAGCACATTATATTCATAGCCATTATTGATCATACGGGCTTCGGCGGGAGCAAAACTTGCGGCCAGACGACGTTAAGAGATACGATCCGGGAATTCATTCGGCCATTTATATTTTCGGGGCCGCGTTCGTTCCTGAAGAGAGTCCGACTTACAGATGGGAGGCGAGCTTTGTGGAACTGCCCGTCATAAATCATAATGCAGACTGTTTTACATAAAGCGTTAAAGATGTGTACGCGTAAGGTCAAAAACGATGACAGTCAGAGTGGAGGAGAAGTCAGTCCAATAAAACGCCAATGAGGTGGTGACAGAGTGGTACACATTCTATATTTAGGTGCTCTAGCATGTACAAAGTGATGGAGATGAAACTGAGGATATAGAGGTGATATTACAGTCCCGTGCATGTGGTAACCATAGCTGCGGTGTTCTCTGACGTCTTCTTTTGCAAAGCCTTCATAAAGATCCACAGATTCAAATGTAGTTTTGCTCTAATCCGCTCCTCTGATTGTAATTAGTTCTACTTCCAGAGAAACGTGTGATCAGAATCATATTCAGACCCGTTTAACCATAGGCCGATATGTCTCATGTCCTGCTTTGTGAATGTGTAAAAGGACTTAATTGCATCATACTGTATAATAGGAGCTGTGATGAATAACCTATTAGTGAGAGTTGACTGAAAAGGCAGCAAATTAAAACTTTACATTCGCCTGGCGCCCAAAGTGACCCAATTTGGGCCGTACAGAATTAGCTCACTAACCTCAATGCATGAACGCTTCCTTGACTCCGTGTTTCTTTCACTTTTTTTTCCCCACCCCGAGACGCTCATGCGTGTCCGCCGTCTCTCCCGCAAACACACACACACTTTCTCTCTCTCGCTTACTCATCAGGATCACACACACACACACACACACACCAGCCCAATTCGGTTTGATGTGGATTACGGATCTGCTGAGAAGCGAACACGGAGACCACAGTCCCACTGCTTGTAAGACTGTTTTATCACACGGCCGCCACCATTGAAAATGCCAAATTCTCCAGACTTACATCTCTTATTCTGTATCATTTACCACGCCTGTACATGGGGATTTGGATGGCGCTAGTGCAACATAAAACCTCACTCCCCGTTGACGGTCGCCTCAAATAGCTGAATAGAATAAAAACCAGGCCGGGATTTAAATTGAAATGCGATTCGAACCGACCGACACACACACACACACACCGACGCCGCGCGTTTGATCGCCGGGACACGCGTGAACACTTAGCGGTTTGTCTTTTTTTTTTCAGAAAAATCAAGAAGCTTGGCATTTCTCACGGGTCATTACTGTAGACCCCGAAGACTGCAAACAAAAAAAAAAAAGGGAATCAAAAAGCGCATTGGGAGCCGAGACAAGCTGAGATCAAGTCATTCCTGCTGGAAAATCACATGCTGCTCAAGCGAGCGCTAGTGAAGTGGAGATTAGTTGACAGAGTCTCAGTGAGCGACAGCTCCATTTAAGACTTCTGTCTCTGTCTGTGACATGTCTGCCTCAGTCACTGTCTGACGTCACAGCCAACAGACAGCAGAGGATGAATCAAAGCTGTGTGTGTGTGTTGGGGGGGGGGGGGGGGGGGGTGGTTAGGGGTTGTAGCTCCCAGGAGATTGAAAAATAGTAATAGTACGGTGGAATCATGTGAACATCAGCTTCAAATGGCTACAGGAAATGGGAGCACATGAAAGACAAGAGAGGTTTGCAGGAAGAGACGGGTGATAAAGTTCAGCGTTCCACTGAGCGTCGCCGAGTCATTTACAAATCCCCGACGTCTGCCTGTCTCCCGGCTGGAGCGGCACATCGGCGCTCTCCAGATGGGTCTTAAGCTCGACGCCGTGTGCATCTCACAGGAAACGCTACGTGTAAACGGAGATTCGATGAAATATACCGCAGCCGTCCCCAATTAGCTTCTCTGGATCTGAAATGGAAGTGTTTTAATAGACCAATAGGAACGGAGTTTAATAGATAGCTACATCTTTGTGACTCATCCGTGGCACCAGCCGCAGCATTTAAACTTTCCAATTCAAGTAAAGTCAAATTGAGAAGGTTTGTTAGCTCATTACATCTAATGACTGACAATCTGCTGTACATATCCCATAATTGGCAATGCTTCCTCTCCGAATTCTGCTTAGTAATTTTGCTCAGCTACCCTTGAAACCACTGGGAAACTATCTTGGCATGCCTGAATGTGATTATTGCCAACTTCTTCTGAAATGATTCATACGTTTTCTTGAAGCCAGAGGTTTTGAAGGCTTGAAGTTAGTTAAAAATTCATGTAGACTATCTTATGGGCTGCGGTGTATTAAAATCTTGGGTATGTAAATCTTGGATGTTTTATGGGTGTGCGATGGATAAAAAAAAAAAATTGCAAAACTTATTGTGTGTATCAAACTGTTGTTAGGCGGGGGAGCGGATCTGATTTCAGTGTGAACTTTCAGTGTTTCACCATGCGTCTGCATATTCAAATGAGTTGTGGCTTTACTTGCTAGTACATTACAGTATATATTTATTCTGACGTTCATGAATGATTCAGACTGAGCTGTTCTGTGAAGCGCCCGTTTTATCACGGAGCTGGATGCGGTTGGGGTTGGTAAAAGAGTCAAGCTATTCCTGAAAACATATCTGTATTTCACCATGAAGACACACTGGCGCTGCTGAGAGTTTCCCCCCCAGTCAGAAGGAATTGATCTCTTCCTCCCACCGTAGAGTATTTGGGTTAAATCCTGCTCGGCGAGTAAAAGCACAATAATTCATAATAACGACGTTAGTATAGCACTTTTTTTTTTAACAAATTTACAAAGTGCTGTAATTATGTCCGGTATCGATCAGCGGGGCGAATGCTGAGTATAAAGAAATTGAGCCGAAGTGTTCGATTAGCATATTGCACAACATGCAGGAGTATATATAAGCTCGCCGCCCGTTCTGAGCATTTGATTGCAATCTACTTAGTAAGCATCGATTGTCAAATAGATTGTGCCTTCACGCACAGAGGCATTTCCATTGTCACTTGAGGCTAAGATGAATCTAAAGAAATCACTGCGCTTTATGAAAGGCCCTTCTCAGGATGGCCTGAAGGAAACGTATACAGTAGAAGCAATCAATCATTTTTTTAATTGCGTTATCTGCTGTGACAGCGATACAAAACAGAAAATAATGTGCTCGACAGACGTAGACTGAAATGAACCGATACCTAATTATGATATTTCTCATATTTCTCACAATCCCATGTGATTGATTTCGACTGTAAATGAGCTGAAGACCATTTACGCCGTGATTGACAGCTGAGATATACTCAAATGGTTTAAAACCACGTGGATTACAAAAAACATCTGTGCGGGGAAAACGCTGATGAAAGTTGGTGTTACATCAAAACGTCTAACCTTTGTTTCCCCCGCGTTCGGCTTCCCAACGTGAACGGGAAAAACGACAGAAAGCGTTTTGCATCACTGTCAAAAACCATATGCGGGCTCCCGAGACTTAAAGACATCCCGTCACCAGTATTTATTTTGGTGCCAGGCATTTTGCTAATTGAAAGTGACATAATAGGGACATGCTCACCAGTTAACAAAAAGTGTGTGGGTGCACAGTGAGGAGGGATGGATGAAGAGGTGATGATCCATGTGTATCATCGGAGATTGACTGATGCCTTTCCAAAGGCGACTGACGCGTCACGCAAATCACTCGCGACAGGAGATTTTGACGAGGCCTCCAAAAATACAGTACGGGTCTTCAGGAGGAGGAGGAGGAGGAGGGAAGGCCAAGTTCACGGAACTTCACTTTGATTCATTTTCCGATGTGTTATGCAGCAAGTCAAGGATTTTTGATTGTTATTTATTTATTTTTTCATTTGGATTTTGTGCAAATTGCCTCTGTTGATCGAGTTAGTCAAACACAATAACACAAGAAAATTATTAAATTTACATGAATACCCTACTGGCTGTAATTATAATGATAGTCAAATCACCTTGCGACAGTGGTAATGCATCTCTCTTCCCTTGCAGCCGTGGAAGGAGGGATATCAAGCGCTCACAGCGAATTGAAATCCAACTTTCTGTCGGCTTTAATTTATTTGTGTACGCCAGATGTCATTGGAAATGTCCCCAGTTTGCATAGTGAAAAATAACATCAAAATAATAATTATCTTAATAAAAATGCTAATCATCTGTGTTTTTAATCAGACTGACTACTCTGCAACAAACAGCTCATTTATAACTTTTGAGAGCCTTTTCTATCCTCTTCATACACCATGAGCGCACTCACAACGCGTTTTGATTTGTTGATTGCCCAATCAGAGCACAAGTGTGTCTGAATGCATGCTGGATATTGTGGTTGACAGTATGTTAGTCTAGAGTGCCAACCTCGGAATTGCATTTTGTGAAGCTGATCCATTAAAAAGGGGGTGTACAGCAAGATTTGTTTTTATAGTGCAGCCTTCATAAATAAATAGTTTTGTAGGTTTTCAATGCAATACACTTATCAAATCACAGGCTTTGATCAACACAGTGAAAAATGGAACAGTGTCTCGTGAATATTTGGCCTACAATTAGGTTGTAACACATTTTTTGGAGAGTAGGTGTATTGAAATTCCTATGTCCTACAATGAGCCTGGTGAAGCAGTTGCAAATACTATAATTTGGGTTTAATAGAAGTGGTAAACCTTGCTTTGCTGCTTGAGCATTGACAACTAATATTGCTTTTGGCAACACCTTACATGATCTCCAGTTCATTACACATTCATAATGCCTGAGCAAGAGCCTTGTAACAACATGGCAACCAGAGTCTGCTCTCAGTGCATTGGCAGTAATGAGAAAGCAGTATGCATATGGCCCACTGTTGCAGATATCTTCTGTTCAAACCATCTAAGGTTTGTTTGGACCAAGTTACACACAAACCCAAAGTACTGTTAAGACCCAGAGCTAAAATGTTGCCTCAGCCTGAGGCAGTAAAAAAAAATGTGTGGGCTAGTTTTTACTATTGAGTGATTTATCCCCTAAAACTTGGACAATGGAGAACTGTGGCTGTGCATGTGATTTACTCTAGACTCAACTGCCAGATGTCTCAAGAAACATCATGTGTGAGAGTGGACAAAGTCAGTCACAGTAAAAGGGGTGATAAATAAGATATTGACTGCCCCATAGCACAAAATGACCATATATGCAGGGGTTTGATAGCATTGTTTTAATGAACCATATTCAACGCTCAACGATGTCACAAGACATATCACAAGAAGTGCTATTTCAGCTACAAAGGCTAAAAAAAAACAACTGAGTTGGCCTTTCCAAGCTCCAGTGAAACCATCACATGGACTAGTAACAGCCAGTTCTGAGTGGTGGTATAGTAGTGTTGCACGGGAAGTGATGTGTTTTACGTGACCTCCAGTACTGTTAATAGACACTAACGCTAATGCTAACTACCAGGGCCATGTTAGCATCGTAGCTGTACTAGCCCGTTAGCTTTGGTGAGTAGTATTCTACAATGGCAGACACAGCGTTTTATCCTCATAGTATTGTGTTCATGTGTACAAAACGCAAACACTGTGTGTCTGACGGCATTAAAAGTAACAGTAAAATCAACATGCAGATACAAATTCTGACCAGAGTAGCCACTGACGTGCCAAGTTATCACACATAGAGTTTTAATGCTGGTAGGAGACGGCAAACAAACCAAGCAGTTGCTAGCACGTTAACAGAAGCTACTGTTAGCTGCTACATAGAATATTTATGCTACGTTCCATTTACCTTGGAAGTCGGAAAACCAATTAATTTTTTTTATTTCATGGGGGAAGTGGGGTTTGCTCTAGCCAGGTTAGCCATTGTTAGCAATACCAGTTGATAACAACCCATTACGCGGTATTTTGCGCATACAAACACCGTAGCAACATGTCCACAGATAGAAGTTGGACAGTACTGTGTGTACGACTGATTTAATGAGACACAAATAAGACGGAAGTGCTAATAAACAGTATATAACTACAGCTTGAGGCGTGGAGCAGCCATCTTGGATTTTGAGGTCGGGGTTGGTGAGGTTCTTCCGACTTTCCGAGTCGGAAATCCGACTTCAGGGGGCGTTTCAGTTGAAATTTCCTACTGGGAACTCGGAAATTCCAACTTCCCAGTTCAAATGGAACGCGCCATTAGCTCAGTCAAAGAAAAGATTGTATGAGGCTAACCTACGCTCAGAGAGAAGGATGTAAAGCAGTGATGTCAAAGCAGGTGTTTTACAATACTGTTTGGCATGTGTCCAGAAGTGCAACACGCTTTAAAGTTTCAACCCATAGAGAGCAGGGCAGCAGCAATTTTCTGCCCTATGTGATTTTGTGTTGATTTGCTCTTTAAATTTATAAGTTTTGACTTTTTATAATGTCACTCATAGCTTAATGAAAGCTAGTTGTTGCCATAATAATGTTTGCCATAAACAATACTTTGCCATTCAAACAGCAGGTGCAATGTTCTCTCTCTGAACACCATGTATTAATCAAGAAAAAAAGAAAAATCTGTCAATGCAGTGTCGTGTCAACAGAGCATGCTGACAGCCCGCAGGACACAGAATTGCTTGAAAGGTGAAAATTTGTGTTTTGTTAAAGAGACTGGGGGGTTTGGTGCAAGGTAAAGAGCAATAGAAATGTTAAATAAACCAGTGCTTGGGTAATATGTATGCAAAAGGGAGGGCTGGGACTCCCACTATATTCGCAGCGCTATTGGCCTTAAAGGCATAAACTGAAAGGACTTCAACACAGGTTGTAAATGTCACAGAAAAATGGCAACCCCGATCCAGGTAGTCAGGGAAAGAGCAATGTAAGGACAAGGAGGGAAGGGAAGACAAGAAAATAAGGACAGAAAGATCACAGTAGGTTAAAAAAAGTGGAAGGAGAGAAAGCAAGATAAGAAAGGAAAGGGGATCAAAATAAATCAACAACCCGAGGAAAAGATAAAAGCGGGGATTGAAGAGTACACGGAGCTCCTTGAGTCATGGCAGGAGACTAAGCTTTGATTTCGAGCGAGGGAAGGAAATGTCCCAAAGTCAGTGCCTGAAATGTGTTTTAAAAGTGTGGAGAAGGGTTCACCAGAGGTAGGCAGGAATCCCGTAGACAAACATTTACCAATAACACAGGATCTGATGTAGCTGTCCCTGCTTTGGAGGAGCACATAAATGTATGTAGAAAGGTGTTAGAAGAAAGAGGGTTTGGTTTGGAGCAGGGATTTCAGGAGGGAGTTGGTAGGTCGTATTTATGGTAAATCCAACATTTACCATAACACCTCCAGAAGGTCAACAGCAAGTTCTGGCATTGCAGAACCACCCTCCTCTACAGTTCTTTCTCTTAACCAAGTTTACAGCATTACCCAATCATTTATTTATAGGTCTTAGCAGCAAAGCTAAAGGGATAGCCAACACTTCTGGCTTGAAATAGCCTGTTCAGCAGTTCAGAAACTGAATTATGTCAGCAACCAGTAAACTCAAAGCTACAATTTCCAACTTTTGGCTTTGATTCTGCAAAGTATACTGTTAGTCCCGCCCTCCTCCCCTTCAGTTGGTCAATTTCCCACCGCAACACTTCATCTAGCTGAGCTGTCTACTTTGAGCCTAGCCTGAGGTAACGCACATGAACGCACAGGGTAACAGAGACACACAAAACTGTGTTATACATTCTATGTAAGGCAAGGCAAACTTTATTTATATAGCACATTTCATACACAAGGCAAATACAATGTGCTTCACATAAAACAGAAAAAATACATAAAACTAGAAGGGCACTCGAGGAGCGCAGACCTCTGCCAAGGCCAATAGTCCAGTCTTCTATGATATGCAAATGTGCAAGCACAACCAATATACGGATCCGCTCCAAAATTTAATGGGTTCTTCCTTGGCCCATGCTACACCCTTCAACGAAGTTTCACGAAAATCGGGTCAGTAGTTTTTCTGTAATCCTGCTGATAAACAAACAAACAAACAAACAAACGGCACCGAATACATAACCTCCTTGGAGGTAATGACATTAAAAACCAAAGAAAAAAAGATATTGAGCAGTCACTCTCACACTGGTGACACCTCTGGTCAGCCAGTAGAACTTCTCTGAGAGTGACTCCTTCAATTTTTAATGTAGATGAGATCTTGAAGGATTCTTCGAAGGAGCCTAGAGTCTTTCCAGTGGTCTTACCCGACCCTATAGGCAGGCCCCACAGCCCCTATAGGACTTGTAAATGTTCCTGTAGAACAATACACAGATCATCTAAACAATTACAGTTATAAACTTCAAGAAATCCTTCAATTCTCAGTACAGGTTTGTAGCCTACTTATTGTCATCTTAATGTGAAAAAAGTAGCATACTGCAGCTTTAATTATTTAAGATAATTATACCAAGAGCTGTATGACTACTCACTTCTGCCTCCATAGTCATGCCATCATATGACAAATGCCCTCCTTTGCGCTACAGAAACCTGCAAACCATTAAACTTTCCCACAGCAGGTCCAGGCAAGGCTTTTCAGGACAGAGGTGCTTTTGTTTATTTGACACCATCGCCTGACACCACAGCTTATTGGCTGACAAATCATAGTCACCTACAACCAGGTTTCCTACCATTCAATTTGTTGTCCTCACTGCTCAATCACGTTAAAGACAGCAGCACTGGCATCGCTACACTGTAATTGGGTTAGCGGATGGGGGCTTCAGCTTTAATATTGGTTATATCCTCCTTTCAAAACTCACTAAATAAGTGTTTTGGAAAAACTTTATTCTCGGGCAACATGCCCCAGGACTCCTGTTGTAATAATATGTAACCTCTCTAGTGTTCATATCCAGGAAATGCCACTGGACAGCGGCCACCAGACACCACAAAAAATAATTACTTTAAAAAAAAAAAATGATGCTAGTCTCAGGGTTACAACAAAATAAATGAAAAAACTGGCACTCTGTAGAGTTAAAATTTTGACAGTAGATGTCCCATTTTTGCACCCTACTCTTTAAAATGGGACCCTGCTGGAATTTACCAGCAGTCTAAAACAGTATGGCGCTGACAAAGGCAATATGACTGCCATAACAAGGAATCTACAAAGAAGGAAAATTCAGCCAGGGCACAACCATGCATGTGAGCGTTAATTGCCGACAAACTGTAAAGCCTGCAGCACAATTTTTTACTTTAGCAGATAAAAGGAGCTTCGTTTTTGAAGCGCAAGTTTCAAATTTTGGCAGTGACTTCGACGGTGATTTAGCTAATGTTTTGGTTGTTTTCATAGTCAATTTTGATTGATAAATCTGTCAACTCTTAAACTTATTTTTGGGATGTGACCGGTCTTCAACCACTGCTGTGAAGGTAAGCTAATAACTTCACTAGCGCTTATTCTGTTGGGTAACGTTAAAAGAATTAGGGAAAAACTGTAATGTGAATCTGTTTTTGCTAATCATATAGTTAGCCTACTGTTTGCTAATTCGCATTACTGCCTTGAAACTGCACCAACAATGTCTGATAGCAGCTAGCAGTAGTTGATAGCATTAGCATGTGGGCATGCAGGTATTTTTTGTGCTAACCAGGTATTTCCTTGTCTTCCTGACTTATTAGACATTTACCCTTGACCACAACCAATATTTGCGATATTGTACCACACCTTGATATATAGCAGTGGTTACTGGATTTAGCAGGATAGTGTAATAATGTTAGCCACCACCTGCAAGTAAACAGGTCTGGTCTGGTGTCCCAGCAACAACAACCACAAACTAATCTATTAATTATTCAGCATCAATATACAGTAAGGGGACAGAGATGACAATACAAGACACTAAAGGTATTCTTTATAGGTGTGTTTAAAGATGCAGCATTGGTTTTGACTCAATGTGTTGATAGTTCAGTGGGACTCTACATTATTTAAGTGGTAGGATGCAGTATGAGCTTTTGGTCATGGAAAATGACGTGTCACTGCTCTTCTTGTTTTTGCGCTCCTGCATATTTTATCAGCCTTTTTATTTTATAGTCTAAATACACATTACCCAAAATGATCGAAGTCCCCTCCCTGAATCATTAAAGGTTATCATTTGAGAAGAGCCCTGTTGTTAATGCCTATTTCTGTTTGATGCTGCTGATGCCGCCGGAGAGCAAACCAGTGCTACTCCCTTTAAACTAATGAATATGGATTTTAATTATTTTTTCAATTTCAGTTTTGGGTTATTACGCCTCTTTGTAATTATCCGTATACACCCTGCTGCTCTGTTCAAATTTCCCCCTCAACATGGAGATGCATTCACTATCTTTATTCATGTATATATTCTTTAATTTTGTTTTGCTGTTTTTTTCTCTTCGCTGACAAATTGTTGTGGGGGAAGGGGGGTCTTTACAGGCCTTTGATCATCCAGCGATGGCAGTTTTCCGGTATTTAGCTGAGAAAGAGAAGCAACAACAAGCAGCACTTTGCTTTTGTAGCGCTCATGGCCTTTGGGCCATCCCACTCAGACAGAAGTCAACAGAACCAAGTTTACTCTCCGGGAGGCTGCTATGATAAAAGAAATCATTAAGTATTTGTGATGCTATGAATACACAGCATTTACTTGGCTTCCCTGCTGCTTTCATTCTCACAGGATTGAAGAAGCATGTTTAATTGCTAAACGGAACCAGGACGTCATTCATGTTGAATGGGTAGATGCTGTGAAAAAGTGCAGCAAAAAAAAAATCCATTGATTTTGATCTTGTAATAATAGACTAGTCCGTGTCAGGATGCAGGAACTACAAGTGCAGAGAACGCTCCGATATCACAGCCAATCTCAAAATAACAACATTAATGAGATACCTTAAGTCCTTTCATTGTAACGCAGATTTGATAAAAGAGCCAAGTATGACATTAACAAATGTGCAGACGAACAATTCAAAAGAGGTTCATGAAATGTTTAACCGTGCCACTGTGCCTTGCAGAAAAGAAAATGACATGTGTCACCGAGCGAAATTAAATCAAAAGCGTTCTACTGAGGGAAACATGTTCTGTGCCACAGCCTGCTAATTTAAGGAATTACTATAAAGATTAAAAAGTGGCTTAGCTCTGTGGGGCCATGTTGTTGGCAGCCAACAGCAGATCCAAATATCAGCAGGTTAAAGGCTAATGCAAGAGTATAGACTCACTCAGAGCGCACTAAATGAGTTCATCTCAGCCTCTGACCTGTGCTGTATTATACAGTCCGGTAACATTTTGCAGAAAAACTCCATTCCTTTTCCCTGGGTGTGCGGTTTTCTGCCCGTGTGTTCACTGTGCAATCTCCGTTTGATTGGGAAAGCAAAACGTAACTACGGAGGTGAAGCTTGAAGTCGAATCTGAAATGTATATTATCGAATATATACCACCAGCTCAAACTGAGATATTCCTTTAAAATGGATACAAACACGTTTTTATTCATTACATGTGAAACAAATCAAATTGTCTTTGTTCCTTGAAACGTGAGAGAGAGAAAAACAGGCAGTGAGTCCACCATCTCTTGCGGTTGACATGTCAAATATACAACTGGCCCGCTGATGTAAGTGACTCAAATAGCCTATTCTCAGATGCATTACACAAGTGACAACCAAAGTAAACAAACATTTGAGTCACTCCACTGGCCTGTGCCCTCAAGCCATGCTACAGATTGGCTGACACTCTCTTTTGATAAAAGGCTCCCTCTGAATTCAAAGTTAGTGCCTCGGAAACTGGCGTCACGACTTCTCCAGGTTCAGGCGTCGGTAAAGTATGGCGCACTAAAAGGATTTTAGGCTCTTGTTCAAAGGGGAGTGAAACAAATACAAATAAATTAAGACAAATGAAAAATAACGGCACTCTCAAAACCCAAGGCTGTTATTGGATTTCCAGTTTTCGGTGCCGCCTCACGTGTCGTGCCGAGGTTTAAAAAGAGCCAGACAGTTGTTGTTTCTGATAATTTGACCATGTATCATGATTTCCCCGGTATATGAGTCCGGTTGGTCATATCTCATGCGCAGCTGTCATCGCTTCTCTCGGAGTAAAGTGATCAATTCGACGGGAAAATGAAATGATATCCAGCTTTTTTTTTTCTTTTTTTTTTGATAGTAGTCGAGTGCGGTGGCATACACAGGCTCTCTCAGGGGAAGGGGGCACAGATCTGATAAAGGGCTCCATTCCTTTAAAGCTTCATCAAAACCGCCGTAGGTGGGTTTTTATGAGTTGACGCTTTGTTTGAATCCAGCAAAAGTAATCCCCGTGTTGGGTGAACATGAATGAGCGAGGTAATATGTCGGAATCTCAGCAATATTGATCTCGTACTTGCTTTCAAAGTCAGCGTTGTTGTCGAGTTGTCAATCAGCTGCACACTGATTGGACGGTGGGTAGCGGAGGGAGGACAAAATAGCACAAAATTACCATATATACTGTATATATAAGAATTCAAATACTTATTAATATGCAAATCTATGCAGCAAGGTGCTTCAAAATCTAATCCGATCATCTACTCTATAGGACGTTTCTATCATGTATTGTTCTTGAGTTATTGTATAGGCCTACAACATAATGTCCTGCATACCATGTACCATGGTGGAGGGACATAAAAATGTATTCATGCAGTCTTTTTTATCCCAGTTCATCATCAGAGTATTATGTTCTACTGAGCTGGAAATGGATGGATTCAAGAATTTTATTTTAAAAGTATTTCTTAATCAATTAACAATTATTTGTATCTTTTTATGCTACATGAATTATTACGGGGAAAACTGTAAACATACAACAATAATATTCACATGCATGAGATCTAAAGCGTTAACAATGTGGGTTAATAAATGTTATAGATTGTCAAATTCCTATGTAAGATGACTTTCTTTAGTATGGAACCAGTCTGTTTCTTTGATCAGTGATTTAAACAAATGCATTATTTGGTCTGGAATGGCTATGAATAAATTCATTATGGTGAATAAGAGTTGAATGTGCCTTGTCCTACTTCACTGTAAGCTCAAGCATCTAACAGGCCAAGGTCATGACGGACTTTATTTGCATCACATGGCAGTTCATTTCAAGGTAAGGAACATAATGCAGCCAAACCAAGAATTGTTTTCAAAAGTTTCAAGCTTAAACCAATTCACAATTATTGTTTGAGTCTGGAGAAACCTTGAAAAAAAAACAGGCATTTATGAATTGCTTGCTCAAGGTTGAATAAGGTGAAGGAAAAGAAACCCCTTAAAAAGAATGTGTCCCTGGACTTGAATCTGTAAGCAAGTTTTTTCTCTCAGACCTTAAAATTTTAAGGAAATAGTTTAAATGTATGACTGGAATGCGCGATCCGACTGGAAGGTCGTTGCTTTGAAAATCTGGGCTAGGGAAGTGAATGAGTAAAGCTTTCACCTTCCTGAACAAATGCTATTGATGCGGCGAGGTATTCACCCTGAGTAAAGCCGGGCGCAAACTACATGATTGTCAAACACCTCAGATCTCTGCGCCGCTCACATTAAACAACCTTCTTTCCTGTAGTTCCTTGTCTGGCTGACCTAGCGGTGGCACAGTAAATGGAATAGCACAGACGGCGGGGGTCAAAAAGCAGCTTGATGTGCATACATCCAGACAACGTGCCGGGCAGAGAATCATTCATTAAAACCAAAACAAAGCCTATGGACACAAGCGGTGGCGGTAATGACAGCAGTGTTACAAGGCGGTAATGGCAACAATACAAGACGAGTCTGCCCTCTTTTATTGTATCCCAACGGATTTTAGTGTTTTAATGGTTTTGTTCACATTTTATACAGCTGGCGCGCTAATATGAAATCATTTCCTACCGTGCTCCCATTGGTCACTCACCAGAATAGTGTTGTGGCACCGCTCGTACTTCATGAATATAGTCCCAAATTTCTTTCTTGGAGCGTGGGATCGGCTGCCCTTTACCTTGTCACGATGAATAAACAAAGACTGCCGACCATCATTCACGATTAAAAGATTTTTCCCAGATGTGAAAAATGTATCTGGGATGGCATTAAGACAGTTTGTAAAAAAAAAAACTCACACATTGAAAGATTCTTCACTTGGATTTGATGGTGAGGGATCTCCATAACCTGCTGTCTCACCAAAACAAACGCCGATCGTGACTTTGTTTTTCACCTGGTTGTACTAAAATGGAGCTTGAGAAGGAAGAGCAGCTAGCAACACTTACTGTGTGTGTGCTGATTTGTGCCAACAAAAACGAAGAGGGCTAGATGCTGAATTTATGGGATCATGGCCTGTCTCTTCTGCAGAGGGAGTTGGAGGGAAATTATAAAGCGGTTTTTCCATGATCACACCTATGGGTGGGACCTATATATAGCTATACACCTGAACCTGTCTGATTCATTGCAAAACCTACCTGACGAAGAGCCTGTGAGGGCTCGAAACGTTTTTTTTTTTTTAATGTAGAATAAAGTAAGCAAAATATTGGGAGCTGCCACAGTGTTGCGAGGCTTTTTTGAATTTGTGGGAAATTATAAAGCCTAAATAATGAAGTCCAATCAAAATAGCAAGCTAGACTGTGCATTGTTTGATGTTCTCACTGTGTATGTATGTGGCAGGTAGAGAGCACAGGTAGATCCCTGCCTTGTTTGTGTGACACAGCCCCTCACATAGGATAATCAGGGAAGTCAATGGGCTAATTATCAGCCAATGGGTAGCCAATGAGTTTAATTTCCTCCTCATCATAGGGGGTGTATATAAGGTTTGAGATCAGTGTGGAGCGAGCCAGTTTGTGGTTGTGCTCTCATGCTGTATTCCCCTGTGCTTGTTGCCTAAGCTAAGCCTATAGAAGAGTGGTGTTGATAGCAAATTGGTTTATAACTATTTCACCAAGTAGTTCCCTCTATTCTAGGCTTGGGCAGCCTGGATCCTTATGGCTCCCCGTTATTAGATTGGGACTGAATGGGAACCAAGGTAACCTGTGTTCTTATTTTTCTTCTTTGTTTTAATGGTTTAATGCTGGCTGACTAATACTTTTCCTCAAATCAGGATGATCCAGCAAAGCCAAGTCCTGTACGGTAACTATTATTTGTAGCCTATTTCTTTTCGTAGGTTACTGCCCCTGCTGTTTTGCCTCAGTTATATGGCCTTGTCCTATTAGCAAGACTTCCCCTGTCATTGGCCTCCTCCCTCAATTCTCCACTCACCTTGGGTACACGAATCCTCATTCTCTATTTCTCTACAGAAATTCTCTATTTTTGTACTTCACCCATTTTAATATAACAATCTTAATAAAAGACATTTTTATATTGTTACAAATAATGTTGTTAACCTATTTTTCCATAGCAGCTTCTGGCGTCCCTCATTCACAGGCTAACATTTAATAAATAAAAACTTTTTTTGTGAGCTTGAAACCACGTCTGTTTCATTACAAATTTACCTGTGTGCATTTCATAGAAAAGGAGTATTGCATAGAACATTATTTCCTGGGGTGCAATTCCCTAGGTGGTGTAGTCGGTAATTCAAGGTATCAAAGCCCCCAGTAAGCCTGGTTACATGTAGTAGTATTATCTATGGAATACCATTCCATAACCAATAATTGTAGTTTCTACCTCTCCTGCCTGGTTTTCGTGAACTCTCATTGGCTATTGCTTCTCACCGTCTTCAAAACTTTACGTATCTCACTGCGAGAGCGCTGCTGTTTTGTTCTGGCGAAATCAAATGTCTGAAAACCTCTGGATGTGACGGCTCAAAGACTGGATCAGACTGCCTCTCTGACCCGATTCAAACTCCACAAGCTTCGGTGACGACATGGGGATTTTGTCTCAGATCTCAAAAAGCTGAATCGGGCCAAAAGTCGTGTAGTGTGCACCCAGCTTTAAGTGCTCTTCATAGAAGACTGTGGTTGTAGCGAGCAGCTCCTACATGTGTGAAAGTGTATGTTATGTAGGGAATTTAAAAAGGTTAAAGAACTCAAAAAATATCCATGTATAATGTGTTAAATGGCTTTGAAATGTGATACAATCCAACAGCAATTCTAATTACAGTGATTTTTGGAGGAAAACGTTGCCTTTTGGTCATAAATTATCTTGGTATTCATTGGAACACACACAACAGATGATTACATGAAAGAATATGCATTCCTCCCAAAAGCCTCCTAAAGAGATAAAATTACGTAGTCATTTCCAGAGGCGTATTTTAATGAGAGGGGAAGACGTGGTGAATGTGGAGATGACTGTGAATCAAAATTGAAAAACACACTCCTTTTTAACCTTTGCTCCTCTGGCTGCATTTCTCTTTTTTCGCTTTCGGGCAGCGATGATGGGAGGAATTTTTTTTTTTTTTTTGAGGCTCTGAAACAAGCCATTCTCTGTTGTGCAATATAAACCTGAGGCCTCTAAACTCATTCTACTGGTTGCTGTTCGGGATCTTTGAAAAGCATGCGTGCTGGAGGATCAATGGGTTAAGACATACACCATGTGCTCAAGAGTTTGTGAGTTTGATGCGAAATCACTCTATCCTTGCTTCACTTTATAAATCAACGCATAAATGCCATAAACATAACCATTAAAAAAGAGAAAAGTTTGTCATCTTAGAGACACCCACACATACATTACCAGGTGCTACTGTCACCGTCAGTCTGCTTTTAGAATATGTATATTAGCTATGTAATAAAACACAATGTTGCTGATGGAGACATTCGTCCTTGTATCAAACTCATTTCCTCCCCTTCAGTGTTTACATCCAGTGTGCGCAGGTGGAGCATAGTGGCCATGTCACAAAGGCAGCAGCACTGATGGGAGAAGAAAATGTTCCCATCTTTTCAAAACCTAATCTACATAATTTACCTGACTCAGTAGACATGTTAAATATGGATGCAGCTCACATTTACTCAAAATGATCTCCACTGGCATGAATAAAGGAGAGGCAGCAACGAGTAAAGAAACCTTCTCTCCTCTCCCCTGTTGTTATTCTTGCATCACTCAGGAATCGTAGAGTGATTGGGTGTGAGAGAGATATGACCAGGTTTTTCAGCCTTGATCTGAGATTGAAATGGAAATGAGTTGTGTAGTCTTATCTTCTGCATGCATTTTTGTTGACTTGAAGGACAATTTCAGCATGATTTTCTATCCCTTTAATGTTGATTATGGCTGTTTTTACATGCATGTATCACAATTAAAGATATTTTTTAAATCAGTTTTGCCATACCTCTCGGGCTCATTCACTCCCATTGCATAGAAAACAACTAGTCTAATCAGAAATACTTTATTGATCCCCGAGGGGAAATTGGGTAATTTGGTCATTATTATTATTAATGTGCACATTCAGGAACACAGCAAAAGACAAGACAAGACAGTAGGTGACAACTTACTTCTGCTTGTAAACTAATATAAAACTTGGTCAATACATGTCTAATTTCTGCGTTTTCCTCATCAAAACAAATCTTTAATCCAATAGCTAATATTCTCTGCAATTACATTAGCACCCACCTTCTGTCAATCACAACCCATTCAAGCCAACATGTAAACCAAATCAAGACGCTTCCGCTAGTCCGTAAAATGAAAGGAAATTAAATCTAGATTTTACACAATTACGGTCTTAAAAAAAGACACGTCCGATCCCAGTGGTCGGACTGAGTTGCATTTTCAGAAATGTGATTTGAATCTCATTTCAAACCACATACGAACGGATCGGTTTAAATCTGAAACGATCGGATCCCGTGTGTTTTTTTGTTTTTTTTTTATCCAACTCTTAGCGGATATGTGAAAAAATCTGATTTGAGCTGCCTGTCTGAACATGGCTCCTACTGTCACCACTCCAGTTTTAGTGTGCGACTCTGAGTTCATCTGTGCAGAGAGAGCTGAAGTGGCGTCCTGGATGTGATCCTCCCCAGTCATCAGGCCTCTAATGGGGACAGCCAGGTGCAAACAGCATGTAATCCTGTTTGTCACCCCCGGCGTATCTCTATTTCCCTACCCCTCCTATTTGGCATGCAATCTGCATTGGAAGTGCGGATTTGAAAAAGCTGCAGCCTCAAGCAGTCACAGGTGGAGGCTGGGGAGAAAGTGGGGGAAGAAAGCAAGTGACAGAGCGACAGAGAAAGGGAAGGGAAGGTGCAATGGAGGGATTTATGTGTTAATGCCCTCTTCCTGGGTGTGCTATTTTGCAGTTATCCTATGCTTAGCCACTGGCACTAGCCCATAAAGCCCCACTATACTAGCACAAAGAGTGAGGCTGTGGTTGTAATGCTGTGAGGGCTAGCTTCCCCCCATGTGGGATGCCCCGCTCTTAGCACAGGCACACATCACTTTATTTACTGGCTTATATACTGGCTTATAGCTGTAGTCATTGAGCTGAAGTGTAGTGAGGCAGAGACGTGGTTGGAAAAACATATGGGATGGAATATGGAATATGGAAGCATCCAGGAGTAATTTCATTAACAGAGCAACTTATGATGTGATGCCATTACCCCAAAGCCTCCCCAGTGGCGCGATGAAGACCCCACATGTCCTCTATGTTCAGACAGCAGTCAGACATATCCTGTCCAGACTTAAGTCTCTCCCAAGAGGGATACAGTTGGTAACATAACTGCATGTTGAAATGCCTGTCAGCAGCAATTGAAAGTAAACCGACCTGAAAGCAATTCTTTACCCATTAGGAGAGAGAGCCCTTGCATCAAATTGGCATTGTATGTGAAGTAGAGCAAGACGGTAAAGAATGATGGCACAAGTTAGGGCAGTTAGAGATTGGAAAATTCAAGGAAACTCCTTCCACAGACAGACTGCATTGCAGATTAGGGCTTTCATACAAACATTTGATGGAGGCAGCTGCTGCTCTGGAGGTAGAAATGTTACTATTGGTTGAGTTAAATCTCAACAGGCAAGACAATTACCACAGTTATTTCTAACTGGCAAACTTGAATGGCAAAGAAGAAACTCTGGTTAAAATATAAATTTTAAAAAAATTACAATTACTTTTTTTCATTCATTCATTACCATGTTATTTATGAACTTAGAAGGTCAGCAGGCCAGCTAACTAGCTTACCTTGATAGCTATAGGTTAGTATGGCTAGTCTGAACTAGGAAGGTCAGCTGGCTAACTAGCTAACCTCGATAATTTGGTATTGCTAGATTTTTTCAGTTAGCGAGATCACTTGGCTTCATAATATTAGCTGCCTTCTCTCTTACCCCCTCCTTCACTGTTTCACTGGGCTTCATTCTAACGTTACTTAGAAAGATTTTTGTTCTTTGGCTCCGCCCACTGAGGTTTGACTCGACCAATAAGTTTATTTATTCCTCCAGAGCAGCTCTGCCTCCAAGAAATGAAAAGTAATGAGAGAAATGTAATGAGATGTGAGAAGAAATGAGAAGTAAATCTCCAGTGTGGGATAGCACCACCGTAAATGTCATGGCACACATATTGTGGCCTTTCTGTTTGATTTATTAGCAACACCTAGTGGAGGTTTGTCATATAGCAGTAATAATTCAAGTCTAGTCTCATTGGTTAATTGAAGTCATGTTGTCATGTCATGTCTTAGAGGTTAGAATTCAAGCAGGAAGTAATTTATTTTTCTCCATGTGGGAAGAGTTCTCCATGTAGTCAGCAGATTTATTTGTAAATGGACATTAATTAAAAAACATCATGTTAAAAAACAAACTTCATGGATGCTAAGATAAAATAGCTAAGCTAATTGCAGCTGCTTGTCACTGCTGTGCTACTAGCTTGTAAGCCAACTCAAGGACATTTTGAGCTATGTTAGAGCACTTTGTAACAACATTTCTATCTTTGCCTTTATTTCAGTTTCACACAATTTCAAGATTGTTCTGAGAACAGAAGCCTCAACTTTACTCCTGTGTCTGACCTTCTCTGAATAGTCTGCTGTTAGCTATCCGTCAATTTTGTGTATATAACAAACATTGGAGACAGAATACTATACTGTCTTCTCCTTGTCCAATCTCCTCTCTTTTGTAGGACTTACTGTGCCATGCTGAGGCTGGCACAGCTCAGGGTAAACACTGTGGAACCTTATTATTGTGGATTTGCAGCTACTTCCACTACTAGATTACTCAGGGAGTCAGTTTATGGCAGGCCAATAAGGCAGCTTCTGAAGGAGCCCAAAAGAGCAGTTAGTGGCTCTGGCTGAAAAGAAAGGATCCTTGTTGGGCCCAAAATATGTACATCCATACTTATATTATATCTATGGTGATATATCATAACTATGGTAACAGGCGTATTTATAGTCATACACCATCTACAGCTCCTGGAGTCATTTGTTTATATAGATAAGTCTATTGTTTGCTAATGCAATGCGGTTTTTGATCTGCTGAAGGGGCCATTTCAAGTCAGAGGGACCAGCTGTCCTTTTAGTCTATTGTTGTTGAGATGGATGGCGAGGCTGTAGAAGCCCTATCAGTTGTATAGATGTAGTGGAGGTGAATATAGGTCTTATCAGTTGGGAGAATAGGTACAGTACACACGGGAATTGTTGTGGGATGCCAGAATTTGCTGCTGAACCTCCTGAAGGAGCCGTGAGCCCAATTCAACAAAACATCTGTAATGGGAGGAGATAACTTGATAACCCCGGTGACATACAGTACCCGCACTCATGCATCTCCCTTTGCTCATGTTCAAGCGATGTTTCCGCGTAGTTGCTCACACTGATGTAATCGCCCCAGGGATAATTATATCCGATCTTGCGCAGTGATATCATACATCAAAATGTCTCAAGAGACATAAAAACGGATCCAATCGATACTGAAACATTCTTATCCCTTCCGCGATACACGTCGTTGTGCTGTGCCTTTTTTTATGTTTTTTTTATTTTTTTTTTAACAACGCTGACTTTATATGCAAGACGACGAGCTTCGCTGGATGGCACACAAAGCACAGCCAGCCTGGGTAGCTGTGGCTTCACAGTCAACCGCAAGGGTCCTGATTTCTTAGGGCTTAGAGAGAGAGAGAGAGAGAGAGAGAGAGAGAGAGAGAGGCAGAGAGGAAGAGAGCGGGGCTGACTGTTTGTGGCCTGCTTTTTCGTCTCTATGCCTGAGGCCTGGTGCGACACATACATGAATAAATCAACTCCGGGAAAGAGGACACGCACTGAGACTGTGGGGTGCCACAGTTTTGGGGGCTCCGAGCTCCATATAACCATTTTTATCCATACACAAATCACCCCCGCCCATTTCCGCTCCCTCCCTGACACACTTTTAGGAATTTATCGTGACATAGCCCCTCTTGGGAAGTAACAAAGCAGCAACAGTGTCAGGTCAGACTCAAGGTTTTATAAGCAGATTAGGGACTGCCTTTAGTAGAGTGTGCATTGCCTATGAGCTGTTATTCCCTATTTCCATAAATATGGCCCCATGAATAATTTTTTTTTTTTTTACCTACTTTCTTGGTTTCTAGAAAGTCAATAATAACTGAGCTTCCCTCTGTCTGAATGCAACCTTTTATTGTCATGTAACTGTGTTTTCTGAAGGTACGGACATTTTTTGATTAAAAACCAAAACGCATCAAACCTCATGACTATTAGATTTGCGTCGATCCGGGGGGAGACATGTCCCCTTCGATATTAGGAGGAGGAGGAATTGCCCGCTGCCCGCAACCAATATTTCTGCCTCAAACACATGCTGAATTTTTACTCACTCTGCGTTTTTTAGAGGCACAATTGAGTTTCGCCAAAGCAAAAGAAGAAGATTTTGATTGGCTTTGATAACAAACACCCCTTCCCCTTTAACAAAAAAAAAAAAGGGAGCCTTTCTCTTAGTCGTTTGAAACTCTTTTCAATACCTTCCACAACAAATGAGACTGTCATGTTTCATATTTTGATTCATGTTTGCCCTTCAGATCTTGCTTGTTGTCTTTCACATGGACCAATCATTTTGCTCACTCTCTCTCATACCTGCTTACTTTTCTTTTGTTTTCAGGCTCCTGCTATGCCCATAATACGTCAGTGTTTATTTGCTGCCCGGGGTTTGAACCCACGAAACCCACGGTCTTGCCCTCGTCCAGGCAGAGGAGGAAGCCTTGTTGAAAGGTAAGCGTGTTTTCGGTGCGCTGTCTCCTGTTGGGTTAATAGTGGGTGCTGAGCCTTGGTGTGGGCTGGAGCTCTTCCCACCTCAGCTCTATTGTTCTATTGTTGGCTTTAATTGTCTCTGTGTTCCCATGCCAGCAATCCTCTCCTCTGTATCCAACCAGGTGCTCAGTACCCGTCTCATACTTCAGTTGATGTGTGCAACTGTGTATGTGCACACGTATGTGTTTTTGCGTGTGTGTGTGTGTGTGCCATTGTCTGGCCAGCACAGACCTTTCTCAGGAGGGTTTGCCAGATTGTGCCGCTGGGCCCCAGAGCCGACTGGGCCAATCTACATGCCTTTGTATCAGGATTGGTCGAGCATTGTTCCTCGGCTTTTATGCTCCATTCGAGGAACACATCCTTTCAGGATACTCCTTTTGGCCGTGAATTCTCCCTGAGCAATCTGCTCATGCTCACCGCATTGTGTTAATATCGCCGCTGCGAGAGCAAAATAAGTCAGGAATACATCGGTTCAGTTGAGACAAACAGCGGCCGCTCCTGGGTGAACAATTTTAGCAAGCAATTTTTTCAAGTGTTGTCTGGTGCTTGAAGACATGTTAAATCCTAATTTGCAAGACAAGAAAAGCTCAGGGTCCAATTGCGAATCCTGGCAGTAAGATTAAATTTAAACTGCCATGCTGTCTTCACCATCTGACTGCGACTAACAATAACCTCACTTGTGAAAACATTTCAAGAAGATAGCAGCCATGTGTCATATTTTCATTATACTTTTTGCATATACCGCTTTAGTATTCGCTGATGCAGGAGCCCCTAATATTTCTTTAGGATAAAGCACCGTGGAATGGTGGACTGTGCATTGTACTGTATGTGGTGGTAAAGAGGAGGGGGGCGGGGGGGGGGGGGGGAGTATTGAAGGCACTGTTCTCTAACTGAGGCAGGGATATAGTTTTTATTCATTGTATTGACTTTTCTGCAGTCCCCCAGCCTCTGTCTGTCTTTAATTATTAATTTCGGGGCATTTGTTATTGTATTCACTGGGAGTCTTCAGCCTTTCCCTCCTCAGCTCCATGGAAATTGAATCTCCTCTCTGGTGTGGCGCTAATGCAGGCAGTTCAGTTCCTAATGGATTGAGTGCATATTGAATGCTTCAGTTGCTCCTCGGGGTAGGTGCAGCTTAGTGAAGGAATTAGCCCAGCGCCTTGAAAGATGAGAGGGGAGAATGGAGCCCAAATAGAAAAGCTCCATCTTTGTTCCTCCCAATATTCCTCTCTTTTTTTCTTTGGCAATCTTTATCTCTCTCTTCCTCTCCTTTGTCCTTCCTCCATTGTCACACCCCTTTTCAAAACTTCACCGTGCCATTCAGGTATGAGGTTGAATTGAATTGACCATAACTGGAGTGCAGGATTGCGCTACAGTAGACCCATGGGAAATGTAGCGGAAGTCATGGTATAGCTTTCCAAAGCTCCTATTTTCATGCATTGATATATAAACTGGAGTCCAGCTTGGCTTGGTGGTCTTACAGTGAGATTCCTAATGGATGTTTCTGGACTGGAGAGCTGTTGGCCCGTGACCCAATGATTATAACACACTGGGAACAGCAAATTGACTTTGCGTTTTTGTTTTTGCGACCTCAATTTCCATTCCATTCCTTCCATAAACGGTTAACAATTCACTAGCCTCACCGCAGAAATCCAAAATATGAGCAACCACTTTCCATTCTCACATTTACTAACGCAGCTATTGAAACGCAGTACATGAAACCTTAAAGGAGTACATCAAGTTCTGACGTTTTTAATGCTATCATTCAACATAGTGTATGCTAAATAGACACATGGGTGGTTTTGGTGTCTATGTTCTCATCACTTAAAGCAGTGATTCTCAACCTTTTTCATATCAAGGACCCCTAATGTAGTAAACATTAGGGCCACGGTCCCCCATTTGACCCAAATTTGAGAATATTTTTATTGTCAGATACGATTTTGTCCAGAATTCCATGACTATCTGTATTGTAGGGAGAGAGATAACAGTGAAACTATGACAAATATAGTCATTCTTCTACATTCTCTAATTGTGTTAACTTCTTGTAAATGAAATAATGATAAAGTTGAATTCATCAGTTTGCTGGGGACCCCCTGGAACCCCCTCAAGGACCCCTGGTGGTCCCCGGACTCCATGTTGAGAACCACTAACTTAAAGGTTATGTTAACCAATGGGACAATCTCCCAAAACTTGGTGCATTTCTTTATATATATTGATTTGTACAATTAACTGAAAAACAGACCAAGCAGTAAATACATTATTACATGTTTAAACAATGCATAGACAGCTAAAAATATGCATGCAGAGAAGCCCATAAATACAAGATAATGCTTAATTTTTTTCATATACCCCATTTAAGATGTAGATGTAAAGCAGTTTTTTTTCCCCATTCTGATTGTAATCTGAGCTTCTATGAACACTGGAAATTACCAGCAAGCACACAACACTAGCACATCACCGTCCATCACCACTACCTTGTTCTGACTGTAGAGGCTAAAGAGTTTTTTCCACCTCCTTCAAGATCCTCCTCATTTTCAAAATCCCTCTATGGCCATGAATCCGTCTTCCTATCTGACCACCTCCTCCGAAGATACGTATCAATTTGCAGTCTTTGGCTCTCCGATGTGGGTCTAAAATATTGATAAGCTACTGTAGACAGGCATTCTCCTGGCATGTATGATTGCTCTTGATAACTTCAACTGTTGCTTATAGGATGCAGCCCAAGGAGAGGGAAAATGCTATATTTCTTAAGACAACGTTAAAGGAGCCAGTAGATCACTACAGAAACCACCTGCCAGCACACCTGACTGCTTTCCTGTTCAAAATACTAACCACTCCCACTCAGTGAAAGCATACGATCACCACCATGAGGAAAGACTGTCAAATCCTTCCTTGAAATTAAGCCATGGATGATGGCTGAACTGAAAGCATCTACCCAGGCAAAAGCAGTTTTCTAATACATTTGCTGGGAGCTTGAATTGAGTGTGTGGATATTTTTCCATGCTTCCATATTTTCCATTTTTGCCTTTATCCGGCACCTGAGCCCAAATTGGGTTGGATGTGCGTACGTCTTTCATGCAAAGCACAAAGTCTTGCCATTAGGGGAGCAAATAGAGGGAAGGGAGGCACAAAGCACAGGTAGCACAGGTCTCCAGCATGTTTCACTGTAGGTTTGATGACAAGCTCTTCTGACAACCTTCTCCTACAGCAAATCATGGAGAGCGGTGACTACGCCATCAATCGAAGCGAGCCCAGCAGAAGCCGCAGGACTAGGGCCCGAACTCATCAAAAACAACATACTGCAGGAACGTTCCGGGAAGCGGGCCGCTACTCTTCAACCGCTCACCGGGAAAAACCACAGTAACCACACTGAGAAGCAGCACAAACCTCGAAAAGAACAAATCTCAGGAGCTTCACAACTTAACTGCATGTAGGTTTACATGAGTCATATTTAAAGCTCCACTGGGCAACTTTGCACGTTTGCGGCAGCGAGAGGTAACTGCTCGAATTTTGAGTACTTCATTACCCAGAACTCTTGCTAATGTGATCATGTAATCGCTTTGTCCCGAAGAATACCAAAGCGACGGAAGAGGAAAGAGGAGAGCGCAGCTTTCTCTGGAGACAGTTTTTGTAGCAGACCGTTTGTATTTCCTGTATTTTCATTGTTAAGTTTCAATGCGGGTGGAGAAAATTTCCCACCGGTGACCAGGCCGACACCTGAAATTAATTTGGGCAACTAGGGCGACTCTACAGTGTCTCAATTAGCGGGGATGGGGCGCTCTTCTCTGTCGCAGCCCCACTTCATGATTTAGGCGGAGAAGACGGGTGGTTTCTACATAAAAACAGTGTCTAGTGCAGCTGGAAGAGCCTAAATTGGCCGCTGTTATTCCATCTCAGATTACAGGTGGTCCCGATGCAGTTTGCACACAAGCAGTCAGAAGGAGATGCTGTGTGATGTCTGTGTTATACATCACTTGCACCCACCTGGAGAAGCCACACTGATATGCGAGGGTATTTTCCCTGGACTTCTTAGCTAAAACGCAGCCCGCATCCTCTGTTCCAAGCCGACTCTACTGGGGCCCCTCAGGGCACGGAGACTTCTGCTGCGCTCTGTTCTCCATCTACAACAACCAGAGAGTTTCACCACAAATACATGGCAGTCAAAAGTTTGCCGATGACACATCATTGATTAACTCATCCGGCAGCGCTACCTCTGTCTGCTTCCATGTTAACAAGCGCTCAGGTGTAACTGTAGTGTAAAAATTCATGCTCTCCCATCCTGGAATCATTTATGTAGTCTGCAAGCAATTTTCCTCACTCAGGGAATTTGCTTCCCCCGTTCTTGCTGGCAAGTACATCCCCCTCAGACATAAGAGGATAAAACAGCATGCTTATTATCAAGACAGATATTAGAATCAGAAACTAAACACCCTTAGTCTGCAGTCTGCATGCTGGGAAACTTTATGTGAAGATGATTTTTTTTTTCTTCTGTATTGGACAGTTAACAGTAGAGACTGACAGGAAAGATGGGAGGGGGGGGTGACATGCAACAAAGGTCCTAGGACGATTAGCCAGCTGAGACACCAGGACGGCGCGACTGGGGACACACTAGAGGATTATCGGGCTGCTTTACACCAGATTTGCGCATAATGACAATCGGAGGGGACAAGCGGAGATCAGAGGCTTGGCCGGGACCAATGGTCGGCAAAGATTATTTAGTAGTGTGAGGGGTCCACAGATTTCAATCTTAACAGACTGATCTGAGCCACCCTGATAATATCAAACATGTTTTATTTTTACAGCTCAACATCTGCAGGGTCCTGAGCAAGTCCTGTAGTGTTCGGGGACTGCCAATAGCCAATGGAGAGCCCAGTTTACAGTGAGGTGAGGCAGAGCGAGCCGAGTCTGGCTGTCCGCCTCCATTATTGTTTTGATGGATGTCACATTGGATTGTCACAAATAAGCCCCGACAGGATGATTCAAGACGCCGACACAAAGTGGAAAAATGAAGTATACTACAGGCTTTGCCAAAAACCAGTCCAGCAGGACCGCAAACATAGCAGCATCCTGTAGCTAGCATCCATGGCTACACTGATGCAGAACTCTAACCATAGTAGCGTCTGTAGCTAGCATTCATGGCTAGTGGAACTGTAACCATAGAAATGTCTGTAGCTAGCATCCATGGGTTACACTATAGCAGAACTGCAACCATAGAAACGTAAATTAATATTGCTTCATTAAAAGCAATATTGTAAAAAGATGTAACCAAGGAGTAGAGAAACAATGACAATGAACGTCTTTTTGCGGTTTTGCGGCTTTTTTTAAGTGTCTGATTAAAAACCAACAAAATGGACCGGACATCTTAACTACAGAGTGATATAATTATATGTGAAACAGCAGTCTGTTATTCAGAAATAACAGTCATCAGAATGTGTTCATTGGCCAATCGGAATGGAGCATTCAACCAAGCTGTGTAGTAATCTCAGCTAAATGGTGTGTGGTACCCCATCCTTGCCTAATTGCAGTGTGAGCAAATTTACCACTGAGAGACAAAAAAAAATCTGAATTCCATCATTATGTGATGCAATGCCTTTTTCAAAATTGGATAGTACTTTAAAACTTCTAGTTGCCAGTCTCACACTAAATCTCTTGGCTCTCTCATCACATTACGCAACTTTTGTCCACTGTAGCCCACGCTCACAGCTCTCAACTCCTCCTGCCTTTTGTTTACTCCGCTGACACACAGGTTGAGGAGCACATCTCCACTTGTCAGGCGGACTTCTCCGGCTGGATGTTTGTCCACCACTTCAAGATCCGCCCTGACAAGACGATGCCGCTCTCTTTCTCCGGCAAATTCTGCCCTCTGCGAGACCTCTCTAGCCCCACTGTCAACACCAGAGCGCCTCCCGCTCAGGCGGCCGTGAACCGCCGCGCGATCCTCGACAGCAAACTGTCGCGCTCGTCACAATCGTCGGATTCCTGCATAAATAATAAACCGCTCCAATATAGGAATGCAGAGGCAAAGTTCCATTAATACGTGCGGTCTCGAATGCCTCCGACTCAGAACACAGTTGTTTGGAGTCCCCGAGGTAATTCGGCGGTTTGTGCTCCCCGCAGATTTCTACCTCATGCGCAGTGAGTGGTTTATTTAAAGTGATCTAATCTTACTGGTGCGATAATACGCTGGAGGGAGCAGCCAGCTGAAATCACATATGTGTGACTGCACATGATAAATGTTTTAATAATCCAAACCACAGCTTAATACTGCTGGTCAAACAGAGAACTGAGGTTAGATCATCTCTGTTTGAGGAGCGGTGGGCGTCTATGGGTTGATTTTGATCTTATTTGGACTCGTCATAGGCGGATGTAAGGAATAAATCAATACAAATGAATGTTGGGTATTACAGTTAGAGGTATGAATCCTAATTAAAAATATTCATTGTGGGTTCAGTTAATTAGCTGCTTTGTTACAGACCAGACAATACATCAGCAGAATAATGAGTACCTTGATTTTTTTTCATCATTTCTTGGGATTGTATCCTAATTATGACAGGGATGATCTGTGTAGGTTCCTACTGTAAGAGAGAGAAGGGAAGCATATCAATTTTTTTAATTGATAGCGTTTTTATATTTCTGTTTTTTTTTAAATGTATAGGCCTATAAATCAGTACCATTTGCTTTGTCTATTTTAATGCATATGTGTCGGAGTTTGTACAGTGTTACAACTGCTGGTGTATTGAAGATAGGATAGTGAGGTGATGGGGAAACATGTGAGAGGACAAAAAAAATGAAAAAAGCAAAATGAAAGGCCAAACAAAATAAATACCACCTCCTCTGCTTACAATTGTGGCAAAAACACCTAGCACCTTCCCACTATATTAAATATTCAAAATATTGCTATCATGGAATAATACTGCATAATCGCCTTTCATCTATAACAGTGCAACAGTTACAGGTGCAACTGGAATTTTATGGTTCATGCATTTTATCATAAGATAGGCGAAGCTAATTGTGAATTCTTTTTCAGATCTGTGCATACAATCGGAGAATTTACTCAAGTCAAGTTGCAGGTGTATGAGTAATGTCTGGTACTAGTCTCCACTTAGTTACACTACAGCCTGGCCTGCCTTATATTTGGTTGGCTGTAGTGTTTAATACAGATTTCCTGTGAATGCAAATCCAACACAAAATCATCTCTCTCTGCAAACCTCTCTTGTCTTTCATATTCCTATTCATGTCATTATTTTTTATGTGCATGTTTTACTAATTGAAGGTTTGTTTGTTTATGGGGTTTTTTCAGAACGGTTGATTTCCAAAATACTTTTTTTCCACTTTGGGGGAAAAAAATCATTACTTGAAGTTTATTCACTATTCAATATCTCTCTGAATATACAGTATCTGTCTAAAATATATGAGATACAGTTTGTAAAAATGTATTGTCAACCTTAAGTACTAAAGTTTCAGTTGTTTGTTTCTTGAAAAAGTGAATCTGCAAGTCCTAGTTTTAAAGAAAGTGTGCAAATGCCTGCCTTGATCTATTCAAGTTAGGTGCATTGATTCCTACTTACAGTGAAAAATTTCAGATTTAGGCTTTGTTCATGGGCAAGCGCCCAAATATGGTATTTCCACCAGCGATAAATCAAATAGTCCAACTTCCTATCTTTAAATAGAATCTAAGCCTCCGAACAGCATTACCCTCAATTATCTACTGAAACAAAGAAACCAATCACGTTCCCTGATTCGAAAACGTCTCCGTCTGTGCGTTCGCGTATCCGGCCGCCTGTCCGTCCGTCCGTCCTGGATCAGCCGTGTCGACTGTTTTTCAGCGGCGGGGCAGATAACTCGCGGAGCCGGGAGCCCGAAGTCGAGAGGAGGGAATACCTTGGAGAGCTGTGGACACATACTCAATATGTGTCAGAGGCTGGAGGACACTTTCTAATGAGAGCAGAAGGAAGCTAAGCAGAGGAGCGGGAGGGTGGGGGTGGTGGTGCGGTGGGCGGGGGGGGGGGGGGGGGGGGCTGCCAGCCTGGCCAGAGGGCCTCTGGAAGAGAGGAGAGAGGGGGGAAGGAGGAGGAAGAGGGCGGAAGGCTCGGAGAGAAGAGGAACTGTGGGGGGGAACTACTGTACGTCCGCGGAGGAGACAGATGGACAAGCCCCGCAGCCTGGAGTTCTGGCTGGAGGGATAAGAGAGAAGGATGAACTTATTAGACAGAGACAGAGAGGAGAGAGACAGAATCCTGCTATTAGCAGATATGATTGCCTGATTAACATGAATAATGTGGTGTGTATGGGTGCGTGCGTGCGCGTGGGCGCCGTTTCTGCCTTATGATCAAGGCACTCTAGCCAAAAGTGCTTTGTTTGCTTAATTAAATGAGTCTCAGCACATGAGAGATTGAGGATAAGCCTTTCAATTTGGTGGTAAAGACCATACAGTAGTTGCCCTGATTCCTCCAAAGCTCTGCCATGCCTGTCTGAATACTAAAGCAACTACAGCTCTCAGACACCCAGTTATTCTATTGTGGCTCATTTTCAAATCTAATGATGCCTCCACTCTAAGGCCAGAATGTACAATTGCAAATCCATATCTGTTGCGTCAAAAGAGGAAAATAAACAAGTCAATAGAGGCAGTATGACAGAGAGAGTATTGCTGAATCACAGCAGCTTTTCTGGTCTGACCCCTATTTGCAGGGCATCTGTAATACACATATAAGTATCAGGGCTAGGCCACGACCTTTGACCCCCCTTGAACCCGATGTACGCGTAAATAATGTCTGCAGAGATGACCGTGAAGCCAAGAGCCAAACGAGCAGCCAGTGCTCGGTTTACTTCAGCGAGCCTAGTCCTGAAATTTTGAAATGATGTACAATGTTTTAATATGCAAGAGAGAAATACGTTTCCCCGCCAGGAAAGGAGACACAGCTAGAAACTGGGAGTGGTTTGACATTGAAATGGTCAGATACAGATACTTCAACTCAGATGACTCAGGTTCAATTCCCAACTCATGCCAAGAAGTTTTCGACTGTATCTTTGAATTTTTAAGTTTTTCTTATTTCACCCTGACCAAAACCTTAACCCTAACCGTCACCAAACTCTTTTACTTACCTAAACTTAACCATTAGCTACAGTACCCTTTCATCGTGACAAATAGGTGAAAATTGTGTGTCCATAATCTTTACATTATTCATGTCGACGACGCGAAATCTGCATTTCAGAATTTGTGCTCATTTCACGAAATTTGAGCCCGGCTTCAGCCAAGGCTTTCAGCTTTTTAATCAGTCTCCTTCACCATGCCATCAAATCACTGAAGGGTATAAATGATTTTTTTCCCCCCCCTTCCCTTTGATATTTCCAACCTCCCCCTGTGTTAACTTATTAACACAATTATTTTGCAGGGCCAGTGTGAAAAAAAAAAATAAAAAAAAATTCATATCTCTTACTATGTGTACAGAGGCATCATCAAAGGTTGATGTGTGCTTAATGAAGGGTTGCATAGCTTCGGCTTCTGCCTCTCTTCAAGTGCATGGGCAAATTAAGCCAACTAATGATCTGCTGTTAACGCTCTGTTTTATTTCCATCCAATTATTTAAACACAGCCAATTAACTTGATGAATTGTACTAATTAATGGATATTGCTTTTATGTGGCTTTTGTACTTTCAGGTTTGCGGGGGGAGCCTTCAATGCCAAATTTCACCACAATAGCTGCACCATTAAATTCCTGCAGAGTCTTGATTGGGAAGAGACTCGTCGCGGCGAGGAGTTTGGCACGGCGGGCAGGAGATTCATACATGTATCTGATGCCTGAGCCGGTCCCCTGTTTCCTTGATTTAATTATGACTCACCCATCTGAACAAATAAAGTGACTATTAGTCGATTGGCAGAGGTCGGAGGACCAGCGGGGAGTTGTGTGCAAGATCCAGTGTGATTTTGAAAAGGAATTCCTGCTGGAAGCCTTGGCAGGCGCAGTCATTTGGCATATCTGACAGAGGCTTCCATTGGCTGTGGTGTAATGTGCATGCTGGTTCAGACTGTTAATGAAAACACAGTGCCTTGGGCCTCTGCGCCGCCTGATAGGATATTGTTGTCTTTCCAATGAGACTTAATATTGGATTGGTACGGTAATATCTGCCTGTTGCATTCTCCCTCCTCCTCGCTCACCTCTCTTTCCCCGTGACAGTCACCTGGACTCGGGAGCAGACGGGTGCCTGCTTATATTTGCCACTGTCACTATATGAATGCATAGGAAGGCGTGGGACTCAGGCGTAGAGGGGTAAAGCAGCACACGCATCAGTATTCCACTTCTGACTCGGCTACATTTGTATACAGCGAGGGTATCGTTTGCAAATACCAGTCATTTTCAAGGGAAAGATTTTGAACTCCTGTACTATATTTTGAGTACAGGAGGACCGCTCACAATTTAACCTAATCCATCGAGATTAATGCGTCGAGGTTGAAATGCTTCCAGCGGTGAAATATGTGGACGGCATATTGGACGGCCATTTTTTTTTTAAAGTATGATTTACTTTTAATCAGAGAAGGGATCCGCCGGGGTTTTTCTCAAAATTTGTGTACTTCTTCCACCGCTGTCTGTCTAAGAATGATCCCATGCGGCTTTCATGGGGAGTTTTTGCAATATGATGGGGTTAGGGTGATTCTAAACACCACATACTGCTGAGCTATAGATACTACAGCATGTATACTACCGCATGTTGATGCTGCACGCTCTGCCCATAAGGCTGTCTGCTCTACACATGCTGAATTGTAGAAGAAGTGTTTGTACAGGATACAGCAGAAGCCTTGAGAGGATTGTCTTTGATACTCTTTTGATCAGAGTTTCTCAGTCTGTCTGAATGAAAGCTAATTTGTTCTTTGTTCAAGCAAAGCCGAGAGATTGCGGTGCATATTTCTCCTTTTTTTTTTTTGTCCCTGGGTTTGCTTTGCATACGTCTTGCAACTGTGTTTTTATTTTGCCGAAATCATCCCCCATACCTGCTGACAGTAATGGCGGGGTTGGCGTTCTGTCTCACAAGCCTGATGGCAAATTACGGCGGTGGGAATAATTTTGTTTGGTTTCACTTGTTGCATCAAGGAGGCTTGAAAGGAAAATGAGGTGGCGGCGCTCTTGATGTATGATATTCGCCACCTGGGTTTGAAAAATATTGTTATCTCAAAATGCCAGAGGGCAACTCCGAATCCCAATCACTCAGAGAAATGGATGCACCTGCCAACAATTTAGACAGAGGCTGGAATGTGGAATAAATGCAATCACTCAGGAAATTAGACATCTTAAGTAAATGGGATTAGAGTGCTTGAAACATTTGCAATGCTTGTCGTGTTTTTTTTCTTTTTTTTTCTTTTCTGCCTCGAACATGCTAGACATTTGAGACAGATATCATCAATACTGTGTGCCTCCACCAGCAGTGGCTCTATGGAGAATGAAAACAGTATCTCATCCAGCAACACATCATCAATAGCGAGGCAGTCATACCGAATTGCATTATAGTAAAAACATATCTGCAACAAGAATGACTGCTCTTCATTGACTGGTACAGCATGCATCTTAAAGGTATTGCTGTGATTGATATTTCTGGGGAAACAGCTCTTCATCTGTCTTCCTTGGAGGCCACATTCAGCAGCGCATGTCACATTTAACACGCCAGCAAAGTGATGTGTGTGTATACTTAGATGTGCCAATGAGAGGCAAACGTGGTGAAAAGTTCAGTAGTTTGCCTTTGTTGCCTTGTTTCTCCTTTTGCTACATTACTTCACACTGCAAGCTTGTTTGTTATCGTGATTACACCCTCTTAAAAATACCAATTAATTCTGCCTCGCTAATCGGCTCCAAAAGGATCCTATATCTGGTGTCACTTACAGGTGGAGTCCAGCGTGTGAGTGCCATCTAGTGGTCGCCCGCCATTAGGAGAGACCTGCAGTGGAACAAGAGGGGAGCCTTTTCCAGAGGTAAAATGTGACTACAGTACTCCCCCCCCCCCCACCACCACAATGTGAATACTGCCAAATCAGGACAAAGCTTGTTTATTGTGGGCGAGAGCTCACTTAAAAGACGTCTAATGGTTTCAGAAAACGGAGGGGGCATTTCAAATTTGCATTGTGTTTTTCCATGAGAGAATGCATAAACACACCGTGGGCACAGCGGTGACATTCAGTTCAACTTTTGAGAGAGTGAAGGTGTGTGCTGTGTGCTGGGGAGAGGTGGAAAGAGCAAAAAGTCATGCCGAAGTACTGTGAGTTTGCTGAAATGTTACTGAAGTAGAAGTAAAATCAGTGGTCTAAACCACTGATTCTCAACTTTTTTCATATCAAGGACCCCTACTTTAGTCCACAATAGAGCCACAGACCCCCCATTTGATGAGATTTTGTCTCTCGGACCCAAATCTGAAAATATTTTCATTGTTAGATATGATTTTGTCCGGAATTCCATGACTATCTGTATTGTAGGAAGAAAGATAACAGGGAAACTATGATCAAAACAGTCATTCTTCTACATTCTCTAATTGTGTTAACTTCTTGTAAATGAAATAATGGTGAAGTTTAACAATTCATCAATTTGCTGGGGACCCCCTGGAACCCCCTCAATGACCGCTGGTGGTCCCCAGACCCCACGTTGAGAACCACTGGTCTAAACTACACTTAAGTAAAATGTATTCAGAGTAAAAGTTACTGAGTTACTTAAAAAATAAAACACATTTTTGCATATGACCTTTCCCATGCAATGCAAGATAAGATGTCAGTTCAATAGGTGATACTGCCTTCATTTGTGTTGTTAACTTTTAAAAATGATTCTGAGTCTATTTTAGCATTTAATGTATCTGGAAGTTAACTAAACATTCCCTACATGATTGTACATATTTAATGCAGATGTTTTTCTACAACTGGCCAGTTTCTGATGCAATGCTTATGGTTAGACAACATTTGTACTCAGTACTCAGTTACTGTAACGAGTGATTGTGATTTGTTACTTCCCTTGTTGCAGAGAGTGTGTTCATGTGTTTTTTATTAATGTTTATGTCATTCAAACGAAATTACGTTACAGGAGTGTGTATAGTTTGCATATGAGCCATGTGTTACAGCAGACCCAGTGGTCAATCTTGATCTTAGCAATGGATTCATCAGGTAAAAATGTATTCAGCTCAAAGATCAAAGATGCAATCCAGAGTGTATCTTTAGGAATTGTACATGTAGATGGAAACAAAAACATCTCAACTTTCTCCTGAATCTAAATATAGGTGTGTTTTGCTGTATTGTCTCCATAGATTCCAAATGCAAACATGCTTTTCACAGCCTCAAGATACATAGAAACTGGGACACACAGACAATACATTTCAGGTTCAACCCATTAAACAAAGCTATTAGTGGGGCGGCAGTGTGTTGTAGTGGACAACAGCAACACCAACACAACACTATCTATGACTATCTATGACTATCCCTTCCATCTCCATTGATGGAGATGGAGGGGCTTTACAAACAGGCCCGCAAGCACAAAAGCAAGTCAGAAATAGTCCTGTTCTCCTCTCTACTCAATTCAATTCCACCTCAAGTCACGGTGACCTTTCTGGCATATCTAAATTGGCACCATGGTGCCCACAGGAGCAGGCATCACCAGCCAGTGATCTGAGTGAACAACTTGTTAAAGCAGCGGCAGATTACAGAGGTTCTGGCCACAACTCCCCCCCACCCCCACCCCCCACCCCCACCCCTACCAGAAAGAGCTCAGCAGAACACTGTTATCAAGCCGTGGGGTTCTTCATTATCCAAAAGCTCACCCCGGTCTCATTATAACAGATTGGCTTCGACGGAGATTGGACTTCTATTTGAGGATACGGGGAGCTGGACTGTGGACATTGATTATCCACGCTGGTTGATTAAGCATTAATTAGAAGTTATTTCACAGAAACGTCACTCGGCATTTATTTGCTCGACATCGGTGAGCGAGGGGGAATGAAGCCACTTAGCGGGAATGAAAACTCAGGGCAGACGTGGAGAGAAGGCCGCGGCTGTAGAAGGGATTGCGCTGGTTTTTTTTGGTTTTTGAAGCTGGAATGTGTTTTCTGGATGGGATGAGTTGTGCGCAACAACATATCTCACTGGTAGAGACTTTTACATTACAAGTTTTTCCACTGTTCTCACTAAATCCCATTAAGATGTATTTATGGAACTTGGCCACAGATTGAATTCAATTCACACGGGATTAAAATTACATGGTGACCCAATGGGATTGAGAGTCATCTCCCAATTTGCTATTTTGACGTGGTCCATTCAGATGGGATAACCTTTCACTGAGGTGTCCTGAGGTTGAACTTGCCACGCCTCCATATTTGACAGTTACATGACTGTGAATAAACATTTTGATCTTGTCTGGTGGGAAATTGCTCCTCAGAAAGATTCATAATAATCCCAAACTTCCTGAGGCAAAAATAAAGAAAAAGAGTGTTAAAAAATTCAACAACAAAACAAGTAATTGTAACAATATCGCAAGGTAAAAAAAAATATGAATGTGCGACTACTGTCCAACAAGCAACAATGTGTCATCAAAAAAAATATGTTATGAATTATTGCACATAAACTACTATCAATGCAAGAAAGAGGGGCAGTTTTATCTTATTAGCAAATGTATATTTGTATCAAGGTCTATCCAAACAAAACATTATGACTCAGGCAGCCAAACTACTCACCCATTCAAAATGTGTGTTTTGGAACTGTCACATTACACTGTAATCGCATAAAAGGGGATTTGTACTCCACAGCATTATTAAAACTGATAATAGAATCCATTACCTGTTGCCTCTGGGTTCAACCAATACGGGTTTTGAAAGCTGATATTTTGTACTAATATTAAGTATCATTAAATTTGACCTTTTTAACCACAAAATTATGCATGCTTCTGTGGAATACAAGCAAAAGCTCACATTAGATTCAATTCAGGTTAATGGCTTGCCATAGACAACAAGTGTAATATTGATGTAGTGTTGATCAGTTCTACAATAAATCAATCAAACTGCATCATATCCATCATATCAGAGGTGGACCATGCTGACTGACCCATATCCCATTTTTAATAAAAGGTCAATATCGGCTCTATATGTGGTCAAACTGATATATTAGCCTTATCCACAATGCCTCCATAATGCATAATCAAACATCAGCATGGCCAGCAGATCGTCTTTCAACAAAATAAAAGCCCTCTTCAAAATATGCACACCCTCACATCTTTGTTCCCTGTCCAATAACACTGGCCTCGCCCATCTTTCACACACACACACACACACAGAAGTGCTACTACTGTCGTTTTCCATTTCCCCCCACAGAGGCCAGGCTTTTCCGCAGCCTTTGCTTCCCCCCCCACCCCACCCCCTTTTTATTAATGCTGGGAGTTCGCCTGCTGTGCTCGGTCCCTCCGCAACAGCCCCAGATGTGGCCCTCTCCGCCTGACCTCCATGTTAATTAAGTGTCTGCCCCTGCATGGGACGGCTGTGTAATGAGAGGAGGCGCGCCGCCGCTGCCCGTGTTTGTCAATCTTTTTCTAACTCCCGCCGACCCCGATCGACATTTACTCCCGAAACTCAGACAGGCGAGGACACTGCTGGCGGGGGCAAAACTGCGCGTCCAAGTGACCATGGATGATGTGTCAGTTGTTATTACCCGTTATTTATCGGGATTTTTGATCGGTGGGTGCCACCGGCTGAGGAGATAAGCGCCAAAAGGGGCCCGACCCACTGCAGCTCATTGTTCCCTCGTTGTGTTTCCCCCCAATTTTAAGCCTGGTGTTCCCTTACCTACTGTGTGTTCACTCAGATATTGTCAAAGGTTCGTTTTGTGATGGTTTTTTAAAATCAATGATAAAATACACACTACGTAATTTACAGTTTGTGTGTGTGACAGAGAGGAAAAGAGTAAGATCTGACCATAATAAGAAATCTAATGTCTAATCTAATGGCACAGTATACTGCATTTTATGGCACTGGTATGCAAACACTAGACAGAGAGAACAATGGAAAGAGGGAATATAGTGGAGATCCCATGTGTAATACTGATGTGTAGAAGACTTAGATCCTAGAATTGGCTGTGCCGTTTTACTTCAATAGATACAATGTAGGTCCACATTTCGCTACTGTATATCATTGTGGAACAGATACTGCATCTCTGCATTTCACTGTATCCATGTGGAATAAACAGTGAATGGATGCTATGACCACATTTAAGTGTCTTGCAGTGGTTTCATTCAGCGTCCGTTTGGTTTTGCCTAAGCTCTCGAAGGTGGTCCCTTCCTCCCGAACAAAATTCAAATAGCATTTTACAGTGTGGGCTGCTGATCCACATTGCGCCGGGCTTCAAAGTGCAACAAAAGAAGTGGGGCGAAGGATGACATACAAAGAAAGCTGTTTGGAAATTTCACTGCGTCGTGCCTTTTCTCATGCAGAAAAGTCCCTCTCCTCCTAACGTGAAAAATCCACTCCATCTTTATGATATTGTACCCAGAGAGTCGTCGTCGGGGGCGGAACGGTTTGCAAAACTCTGCAGTGCCTTGGTTTTGGCGTCATAGTTCAGTACAGTGGGAGAAAAATGTCATTGTCGATGCAAATGAGCTTTGTTTTTTGGATATATGGTAAAACAAATATGTTTAGTATTTTCACTCTTCAAATAGAGATATTATACATTCATATTGATATAACACGCTACATCTGTTGGAGGGGTGACAGGGTAAAAGTTGTACCACCTGAATAACTTAGAAAAAGGTGATTTTGAGGATATGTTTCAGTTGGCCCTTCTGTTCCTGCACACTGTTTACTTCTAGCGCTATAGTTTGAGTTTAAGATGGAGTTTAATATGTGATATTGCACTGTAGGCCTGTATTGTTGTTTTACTGATATGTTGAGCATTCTAAAAAATATTTGTGCCATTATTCAATCCATGATAATAAACAAAACTCAAAATATCCATATCCAGTATTTAATAATGTTACCACATGTTTCTTCTGCTTTTAGCTATCCAACTAGCTAGCAATGCTACTAGCAAGACAACAACCAGGCTAACACAAACCAATAACACTGTGGCTGGATTGATGGCTTTTTGGCTAATGTTAACTAAGCTACTCATGTATATATTTGAGTAGTTCATGTTACAGTTAGTTAGGGTATAACTAAAGAAGTCTAAACTTGCAAATTGTTGCCTACTCTGTAATAAAGTGATTTAAATGTAGTAGGCTACGATACTGAAGTCAAAACACACAAATAAAAGTAAAATTTTGTTACTTAGGCTCTAACTTATCAAGTCAACAACATCTGTTCTCTGTAATAAAGTGATTTAAATGAAGTAGGCTACGATAAGTCAAATAAATAAAAGTTAAATTTTGGACTTCAAAAACTACACAACATGACTTGATTTCCCTTTTTTAGGCATTTTATGCTCCACCAACAGAGAGACAGTGTGAGAGAGAGAGAGGCACGGGAGAGAGAGAGGGGAGGACATGCAGCAAACGACCACGGGCCGGACCCGAACCCGGGTCGCCACAGGAAGGACCGAGCCCCATGTGGCACGCGCTCCACTAGGCTTGTAAACATGAAAGAAATCAGACGCTTAGCATTCCTCGTTCTGTTTTTTTGATTTGGTGCCACAATTCCTTTCACAATAAGCACCAATTACGCCTGGGTGCATACAGTCTATTCAAGCAAGGTGTAAATGAGACATTTTGTAACAACACAGGCTAATGTGAGATGTGCCTTTTGTGCTTTGCTCTCAATAAATGCACTCACACCATTAACTCCTCTCTAAATGTTTTTCATTATATGATATGACACACCTAAACTACTGTTGTGCCTATACTGAAGATAGCAGGCACACTCATATGAGTGGGCTAGCCTACACGAAATACACTACAAAACTCTACTGTAACCTAAAGCACTGTAAGTGAATATTCAATTAGAAATGAGCCCGTACCCCCCACACACACACACATTTTGTTATGAAAAATGATGCTATAATATTCGACTGCCTGAGTGTGGAGCAGATTGCTTTCACACCTGCTGTGGGCCGCAGCGCAGTGCACATGAAGAGGACCCCAGACCCCCGTTTTCACGCAAACCCAATTTTCTCATCGCCCGGCCTGTTGATATCTGTGGTGCAGCGTTGCAAGTTCACTCTGACTTAAAGTTTATTCAGCAATCTATTCCACTTTATTGTAAACATCATAAAACAGCCATTGTTATCATCTCTTATATATAAATGATGAACTGTTCTTTTTTTATTACATGAATTAATGATCAACTAATATTATTTATAGCATTTACTAACCCTTGGTGAACAGATAATCATTTGATAGTTATCAATAAAATGATGACGAACGTGAATGTTAAATTATGATAAATTCACCATTTATTAAGGGTTTTTATTATAAAGGGTTACACACGCACACACAATGAAATGGATAATATGAAATAAAATGATGATAATTTTATAGGTTGGCATCTTGAAACATGAATGTTATTGTATTGTTTATTTTTTAACTTTTTTATTTTATGGATTGATAAGGAACAGTTAGTGGACATTCTGTCAGCTCTATGGTGCAACATTTGACCACAGAATCCAAGACAGTGAGTTCAGGTTTCCATATTACAGCCACAACACCGAGACAAACTGAGACAAATTGCCTATACAAGCTTTACATTTAATATACATTGAGACTATAGTTTCAGATAATAGTCTGTACCTTCTTTCAACTCTTGGAGAGATCTTGGTGAGTATGAAATCCTAGCAAAAACCTGCTGTCCCTCATAAATGTTAATCTATATGATTTATCAGGTAGGGTGGGCACTAATTCCAAGTTAGTACCTCAAGTTATAGCTCCCATTCCTGTTGTTTTGCTGTTTCTCTCAGCCTGATAAGGTGTTTGTAATTTGGGGCCTGTGTCTTGACCTGATAGAAAGGCCATTTCATACACCTCTACAACGATTCACCACCTGCAGGGTAATGGCTCCATGGCTTTTTTTTTCTCATTTGTAGCCTGGAAGGAAGCGGGAATAAGAGGAGGGGGCCTCCATGCACGGCCGGGGAAGCGGGTGAAAGTAGGAGTGGAGGTAGAGGACAGAAAGGAGAAGGAAGGGTCAGAGAGCGGTGTATGCCTTCGTCCCGTTAAAGTTAGTGGTTAGGGATTAGGGAATGAATCAATGGATCATTTCCCTGTGAATCTTACACACACACACACACACACAATTTACCGTTCACTATATCCTCTGTAAGTGCTGAGCTAATGTATTTGTTTTTCTGTCCTGTAGGTGGCGATCAAACACATTCCCCGCGCAAAAGTGTTTTCCGCACAAACGTGGCGGGTGATTTTGTTCTTTGTGTTTAAATCATCACTATCATTTAAATGTTGAACATCTCTTTGACTTCCCTACGTTGACAACTCTTATATTGTGTATGGGGATAACATATGCATACACAACCTGTCAGTCTTATATCTGAAGCACCTCACAGTGTCTTGGGTGCATACTGTATATAAAACCCAAACATTCCTGAACCAAACAGGCTAATCTGCTTGTCTTTCTCATCCACCCCCATTGCGCTCTGTATGTTTTTTTTTTGGATTCAGAATGGGAGGATATGCGAGTTTCCCCTTGAGGTGGTCCTGCTGCTAAAGGTAGCACCAGAACCAGGATCCACTGGCAAAACCGCCGCCGTGAACCTGTTCGACTGGTGCACCAGGAGCTGATCCTGGTTCTGGAGAGACCCTCCACCCTGCATGGACCTCAGCGATTACGTCAAGGCCAGCGGGGGCGTCCTGCAGGAGCACGCAGGCTAAGGTAGGCGGGTGGGTGGATGTCTGGACGGCTGTGTGTGTATGCGGTGTTCCCCATAGGAGCGGCCCAGGACACGGTAGCGGTCCCACAGAGCAGAGTTTCCCCAGCTGGTGTGGGTCACCCTGGCTTAAGAGCTGCCAACCCACCTAAAAGAATTTCATTAGTCCTGGATTCAATGGAGAATTTTAGGGTGCGATCACACCTACAATTTTGTTTTCTTTGGTCCAAACCATGGTTCAAAAGTTGACTTTGTTGCATTTTTCTATTTGGTTAATTTAGGTTCACACTGCCCAATTACAAGTGAACCAGGGCTTGTAAATAGAAGGGGAGCGGGTGGAGTCCCTGTAACCCTTGTTTCTCTTCATCACTCTCTCTCTCCCTCTCTCTATCTCACATCTTACTGAGGCAGCTGGTGGATGCGTTCGTCGAGATCGTCAAACTACAGAATATTCTTGTCGAAACTTTGAGCCTGGCCGCTATTCCTGCTCTTCACTCGTTTGCCAATCGCTGAAATAATTGCTTTCAAGGCTACACAACGCCTCATGCTCCCTCCCTTTCTTTCTTTGTCTCTGGCTACCTCTTTACCTCCATCTCTCTATTCTAGGTACCTTTGTTTACATCCCACCAGAGTGGTTCGAACATCGGTCCACTTGCAGTGTGGCAGCTGGGTGTGCTGCTGTACAGAATGCTGACTGGTCACCTCCCCTTCATCACCAAGAGGGAGCAGCAACCCTCTGATCAGCACTCGGCTGTCCCAATGTAAGCCACACACACACACACACACACACACACACACACACACACATACACACACCTTTTCTGGACAGAGGGCTTCATCACTTTCCATTTACCCAATTATACTTGCGTTCTGAGGTTTGTTTTGGGAAAAGTGTAAAAACACAGAGACCTTGGAGGATGCTATAATTACTGAATAAACAAAAACAAAGATAAAACGGAGAAAGCCTGATATAACATTGGGATGATTGTAGGTTTGCCAGGTCATTTTTTAATAGAATTTATACTGTATTACTTTTAACGCCCACTGTGTTCACATTCCAAAACAACCCAATGGACAGAAATCAAAAATGTTGTCTGTTTTCTGACAGACCAGTGTGGCAGCCCTCTTAATCTTTGACCCTTGGTTTTCTCTCCAGATTGCCGGCATTTTTTTGCCGAGCTGTCTGGCCAAGCATCCCGAAAGCCATCGCACCCTGGAGGACTTGCAGCTCCACCCCTGGCTGAGGTAATCCAGTAATCCGTTTTTGAAAATTTGGCAAAAAATATAAACCTTTTTTCTTGATGAAAGCTTGAAAAACCTTACATTTTGGGGTCGTTTGATGTAGTTGGTCCAGACTATCTCTCACTACTGACGAACCGCACCGCAGTTCTCTTGGAGGAGGACTGAGACCTGCACTTTTGAGCGTCTCCGTGCGGTTGTTTATCACCACCCAAGTTTGAATGGCACTGTTCAAAGTTCAAAGACGCAAACATTCTTGGTGTGAACGCATCCTTAGACTGCATCTCCGACCCTCTCCATGGTGAGCTGACGCAGCTTCAGGCTCTGTCTTCTCCCTCAAGGTCTAACATGGAGTGCCTTAGACGGTCTCTTATGTTGACAGCCATCAGACTGTACAATGCTTCCTGCCACACCAACCAACTTACAGACACCTGCACTGTCTATACAAACTATCCTGGACTACTTTTTTGCAATCCTCCACTCTAACCTATATATCAGCTTGCACAGTCTCTGATATGTGCATACTGTTTCTGTACATTCTGTGTATATGAGTCTGTAGATATTTTTGCACACATTTTTCACATATATGTATATGATCTGATAATCAAAACAGTCTTCCAGAGGTTTTGGGGAAAATAAAACCGTAATGTTTTAATAGCTTTTTGCTTTTGTTATCCTCTATGAAAGAGAGTGATTTTAGATTTTAGATTACAGTTCTACTACAAAAGGAGGTGTGTAATGGTTTCCCTGTTATGTCTACAGGAGGTAAATGAGATGTGAATATCTGAAAATTTGGAGATAAGTGGATTGGCAGGATAGATATTATATAAGATTTTTAAATTAACTTCCTTAGCCTTGTTTGGCCCTTTTGCAGTTTATGTTCGAGCATCCAGATTCCTTCTTTTTAAAATAGCACCGCAAATTCCTGAAGCTTCTTGGTTTTACACATTTTTTTGTTGCTACCTGAGCTACATCATCCAGGACCTATTTGCAAATGTGAATGGCATTTATGAGCTACTCAGTCAGTTCATAATAACACTTGACATTGTTTCTTAAAATGTCGACGGCTACAAGGACCTATGCCACCATAATGAAAATGAGTGAGCTTCACGGTGAAGAGGCTTTTCCTCCCAAGAATCCAATTACTCCCAATTAGACTGGAGTACCTGTAATTCCTCCCTGGTGGCTATGAGCCAGGGATGCCTCTGAGAGAGTTGTTAACTTTGATATACTCTCATTTAGTTGATTGGGGCACCTCAGGGACTGTTCATCTGGGGAGGGAGGGAGCAGAGGAGGGGAGGGAGAGGAGAGACGGCGGTGGGAAGCTGAAATGGAAGATAGGTAAAAACCAAAAAGGGAGGAGGGCGAGAGAGAAAAGCGAATGTGTGAGGAAGCGTGATAGCACTATAGATTTCTAGTCCAGCTCTGGAGGGCTGGTAGCCTTCCCCAACCGGTCTAATCTCATCCATATTAATGTGTTTAGTAGTTTTTGCTATAGGGAGGGCAGCAAAGGCAGCAGCAGTGAAGTTGCCACTTACTGACATCTCATCTTTCTAGGGAGAGCCAACTGGACTCTGTTTCTCATCCGCTTACATACTGTAGGTGTGTGTGTGTGTGTGTGTGTGTGCGCTCCATTCGTCCTCATTCAACTGGTTAAAATATTCAAGCGTTTCCTTGTAAAGAATGAGGAACAACGGGTTCAATTAAAAGTAAGGCTCTAAACAACTTAGATCCAGTGAAGTGAAAAGGTGGCTTTTTGCCGTTTTTTAAAGCACGCCTCAGGATATACAGTAATTTATGCAAACATGAATTTATACACATCTGTGGAGGAAACTGTTCATGGAATGTATTAAATACAGCCAGGAGTAAAGAAAAAAGACTATTGAAAGGTTTTAGTCGAAAAAATGTACTGTAACTTGAGTTAAATTTTACTCAAATCAGAGTAAGTAAGTCCAAGTTTTTCTTAAAAAAACAACTTTATTAGAGGTTATTATTATTATTATTATTATTATTATTATTTATAAACTAAACTGAAGATTTAATGCATGTTTCAGAATGTCCCCTTCACTCATTACACATCTTGGCTTTGCAAATAATTTGAAGATGTCTTTGTTTTTAGCTCATATCAACAAAATTCACACCAACTGTAAGAGCTTAAGTTCAGAGTGTGTTGTGAATAACAGATCTTATTGTCCTCACTACTCTTACATCCCAGGTTTTAGCTAGCCAAAAAAGGGTCTTGGACACTTCAAGTCACAATGAAACTGCAGTTTGAATTTTTATGTAGCCTCCTGGTACACAATGAAGTCACCACTAAATTTTGGTTTTCCAGGAAGTAAAAGAAATGAGATTTTGAGCTAAAAATATAAGAAGATTTCTCTTTTTTTTTGCATAAATTATGATATGGTATGATAGTTACAATTAGCTAAAAAGGCGAAAAAGTCATTTTTCATTTCAGTGCGACTTTAATTATTAAACCAAAAATGTAACATTTGAACATAGCTACTGACAAAGGGTCATGAAAATTGCACTACATGTTGTGCAATAATCATGGAAAAACCATGGCAGTTAGCAAAAATGTGTACAAATACAGTACAGTTTCTACAGAACTTCTAATTAGTTATCACACCCTTCATTTGATTAATCCCTCAGGTCTCCTGTGATATTTATAGAAATTTGATAGAAAGAAGAGTTTCTTTCAAACTCACAACTCACAGCTGGCTACTTTGTAAACTTAGTGTTTATTTGATTTTATTGCATGGTTATTTTTATGTATGATTCAGAGAAGCACTGACCCCGAATACGGGAGCGCTGAATACAAAATATGACTCATGTCTAGTATGCAAAGTAGCCTTTGACAGGTGTCAGTCAAATCCAGTTTTGATCATATCCCATCGTTTTTATCATGCAGTATATGGTCAGGACACGCCACCCTGTCTGTTCCCATCTAGTTCCTCAGCTTAGATGATGCCGAACGGAATAAATAAGGAAGCGGCGACAGTAACTCTTGACCAAATCGTTCTTTTTGAATGATTTGATTTTGTTTTGCGAACACGACCAAATGGAAACAACATAAGACACAAACGCGTGCCTCTCTGAACTGTTCCCTTCAGTCACCAACTCACAAACGTGTTCATTTTTTGAATACTGAAAGTACTCCAACCTGCCAGGTCAATGAAACAGGGTTGTCGATCAAAATCAGTCGACTGCCCATAGAGTGCTTCTTTTCCACTGAGCCTCAGTCTTGCAGTATACAAAGGTAAACAAGACTATAAGGCCTGGTTTATACATTCTGTTTGTGCAGCCTCCATTATGAATGTGGACGTGCCATTTGTAAACCTTGAGCATTCATGCTTCTCGCGCTTTCAAGAGCTCAGTACTCTTTGTTCAGCCAATCCTCAACAGAGGCGCGTTTATGTAACTTGCTCACAATTCATTTTTCTGCTTCACGTTACAATGCGTCACTTTTATACTGCGATATATTGAAATCAAATAGATATTACATCAAACATGTCATAGAGGATGCAAAGATGGACAAGATTGCTTCTTGAGAAAGACCATGGATTTTGAGTGTTTAGGTAATTTGGCAACATAGTGAACAGTCTCTTCTTTGAATTTTTGTTCTTTGTCAATAACACCCAAATAATGGTGGTTTGCACATATGTAGTTTACTAAATTCAATATTACAATTTGAGACCACCTACTTGAACTGGTAAAGAAAGTTCAGGCTGGTCAACTGAACCCTGGGCTATTTGGCTTTTGTTTACAATGTTGTGGCATATTCTAAGTGGTTTTTCATTTTTTTATGTTGGGGCGGGGGAAGGGGCAGGGGTTAGCCTGTAGTGTCCTTGGCAATGAAACTCTCATTTCTGTGTAGGCGAATCCCATGAACCAATTCACTGCTATCAGGCAAGAAGAGAGTTTGGAGTTCAAGTTCAAATTCAAGTTTCAACTTTATTTGTCCCAATGGGCAACCGGTTTTGCAGCAAGTATTAAAAACAGTAGAACGTAAAAACATCAGGCCAATGGACGCGAGAAACGTCAGTCACCAATGCAGGGTGGCAATGCGGACTGTGAGGCAAATCATCATCAGAGACAAACCAGCATCATCAGCATCTAGGAGGTCTAAGGCACAAGAGATGAAGGAGTCCTCCTACCTGTTTTTCTTGGCAGTGGTGAGACTGAACCCGAGAGTTGGACCTTAAACACAGAGTGTGAGGGATGGACACAGCCAGAGACGATGGCATTTGCATTATTTACCACGTCTGTTGCACTTATCTCTGGGGCTACTTGTTGATCTGGATAAGAAATAGAGTCGACAGGAATTATAAGCCTGAGAAGAAAATGCCGTTCGGTTTCAGAGCTGCATGACTGCAGATGTCCAAGGCCATGAATATTTACGATCATCGTGGCTTCTGTCTGACGACGAGCGGTAAAAGTTGATGGGGATTCTGCTCCATTACCTTGCTTTAGCCTCATTCGCCCATCGTCTCTCTCTAAGAGTACTACTCCTATAAAGAAATGGTCTGCCACCTTTCCTATTCTTATCCTACCGCATCAGTGATCTTGCACAGAGAGCTGGGGCTTGGGACAAATGACTTTTGGAACAGGTAGCTTTTGCAGGTTTTACACTGTCTTCACAGTGGCAGGAGGCATAGCCTACTTCTGAAGTGTCTGGACTGTAAATGACATAAAAATGCTTCCTATACCTGCAGTAGGTGCCAGTACCTATATCGACATATCCTCCAACTCTTCTATATGGGTCCATATGTTTGAGAAGCTGATTGTGGGCAAGGAGATGAGTCCTACATGTCAGTGTTCTTTAATTAAATACAGTTTGGACTGTTTTAGTGACATTGATGGACTAATATACTTTCCTAACGGAGGGATGCATCTTCCCAGTAGAGAATTTGATCCATGGGACTGTGCACAACACAATTAAGACAGCAGGTACCTAATTGATTCTTTATAGACTTTAAGACATGACAGTTAAATTATTAAGGACACAGCGACATCTAGTGGTATAAAAGTAAAAGAGCAGCAAAAGACCAGGGAATCAAAGTACAACAAGCCTTATACACAGCCTCATACACAGTGTCAATTTGGTATGTTCAGCAAATGATGTAAACAATTTGTTTTTAAAAACCCATAAAAATATACACACAGGCAACTAATTAATACTTCATTCTTAATTGCTGGACTTGTTTTTAATTCAAGCAGGTATACTTGTCTCATCATTATTGTGGTCTCGATTGCAAAAATGTGTCTACAGAGAACATCAAAACACACTGTCAGGAAACCCGTCATCCCTCACAGCTCTCTCCTGAGCCCGGTTCTGGAGGACAAGCAAGTTGAGGCTGCAGTGAGAATCTTTCAAGGATCTTCTGAAGGACTCAAGCCCCTGAACGTATACTTAAAACATGAGTTCAATGACTAAGGACACAACGACATCTAGTGGTATAAAAAAGGAACAGCAGCAAATGACATGGGGAATCAAAGTACAACAAGGCAAATACTCATTGTATTTTTTTTTTTAAACTTAAGGTTTTTTTTAATCTACATTCTACGGGAGGATACCAAGAGGATGGGGAACAGGATGGATGGAGGATGTAACCCTAACCTCCTGTCTCTCCACCCACAGAGCAACAACTGAGATAACCTGCACCCTCTTCCTTCAGCTTATCCTGAAATCCTGAGGCAGGCAGCAGCGTTGATGGGCTTCTGGCAGCATACTGTTCATAAATAAGTAGAAAGTTACAATACAATCACTATGTTTGCATGCACAGAGTTACCTGTTCATAAAACTAATCTGCTCTCATTAGTGCACTTATGAAGCAACACATTTTTCCTCATATTTTGGCTACTTAATTCTTCATACTTAATGCTATAAACTTTATGCATTTCAAGCTATTTTACTTTAATTGCTTGCTAATTATTTTAACATATATTTGAATGGAGGAGTGTTCGGCTGAGTGGGGCGGGCTGATGATGACAAAATTCATAGTGGTCATTGCACTTCATAGACTTACATTGTTCTTTTAACTCTATTAGTTGCTTTTAGGTATTGTTTTGATACTGTTCATATTATTAGTGTGTTCGTGAAGTAACCCACTTAAGGCATTTCTTATGTTTCGGCTACTTATTCTCCTTTTGGCCAAACATCAGCTAACTACTTCTTAATGCTTCTTACATACAGTACCTTACAGGACTACACACTTACTGAAAGACTGTCCCATAGAGGGATTTAGATGCAGACGCTTAACCAGCTGGCAAAGCATGAACAGGTGGGTAAAGTATCTTCCAGTCTGTGAGTCAGTTGGATATAACAGACATCCACTCATGCAATATAAGACAGTGACAAAAACTGCACCTTTAAATTAAAATACTGCACCAAAAAACATAAAATAACCACTCTCCACAAGCTTGCCAATATACAACACGCACTGTAGGCCCACCGCATCAAATGAGCTGAACTGCATCCCACTAAAGGTTAATGGACTAGCACCGCAATTACATTGCATACAAGTGCATAAAATAAATAACTTAGAAAGAGTTCGAAGAAAATACTCAGAGTAAAACATTAAGAAGATAGCACTGATTTATAAATATAACAGCTTATGTAACACTAAACTCAAAACTTGTCACAACTTCATCACATATTCTCAACTAATGTATGTACAATCAGTTATTATAATACCATATTTATAATCAAGATTTACCCATGCAACAACTCTAGCATTTGATCATCATATATCCACAAACTCTTATTAATCTTATTTACAATAATCAATACATTTCAATTGCAATAAAATAAATGACATTTTAAATATGTTTTGTTGTTCCCTATACAACCTATTAATTAATCTGGTCACTCAGTAGTTATGATGATGTTATCTAAGACTCAATCAATCAAAATACTTTATTCATCCCTCAGGCAGTGAGTTCATAAACAACAAGAGACCACAAAATACAATCATTCATATACATATAGACAAAAAGAAAACAAGATATAAAAAAGATTTTTTTTTTTAAATGGCTAGGTCACAACATAATAAATACTATACAATTCTGTCCAGTCCAGTGGAAAGTGCGAGTGCATTTATCAGTCTATATGCTGTGTGAGAAGTCTATTCCTCTTCCTCTTACTGTTCGCAAGTCTTATGGCTTCTGGAATAAAACCGAAAAAATGTAAACAAATGACTTGTAACATCTTTCTACTCCAAACCCTTTGTCGTCAATAAGTGGGTCTGCTGGATCAGTGCTGTCTGGACCCATGACTGTCACAGGAAAAACACTGACATGTCAAGTCAAGTCAAGTCAAGTCAATCACAAGCATGTCTCAAGGACTTCACAGAGAGCGCGCCTACCTAGGTCTAATATGGTATGCAGCAAAAATATGACAGAAGGAAATAAAACACAAGACATAAATGTAACTACAGCAATAAACTAGTTTTCAATTATTTAACCCCGACATCACCGCTTGTACCTTACTAATTATTGTACTTATCAAGAAAAAAAAAGAATGGAAGTCACTTGGAGCTTTTTCATATTTCATGCTAGACACTCTCTTCCAGTTTTAGATATCTATGCATATCAACGCATACTCAGAATATAAAATGACACTGTAATTGGACTTAAACATGCTGAGTTATTAGGATTTTAGTACTTCCCTCTATGCTTCAATTATATTCATAATTTTCTTTCTTCTTTACAATGCTCTCATTCTTGGGTTTTTTCGTTTTTTCTTTCTCAAATCATACTGAAAGCAGTATTCCATGGTAATAATCACTAAACCTCACAGCTCTACATATAAACTACTATAATATGTCCCAACCATCCTTCACACACAAGAATACACATCTTCTTCTCACACATACATTATGCTCATATGTGTTATGTATTTATGTGTTTTTCTTCTCTGCTATTGTTCCACCTACAATTTCCTCTGCACTGCATATCCTTCTTGTTTTGCATAGCCTTTGAAAAACCACCTTTTTAGTGCTGCCACACAGTTAGACAGACACTTAATATAATCTGCAGAAGCTGACACTGTATGTGTGTGTGTGGGGGGGGGGGGGTTCCCTTCCTCTTGGAACAACGGCATGCTGCCACACCGGCAAAGTGAGAAGATTGTTTTGTGAGACGGAGGAACAAACGGATAATAGAATGTGACAGACGCTGGAGAACAAACTCCGAACAAAGCGAACGAGAAAGCCTTTGAGTCCTCTGCAGACAGCCGATCCCTGATTTGGTTTACAAAGTGTCTCTCGCTCTCCCTCTGTGATCCTACTCAAAATGCACTCCTTTATTTGTCCCCCGGAGGTGCATCGTGTCCAGGTAGCGAGACGGCAGCTCGTGTTTTCCTTCCCCCCGCCGGATTCGTCGAGTATATTATCTTGTCACCCGAGAGGGCGTAGGAGGCTGCGGGACGCCGGGCTTGGAGGGCTTCTACGTGTTCCCGCCTCTTGGCTCCGGCCGCTGCCAAAATGGGCTTTTTCTGGGCATGACCAGACTACAAAAAAAAAAAAAAACGTCTAAGTGCTGGGTTTGGCCGGCGGTTGACTCTCACAAGACCGTTCAGCTGTTAGACTGTCTAACAACTCCGAGAGGCAATGGACACTATGAAAGAAACGTGGGACTAGGCACCCATTTCGTTCCTTGTCTGCTATAATAAAGCTTGATTATCAGGGAATGAAACTAGGCTGACTTTAAAAACTCCACCATAGGGCTGTGGCAACACAGTGCAGTTTTAACTAAGAGTATGGCTGAACAAAATATTTCATTCATGTGTTGACTTGACCACAACAGTTAGAACATCACCAAGCCACTTCCTGGTATGTGGATGTACAGCGCCCAAACTTAGAGCTTGTGTGGCTTCTACCGTACTGCCTGGTGTACGAGCGCACACTGGATTTCCCTCATGCAGGGCTGTAGGGCTCTGTTTGGCATAAAGAACGCTGTGCATTACAAAAAGCAATATGGATGAACACACCAATTAACACACACAGCCTGGCTCTTATACAGGTGCTCATGACACTGTAAATATTTCATTCCAAAAGTCTCATCTTCAGCTTTCAAATCTTATTTTTCTGAAACCAAGAGGTTGCCAGTGAGGTGAGATAACTCCACTGCGGCTTCACTTGTTTCAGGAATTTTCAAGAAATGAGTGTCAGTATGTAAACCCTAACCCTAACCCAAAGGGTCTACAATCCACATGTGCGTATACGTATGTTTGTGCTGGTGCAGTTCATTTAGATTGGTCAGATCGTTTGGGAGTGTTCATAGTCCTGTTTCAAATTCAGACACAGCTATAAAGCTACATGATTTTTTGGTATGCTTTCTGGTACTTTGTGGTATGTGTTGTGGTATGCTTTGTATTGTGTGTTGTGGTACTTTATGGTAGCCTACGTTATGGCATTTTGTGTTTTTTTGTAGTACTTTGTGGTGTGTTTTTGGTATCTTTGTGATACTTAATAGTACACTTCATGATACTATATTGAACTTCACTATATTTTAAAGCAATATTTCACTTAGTTTAGTTTATTCACTTAGTTTTAACACAGGGGTTTTTTCGCACTTGACCGCCATGAAAACCATAATATAAGATTATAAAATAAGATTATAAGATTGGACGTAGCTGGACGAATTTGTAGCGTTCAGATTTTTACTTCCCATTCATTTGAATGAGGCCATAAAAATATCCTGAAAACTAACATTTAACACGTTGGTGAACAAATACAACAACATGCTGCTTTTAGGACAATAAAGCAATCTTGGGTCCTCTGTTATTTTGCATTTCTATTCTTGCTTTACACTAAAATTAGTATTTAAAAATAAAGGTAGATCCGGTCTCCCAAGCGGGAACTATTTCTCCTAAATGGTATCCCTCCGCTATGTTCTCTTCTATCAATAAAAATGCTATTTTTAGTCAGATGAAAATCTCAGCAGCAGGATCTGTTGATGAATCTGTTCACCAACGTGTTAGATGTCAGTTTTCAGTCTATTTTTGTGGCCTCATTCAAATGAATGGGAAGTAAAAATCCTAACACTTCAAACTCGTCCAGCTGCATCTGATCTTGGTGATTAGTTTATATTCTGGTTTTCATGCTAAGGCCTTGTCCAGCTTGTCTAGCCTTTCCAGGCTGTTTTCTAAAACTTTCCCATCCACACTGGTACACAGAAAAGATAGGAAAATGGTGACTTACTCATTTCCGGTTCAGTTCCACTTTACCAAAAGCTCATGGTTGTAGCAGCTACGTGTGGATATGCCGTTGTTTTATTCATGGTGTCTTTGGGAGCTGCCAAAGATGAGCATTTCCGTTCTAGGGTCTGAAATGGCTTATTGCAGGTACACTAAGAGATCCGGTGTTTCCGGTGTTTAGCGGAATTTTTATACGGAGATCCCAACCGAAAGCTAAGTTACATAAATTCATACACATTTCAGAAGCTAGGTATCAAATTTCATAATACACATTTAAGCATATAAAACACTAAGTTACAAACTTAGTGACAAACAAGAAGTGGGAAGCCTTAAATCCCACTTTGGGTGACAGTTACTTCATGTAGAGAATCGGTATTGGCTGATAAATGGAAAATAAGAGCTTTGAGTACATAGCCTGCACTTCTTACAAGTATCTGTAACATTGTGAAGGTACAGGAAGGGTTAATAAAGGGTTAATATCGAGTAAATGAATACACCGACACGGACAAAAGTTAAGTGTCCGGAATTGGATATGAATTTTTAATCTCAAAAATAGGTGCGCTATCATCCATTTGCAGGGACTGGAAGAAAAGCAATTACAAGTTAAGGTAAAAGCGATATTAAACTTTAAAAAAAGACAGATGGAGGATTGTTAATTTATGAGAAACTTCAGCGAAAACAGTACAGGATGAAATATATTGGTATATGATTGTGATTTTTTGGTCATATGCTGTCCGGAATTGGATGCCCTGATGTTAGGTAGCAAGTTTACTACTTGAAAAAGTTTACTCGCTCGCTTCATGGATTCCACCATTATGAGATTTTTTTTCAGGAGGAGCTAGTTTTAAAAAAAGGAAAAGCTGCTCGGTCCGAACATGACAACAAGCACTACAATACGAAACCAGTGTTTTCAAATTAGTTTAGTTTATTGAGTTTATTTATATCAGGGACCATGTACAAAATACATTAATCTCAAACAAAGAGAGAAGATGCTTTGTACCAGATTTAGCTGCTAGCTAATTTCCATCTGTAGTCCCTGGGCAGGTGAACAGAAACAATAAAACACAGAGCACAGATCATCTCCACTACAAAGGGACCAACAGCCTATTGACATCCACGCAGGCATATGCACGCACACACACACACACACACACACACAATAGCACATTTCATAGGAAAAAATACAAAGCAGAATACAAATATCAAAGTATTACATGCATATATCCAAAGATATAAAAACAGGTCGTCAAAATGTCAAATTAATGCTGACAAGACTGGTTACTTAAAATCCATTTTTTAACTTCACGGGAGAAAATATGGAAATCTTTGCAGGTTTTCAGATTGACAGGGAGCTTATTATTCCATTCTTTAAAGGCTTTAAAAGCATGAGTCCACTTTGGAGAGCGTTTTCAGAAAGCTCCGTTTTCGGTGGTCGATAAAGCCGTCTTAGAGTGGATGGACGGCCTAAACTGAGAAATAAAGATGCGTTTTCAAATTTAGCCGGATTAGTGTGGACAAGGCCTAAGTGGAATATTGCTTTAAATCACATCCGTTACAGAGTACAGATTTTATGGCTCTCTATCAGCATCAGAAACTGGATGCACATGAATTCGCCAAATGTGGAGCCACTCACAGTGAAGAGAAGAAGAGAAGAGTAATTTGGCTTTACTCTCTTTGTGCACTTTATTTTGTCATTTCAAACTTTTTCCAATTAAAAGAATCGAGTTTGAACTCTGTCCTGTCATCCTTTTAGAATCGCATGGAAACATTCTCTTTTCTAACATGTTTGTGCTTTGGATATTTAAGAGTAAGAAATTTTTATTGTAAAGACTTGGTAAAATACAGAGTTAACTCGTTTATATTTTGCGTTACTGACTAAAACGATGTGACAAGCTTATCCTGTGGTTATGGCAAGGGTATTTTCTCAAAACTCATGTCATGTGGAACTGGCATGTCTTGACAATAGATATAGGCATCTGATTAAACTTGATTCAGATTTTGTCTGTTTTGTCATTGGAGTAGTAAAGTAAGTATGACTGTGAATGTTACAACCTCCTTTCTTTTTGCAGGTTTAGAATGAGATGAAACAGGGTAAGACAGGGATTTCATGCGCTGATATGCAAAGGAAGTGAAATGCAAACACAAAAAAGAAGGCAGGGCTGAGGATGATAAGACAGATTCATTTTTAAACATCATAATCCATCCCACAGTTCCTCAAGCCCAGCAACTTCAACACCTGATACCTCTCAAGCAATCCACGCATAATTCAGAAACAGCAGCTATGTTTCCACCCAACTGTGGAATGAATTTTACGCAAACTTTTGAAATGTCACAAAAAATAAAACGCAGATTAGGGATGATAATACCTATGTCATTATTCAATAAATGAATGTGTTTCCATATCATAGAATTTCTTTATCATTAATTTAATTAGTTTCAAGCGAGTGTAAAAACTTTTTTGTGATATTACTGAGATGAAACTCACTTAGCCAAACAGCTCACTGCTGCCACCAGTGGTGGAAACGTAGATTGCAATTACTGTGACAGAATTGCATATTCTAGCAGTGCAAAGAAATCACACCTCGATGGTGAATTTAAATTATGTCTGCACCAAGATGTTGGAATTGCAGTGTTGTTTAGTTATTCGATTGAGCGCATCTACCACACAAAATTGTTGCAGTCTACCTTTTGACCACCGGTGGCAGCAGAGAGTGTCTTGCTTTGAAGCCTCGACCCGACGAGGCGTCTGGTGGCCATCTTTGATTTAATTTCAGTGGAGATTTTTGTCTTTAACAAAGTCTAAAAGTTTATTTATGCATAGGAGATGTAGTGTGTGCCATTGCAGTTAAAGTCCACAAGTATTTTTTTTTATTATAGACATCTTATAGGTAGAAATATTAATGGAGCAGCACAGGACCCAGGAGAGGCAACAACCAATACGTGGACCCACAGTGCAACATTGTATGGTCAGCCTCAAATGATAAATCCAGCAAGAAGTTGTGTCTTGCCATAATAGCCTACTTTAAAAGTTATGATCACAAAATGGCTTATGTAATGAAAATTGTTCATTATGTTTGAGATAATATATCATTCCCTACACTTAACTATCTGGCTCCATCCCAAAAAAATTCTAGTTTTTTTTTGGAATCCATTTCTCTGCCTTGTTTCCCATAGGAAGTAAATGCAGCAGAGGTCTGTAGTTTCGCGGCAGAGCTGTCAAACTGGGCACTCCCTGGAGCAGATAGATTGACCAATCCCAGCGCCTTCATATTCTACGTAGTGGGCCCACTGACCAATCCGAGCGCTCCGAATTGTAATGTAGGCGACTCTTGCCGAAAAAAGCCGAAGAGAGCCACAATGGCCCCACCCACAGGATACTAAGGCAGATAGCAAAAATGACAATATTAGAATGAATTGGCCACGAGTTTTCTATTGGTATTGGGTAATGGTATTGGCCCCTGAAATATGTAAAATTAGGTAGACTGACCGTTTCCCCTAACTCCCCTCCATGGTATATACAGATATGTTAGGTTATGAATTGTTTTGAGAAGCAGTAAGTGTCTACGCATACAACTGGGGCTGTGTTCTCACCCCGATACGTGTCGTTCTCTCCTATATATTGCGTACGACACGCCAAACGCCATTCAAAAATCTGTCAGTGTAATGTTGCCTTGCTTATCGACAAAGATATATGCTAGGTAGAACGTGACATATAACCTTTTACGACGCACTAGAAATCACTTTTCAATTCGGCATAGGCATAATCCACCAAACAGCACGTAATTTGTATACAAATGTGATTTTTGTAATTTGTTCGCCAGATGTTCTCAACATCTTCCATTAAAAATACACCATGGAGGGCGGTAGCGAGCAGTGTGAACCAAGTCTAAAAGTTTGAATTTTATTGAAATTAAGCGCTGCTTTGTGGGTTATATTTATGCCGAATTGAAGAGTGGCTTCTACTGATTCAGAAAAGGGCTTGAGTCATATTTCATGAGTCATGTACAATCGCCGATAAGCAAGGGCCACATTAAATTGCCTGATTTGTAAATGGAGAGCGTCACGTATAGGAGCTAGCCTGTAGTGTGTTCTCATCTTTTCCCCAGGAGGCTCCGCTTCCTCAGCCCCTTTGTTCAGTCTAGCCGGTGGGTTGAGTCAAAGAGAGGCTGTGCTAGCCTAACAAATCCATACGACTGTGGAAACGACGAGAAAAACGAGAAGAGGCCCAGATATTATTTTGGAAACCAGACCAAGACTGTTATCGCAACCATTTTTCGGAGACCCCGAAAACGGGAAAGTTGGTTTTAAGTGTTGCTGATGCTGCGTTCCTTTCGGGAAGCTGTCTGGACCTGTGTAGCGGTGTTATATTGTACCAAAACACTGACAAAAGTCGGTTATTTCTTGTCATCGATAGCGGCTTTATCATCCTGAAAATGAACCGGCAGGCTAACCGTTAAGCCATCACCAGTCTATTGCTGTCAGTGTGCAGTTGTTGGCATCATCCACTGATCCACACTGACTCTCCCTTTCAGTTTCTGCTCAGCATCCATATTTGCATCCCAGGGAGTGGCAACCACTAACCCCCTTTTCCTGGCAAGAAAATTGAAAGTTTGCCGGTTCTTGGACAGCCCTCCGACGCTTTAATTCTACAAAGGAAGGTGAGTATTTTCCTGTAATAATGTACTTTTATATCATTTCAGCTGTGAGGGACTCAGGGTTGAAGTGAAGGGCAGTCTGGACCACGTTGCCGCAGTAGCTACAACAATGGATCAAATTGGCGTTGTGTTACATTTTGTTGAGGTGCGCATTATCCTCCAAAACCATGCATCCTGTCTTCAGTGAAATTAGGTGGCGACTGGAAAATGAATCAGTGTATATGAAGACCATAGCATAGGCTAGGCTACTGTTTGAAAATCATAGCAGTCGGCACCCCATGGCCCTATTTTTTTTTTTACTTCAATTGTAACAGGATTTCGATCCTGCTCAATAGGTTTTAATAGGAGTGATAGCCCCAAAATGGAAAATCCCCCTTTATCCATCACCTGAATGTTGGTCGATAATGTGGAAAATGACTCACTAGCTATCCATGAGGCTGCTATCTGGTTGCATTCTCTCCTAATACTCTGTCTAGTCTAAAATCCTTAATCAGACATGTGTTGTATATTGTACAACATCAGTATAACATGATATCATATTAATGGCCTTTGGGCCGTGATTTGTAGGCCATGCTCCACTTGGGCATCGGCCTACATTAGGTCTCAATCATATACTTAATCTATTTAAATAGGCAAATTGACCAAGATGGAATATATGAATCAATGGCTTTGAGGAATAATAATAATATTCATCATCATTTAGCTTATTTTGACAAACCACTACTACTACTACTACTACTACTACTATTGCTATGACTACTAATAATAATACATTTAAAAAAAATTACAATGGAAATGTAATTTTTATTGAATAAAAAAGGTAATACAGTGCAAACAGAACCAAATCAAAAACATAACACCATCACCTTTGGTCTCTAGGTGTTGCCCAATGCTACCACACTCTCTTACTGCTGACTAATGAGAGGCTCCATGGAAGGTGGTTGAGGGTTCAGCGCCCTGCTCATGGGCACTATAGCAGTGTATAGTGTGGGAAAAGTGCTTCTCATTCACTTCGCCCCACCACAAGCCATAGTTTGGGTATTCAGACCTGCAGATCTGCTCACAAGCCTGCTTCTACCTTCAGGCTACTGTAATGAACAGCCAACACCAACAAATGAGTGTTTTATTTGTAACTGGAACTCAAAGCCAATACTGTATATCTAAGGTGTTGTCTCTGTCAATGATGCTCTGATGTCTCCTAGATCATGGGTGTCAATTGGGTAGCGACTCCGAATATGATCTTGTAGTATTTAGAGAAAAGATCAAGCAAAAATTGTTGGGAGCATCCATGACCAATGTTCACTCTAAGCTGATAGTTTCGTGAGCAATGTCTAATAATGCAGGGTCCCTACACAAGTCTGGAAAGTCTGGGAAAGAATTTGGAAATTTTCAGGTATTGATAAGTTTGGAAATTGCACAAAAAGTTTGGAAAAGCATGGGAAACTATTGTTGCACTGTCCCGATATACATGCGGCTACACATTTTCTGTGGTCTTACAACCCTGTCATCTCATGTATTCTGATAATTGTGATTAACTGTGAAAAATAATCATCTATAGCTACTATCTGTGTAAATCATAACAAACACCAAAATCTTCAAATCAAATCACGAAATTAAGGCCTGGAAAAAGTGGGATTTTGAAATTGAATTGTGTAGGAACCCAGCTAATTTTTCACATTGACCAAATAATAATACCTTGCCTTTCATCAGATGTTGCTCCACTTGTCCCAAGAAATGTTGTCTATTTTTAAGAAGTTTGGAAGTTTTGGTGGCAAATGACATTAAATGCAGAGTTTAGGGTTGAGTGAATTGAACTGTCCTAGATCCAGCTGTTTCTAGCAGGCATCCCCTAAATCACCTCTCATTCTATAGGTCATGCTATAGCTTAACTGTTCCCCCCATTTCTCCGCACTCATCCCAACAGCTGAACATGGAGAGAGAGAGCTGCCATTCCCACATCTAGTGCCTGATCCGCAAGCCTTCGACACCCGGGGAGAAGCTCTCAGCTCCTGGCCGTCTCCCTGCTACTGTAGAATGAATATGCTCAAGTCCAGTGGACTGAAAATCCCTGGCCGGGGGCCCAAGCATTCCAGCCCAGTGGGAAGGACCTCGGCGGGGGGAACTTCCAGCCCCGTTGTCCCCAAAGACAGTAAGTTACTCCCCCCCTCCCGACCCTGTGGGAAAGAAAAGGGATCTCTGTGTCTTAGTCATTTCCTGTCATCACCGGAAGTGACGAAGACCGTTTATTTGCATTTATAACTGACTAGAACACAGATATATTAGAATACGTGCACACGGTTTTCAGACTTGAGTGTTCTTTGCTTGTTTGTTTGCTTGCTAAGTACAAAATGGACGGGTGCCGCGTTCTCTCCATTAAAACTCTGTTTATTTATCTAGAGAATATTAAAAACATGGCATTTCAGCCAAGGAAGCTTTCATCAGACTTCATCTAACTTGGCCAAAACATCACGTTTTTAATATTCTCTCTCTTTTATTTATAAGTACTACTTTTAAAAAGTGACCTTTTAACTATTTGAGGATATCTTCAAATGGTCTTTTTAAGGAAACGTATTTTACTGCCTTAGTACGCCCCAGTCTGTGACCATTTTTCTCAAATAACATACAATAATGCAGTAGTGCAAAGCATTACTGCATTGCTGGGAATACAACAATTACAGTTAGGTAAAACAAAGTTCAAGCTAAAGTAGGGCTGGAAAAAACATCTAATAGTAAACTGAAATGAACAGATGGAAAAGTAAGCATAAGCTATCATTTCTGCCTGAACTCACAAAATGTTCAAGGGTTATTTTCAGTTTTAGTAATTTAGTCAAAGGACACATAAAATGCCTATTTCAGGAACATTCTGCCCAGCTGTGATTATGCAATTACTAAAATTCTGACTGAAATCAAAAGCAACTGGATTTCTGAAAAATGGACACTAAAGTAACACAAACAAACCCTGTCTGAAAGCGGACGGAAGCTAAAAAGTAATCACAGCTGCTCTCGCCTTTAAACGTAGCCACACTGTTTATCTTTCCCAGTTTTGGATCACATGACAATCCCATCCCCTGGGCTTCAGACCGGCAAGTTAGTTCTGTTTCTGCTAAATTACAGCTCCGCTCCCAGCTGAACTGAAGTGAACGGAAGCATAGCCAGCCTTCTTTGGGTGATAGTATGCTTTTGTCATCAGCATTAGTCAGTATGGGAGGTCTTTTATCAGAGGCAGCTAGAACTGTGTCATGGTTCATGTTTACTGTGGAATTCCATCAGAGGGGGGGGAAGGAAAAACAGAGTAGTACTCATACTAGACGAGCTGTTCCAACACAGGAAGTGCTTCATTTGCTGAACGTTACAAAGTTACATTATAATGGCTTTCCTATTTTTGACTATCACAGGAGCCAACCTAAGCAATATAACAATTGAATCAAAGTGTGAACACTTAAAGCTCATGCTTGACAGTGAATTCTCAGGGTGTTGAAGGATATACTGTAGTGTATTCAAATATATATCTTTGTCCAGGTCTGCACAGGAAAAATCCTGTTACATGTTGTGAATGTTAAAGAAAAAATGTGAGTGAGTTTTTTCAGCTCACAGAACAATGAGAGTGAATGACCATTCACAGCTATGATATAGATCCATGTTTTTGCCATGTCCCCTTGCAAAAAAGTCCAAACCTCCCTATATTTTCAGCTCCATTGCTACTCTAACTAGCAAGAATCTACTCAAGTAATAAGTAGAAGTAAATGAAATCCATAATGGTGTTTGACAAGATGGGCGCTGCCTGTTTTTCTGTGAAAGATCTGCGGAGAGAGTTTATTGAAAAGCATGTATAATGCTTATATAATGATTTTTAAACTTCCATAAGCTTATTATTTCCTAATTTTGTTAAAGCTATTAAGCATTTTCAGAGATAGTGAGCAAAATTACTTACATTTATCCCAAGCCTTTGTTTGGCCATAGAGAACATTTCTTTCTCTCTGTTGGAAAAGAGAAACAGCTCAAAGTGTAAGTATTTAGAAATCATCCTGAACTTGTCCATTACCAGCTCCAAATAATTAATCCTTTAATGTTGCCTGCTGGACTAAAGCCTGCTGTCCTGGGCTAGTCAGCTGCTAGGTTAGCTGTCGCTAAATGACTAGTGCTCATCAAATCAGTGACTGATTTTAGATCACGCCCTGTGGTTTTTGCCACTTGAGTGATCAAGCAGACTTTGCATGGCCTAAACAGTTTTGCTGACATCATGGTTCTCCACTTGGGTGACCTGACAAGAAAAATAAAAGATAAACAATCCTATAATAATGGCTTCAGTGCTGCTCTCACAGCGCCGTTGGAAGGAAACTTTCCACACTCCTATTATCCACAGAGAAATGCCCACAGAGAAGTGCTCCAGCACCCACTTACTAGGGAAAATAACCTCTATTCAATGCAAATCTTGCAGTATGCGGCGTATCATCAATCTACAGTTCACAAATCTTGTAGCTGAGCTCCAGTTTGGCTGTCTTGAGGACGAGTCTGGCCAGCACTGAGCCTGATACTATCAAGGGCTGCAACAGTAAGGCGGTGGCTGCACTGATCCATCAGAAAACGGACAGAATTATTGACGGATAGATTTCTGTCTGTTGGTTTGTTTTGGAACGTCAACATGGTGGGCGAGGCAGAAGTACGGGTAAAGTAAAGCTTTGCTCATAATGGTGCTACTTCACAGGAAAAAGAGGAAACAGACTATACAGTATTAATTAAATAAGAAACTGACCTGGAAAATCTACAGTCATCTCAACATTATACCAGGCTTTCTCAGTTTTGTCTTTATTTTGGTCATACCGTTGTCTCTGTGTTTGGCGCTAACCCTAACCCTAACAAACATAGAAACACCTCTGATTGGCTAAACGGATGATGACGAATCTGTCCGTCCAGAAAAATTTGTCTGCGTTCATTTCAGAAGAATTGAAATGAACGCAGACAGACAGACACAATGGATCAGTGTGGCCGCGGCCTAAGGTTGTGATCACATGGGATGCTTTTTTGAAGGTACCTGTGCCTTTTTTCCCAGCCGTGCGTCTCCTCCAGACCATGTGAAAACAGCCCTTGAAACGGCCACTATCTAGGTGGAGCTCTAAGACAAGATGACAAAACTGTTTTCCCTAGGAATATGTCATGTACCCATATCCTCTGTTTTGAAATGGGACTAACTTTCTCTTGTCCATGATTATTTTCAACAACTTTGTGTTCCATAACTACAAGAATGATGTCACGCTTCTTGCGCCCTTTGAGTTCTTGCTCTGATACAAGTGAACCTCACAGCGGCGCTTTCCATCTGAGCAGGAGAATAAAGTGTCCTATCTAAGCACGGCCTAAAGCAGTCACCGTCCTATGGGACAGTACTGATGCTTCACTGGGTGGTCAGAGGGAGTGTTTTCCTGCCCTGGATAGTCTTGACACCAACCAGGCCGCCTACTCCAGATCTGGACCCCCTATTTGTTGGACTGCGGTGGTTGTGTGGGGTAAAGGGCCACTGCGTTGGAAACTGGCACAATGTACTCTACTCCCATTAAATTTAAGGAGCAAGTTCAGCCCCTTGAGGATACTATAGTCAAGGAGGGAATGGATCAAAGCGCCTCACTCTTCTTCTGGCCCCTTTGGATGGCTAATGAAAATTTACAGCTTCAGCCTCTTGATGGGGTGATGCACCCTCTTGTCGGAGCTATCCCACTGTCTCCTGTGCCCCCAGCACCTTGTTGGAGACATTCAACTCTCTGCATCTGTTGGTCACTCCAGCATTTACTGCTTCCTGCATGCCTGGGCTTCCTGGACTTCAAACGCAAATTTCCATCAATCCTCACCAGCTGTTGGAAGGGAACAATTATTTATTTTTTTCATTTTTTTGGCATTTTTGCTTTATTGGATAGTTGGAGAGTGACAGGAAAGATGAGAGAGGAGGATGGCAAATTTGACAAAGGTCCCAGGCTGGAATCAAACCCAGGACATCAAGGGTACATGGTATGCACCTGAGACAACCAAGCCACCAGGATACCCCCAAAGGGTACAATGACATTGAAGCACAACAGTCAGAAGTTATGAAGGTGGACTTCAAATTTCTCCTCAACCTATTATTAGATACAGGGAAGAGTATGGTAATAGTAGGTCCCCTTCCCACTGGTAGACAGGATTTTTGGAGATGTTCTTGCCCGTTCTCTCCATAGCACGACTGCTGGACGACCGCTGCACCATTGGAATTCCATATATCAATAACTCTGACCTATTTTGGGAGTGCCCAGCCTTTTTTTTTTTGCAGGATGGCCTCCACCCCAGAAAGACAGGCTCTCAAATGCTCACTGAAAACATCCACAAAATTGCTTGTGACAGGATAGCAGTGCACGCTCAAATTGGGTAACCCCTGCCAGTTCAAATAACTTTCTTAATTGGTGAAGATGTTTTCAATCCTTTGTATGTACCCTAGTTGTCGTACTTATATACAGTATTAACCCAACAGTGATGTCCATAGTCACTCATGTCAAAATTGGTTTACTGAATGTTAGACCCCTCAACAATAAATTGTTTATTTGCAGAGAGTTTAGTACCTTGACATTTTTCCGCTGACCGAAAATAGCTTAAAATGGAGTTTTACTCCATTTAACAAAACCTGGCACCCATTCACTTCTTTACTTGCTCAAATCTAGGCCATCACTGTGAGGTCGGAGTATCTTACAAGGATATCCTTTAGTTTAACCCCTATATGTATAAGATGATATTACCCTGAAACGTAGTACATTCGAAAAAACAACAAATTTATCAAAAGTCCAAAACACGAATCCTTTCGGGCTGAGTCAGTGTTAGTCAGCCCTGCACAGCTGCCACCGCTGGCTACACACAACCTCTGCCGAAGACCAAAACACATTATCGGCCATGACAAACCGATAAGCCCCTGTTTTAAAACAAAAATGAACACATCAGGCAGAGAAGAGGATATTCATCATGGAAAAAGAGATGAACATAAATAACCAGAGCTAACGAGGACAGAGTATAAAAGACAAGAAAGAGGTGTATGTAACCAAAGTAGGGAGAGATGGGGGGGGAGATAACGAGGGGGGTGGGGGGTGGGAAGGGGGGGGGTGGGAGGAAGCAGCGAGGAGCTGTGGAGGTTTCATTGTGCAGAGCTGATGAATAGTGGGATTCAGATGGTGGTGGGAGGTGGCCAGGCACAATAGTGAAAGTAAGGGCTGTGTTTCCAGTCTTCCTCCTTCTGCCAAGGATCCTTTTACCCTCACTCTTCTGTTGCCCGAGCAACCCAGATCATGGGTTAGCTCAAGTCTTTAACCAGTACACTTGGTCTGCTGGCTGGGGTCAGATTTTGCATTGGTGGCTCCAGTGTTCCCCTAACAAAAATCACATGGTTACTGAACTGGTTACACTAAAATCATTACTCATATAATCTTCCTATAGGGACTTAAAGTGTGTCTGTAGTGTGTAATTAGTGAGTAACCTTTTTATACTTTATGATGGTTTTTTTTATCTCCTATGGTATCACTATATTATGATATTCCTGTAGAGACTTACAGTTTTGTATATATTTGTACAGCATCATTCTAAAATTTACTACAAGATTACTATAGTTCATTATCATTAAGGTTTGCGAGGACCCGCGGTGTTGGGCACAATCCATTGACATCATGTTCAACAGCCACAAACATACACACATACTGAAACACATGAACACATGAATGTGTACAAACTTGTGCCAGCACAAATGCATTACTTCATACGTAGCATCACGCACGTGATTCCTGTCATTTGGTTTATTTAAACAAATATGACAACAAGGAACACAAATGTAAAAAAAAAAATAGGATGTCACCTTCCACAAAACAGGAAGACAAACTTAAAAATGCAGTTTGTAAGATTTTAATTACCCCACGAAAATGGACTTTCAGTTGTTAAGAGGAGATGATATAGTGTAGGCCAAAATTATCTATATTTATCTATCACAAGTGTCAGTTCAGAGCTCATGTGTTGTAATAGGGCCCCATTTTCAAGGTAATGTGTATACAAGGTGCTGTTTTGGTCATCTTTACAACAGATCAGCCTGATAGAGATTTTAAAAAATGTTCAAGGATTACTGCCCAGTGATGGTAATAAGTTTGGTGACAAAATCTATTTGACGAAATGCTAAAATCTGGTTAGAAAAGCTCTTATTGCTACCTCTTTAAAGCATCATAATGAAGAGTCAAGGGCCATCAGGCATTTCTGTATAAAGTCTGTCATAAAACTTTTCCCTGTCACAGGACTAAAAATCTAGTGTCTAAGGGCGTTTTCACACCTGGTTTGTTGAGAACCATTATTTTGAAGCCTGGAGCTGCTTTTCTCTTAGTTGGGTTCGCTTTGCGAACACAGCAATTGCACTCAAATCTGTCAAAAAAAGTTGGACCGAGACATTGTTTAGAGGAGGTTTCTTGGGTTTCTTTCCAGACCAACCCTCAAGCTTTGTTTGGAGTGCATTATAGATTAAACAGACCGTGAATTATGGGTGATGCTGATGCTCTATGTTGGTTTTGCCCTGGAAGTAAATCCCCTGATCAATGAAGGACATGACAGCTTCCACGTGGCTTTTGTTGATAAATTATGGTCAGCTTGAAATTTTGGTGTAAAATGTAACTGAACCAATGCTTAAATGCAGTAAAGCAACAACTCAGATGATGATCAGTAGGTGACTAGCAACAATGTTGGCAACAAAATTCCTAAAAACAAACATCCGCTGGAGGCAGCACATTCCTACACCCTTACAAACTGCATCATCAAGCTCACAACGCTTTTGAAGTTGTACACATTTGCATTCACGTCGACCGAGTCTCACATCACAACATATGGGAGCAATTGGGGCATAAAGCACAGCCATTGGTTCTCACAAAGCCCCAGGCCCGCTCTCAGGGTGTCAGGGAGACAGTCCTGGCACCAACCATGCCTGCACGCATATTATACACACACACACACACACACACACACACACACACACCGCACACTTTTACTGGCAGTGCAGTGCAGCAGACCGCGTGCTAATGGTGCCCCGCTCAGTTTACAGGCTGCTGTGGAACAAACAGAGATCCAGCTCATCTATTTGTCAAAACCGGGCGCTGTCACAGGGCCGCATCGCCGGGTTAATCACCGGCACATCACAGATACCGTCTCTCTGACCCACTTTTCACGAGGAATTAGAGTAACGCCTAATCTCGCACAAACTGCACCGTTGTGCTGCCGGATGCTGCCGCACAAGCAGATTTTTTTTTTTCTTTCGCCGGCATGACATGGTCAAATCGGATGAATAGTTTCAAGGGCGATTCTGCCAGACTGCGCATGAGGATGCTTTCACAGTGTAAGCAGTGTAAACAACTTGACCCCTCCTATGAGGAAGGGTTCAGCTGAGGGAATGCGATTGCAATCATGATAGTATTGATTTCATTTCCATGTACTGTATGTGTTTTATTTCAGTTGTAGTGTTCATGTCTCTTGCATCGCCGTACTGGACCTAACCTGCATGACATGATGACATATTGATCAGCACTCTTATTTCACTTACAGACTTGTTTTTTGTTACTTTTGCGCGGCTGCTTATGTTCCAATTACGTCTTTACAACCATGGCAAACAATGTACAGTCAGTTGGAAGTAATTACAACATTTGACCTGTTTCTGCTCTTTCTTTCCAGACGCTCCACTCAAGCCCACCACGCCAACGAAACTCTCTGAAGTGGGCGATGACGTTTTGGGGGATTACACGGTGGGCGAACAGGTCTGGGTCAACGGGGTGAAGCCGGGAGTCATCGCCTACCTAGGGGAGACCCAGTTTGCCCCGGGACAGTGGGCCGGGGTGGTACTGAACGACCCGGTCGGCAAGAACGACGGTTCGGTGGGCGGCGTACGCTACTTCGAGTGCCAGCCCCTGCAGGGCATCTTCACGCGACCCTCCAAGCTCACCCGCCAGCTGGTCGGCGAGGGGAGCGACAGCCACTCCACCGACTCGCTCACGGCCCAGAACCAGACCCAGCACGGCGGCGGCGGCGGCGGCAGCGCCCCCCCCGGCCAGCGGGTGGTAGTGCCGCTCAGAGAGGGCCTGCTCAACAGCGCCGTGAAAACGGGCAACGAGTCGGGGTCCAACATGTCCGACAGCGGTTCGGTCAAGAAAGGCGGGGATAAGGATCTTCGAGTTGGAGATCGCGTCTTGGTGAGTTTTTATGTCCGTAACTTTCTGTTGGATCACAAGTGGTTTGATAAAGAGGATTCCCACTGCTCATGGAATTTCTGGAGTATCATGGAATTTTGAGAGATGAATTCTAGACTGGGGAAGTCAGGGACTTTCAAAGATTCTCAATTTTACAAATGGGTCACTTCACAGGAATATAAAATGTAATTTAATTTATTGCATTAGATGGTTTTTAGCTGTGCAAATTTTGGATATTTTTTTGTGGGTGAGGATCTTTGCAACAGCTATCAAATACAATTATTAATTAATATCAATTATCAAATATTAAAAACATATATTCAAATATAAAACAGACTGCAAAAAAATCTATTTTAACAAATAATTTAGTACAGTGTTTAGTCTTGCAATCTTATTTTTCTTAAAATAAGTGTGCACTCGTAAATTCACTTGTTTGAGAATTTCCTTAAAACGACAATTTCCTGAAATGAGGCAGATCACACCCATATTGAGATAAGAGCAGTAATAAGGATTTGAGTGGATTATAGTATTCTGATTAAAATAATGGTAACTTTAGTCCATTAAGATTAGTAAGGAACTTTGCATCAGTTTGCAAATGTAGGTGATTCCTTGGTGGACAATTCAGATATTGTGCTAAAGGTAAAAAAATAATGACACTGTCCATGCTGTCATATGTCACTTACAATTAAATGTGTTTAACTTTCATTTTCTATGAATGTTTGAGACAGTCTAATCCATAGTAACTGAAAGTAATGAGATTGTGTTTAGTCGTAGTGGATGGCTGATCACAATTGTATGCAGGTACTAAAAACTGGATTAATGTAATGTAATGTGATACTTCATTGATCCCCTTAGGGAAATTCTCTTTTTGCTTTATTCCATCTAGTAATAGTATACCTGCCTTTAGTCATCCTCTATTGTACCTTTATCCTTTATCCTACCCCTGGACAACACCTTCTGACTGATGTAACCATTTATTATGAGAAAAAATGGTGCTTTGAGCATTTCAAGTTATGTTCAAATGTCTCCGGCAATCGCATAGCATGTTGAAAAGTATACCTGCAGAGGAAGTCATTTCTACAGAGTTGTTTTCTCTACTTTCTGCACATCTTCTCACCCAGCCCTATTATATGTATATTATATTCTCTGCATAGAATTATCAGCCATGGGTCACGTTGCTTTCCATATACCGATGGGCACAAGGGATAGTTACATCAGATTCTGCGTACTGGGAAATGGGTAGCTCCGGAGGCCTTCCTACTGGTCAATATTGTAAATCACTCCGGATTACTTTCAGCACTTAAGAGAGGACAGACCTCTGCTGACACATTGATCAGTGCTATCCATCTATTTCCAAGCCTCTCCAATGTAATCTATCTTACTGCAGTGCCGTGGAGCTATCCAGTCGTCACGTGCTACTCCTGCTGTTGGAAATACAACCCAGTCTCGAAATAATTCGTGAAATGAGCACAAACTCAGATTACATGTTGGACACAAATAATGCGAAGATTACGTGCCTCCAATGCGAAAGGATTGTGTGACAATACCACAAATTGGACAAGTCACATGCCATTTTCTCTTGTTTGTCACATAAAAACGGTAAGGTTTTGGTCATGGTTACATAAGAACTTGTTGGTATGAGTAGGGAATTGAGCCGATGTATATAGTTGGATGGAAGTATATGTCCATCCACCCCATCGACCTCCACTTTCCACTGTGCTATTTTTATGACAAATTACTGCCTGTTTCCAGTCGTGTCTCCTTGACATAATCCTTTCCTGGTGGTTAAATGTATTTCTGTCACTTTTCTTGCACGGAGCACATATTTGCTTTTTAAGAAATCATACTCATTTCGCAAAATTTCGTGAGACCAGGCTGGATTTTGGACATCTGTTACTTGGAAGTCTACTATTTTCCCCATGGTATTTTACATAACATATCCAAAATGGAGGGACAAGGTAATCCCACATTTCAAACTTGTGTCTCATGAACTGTGTCACATTGCTTTTGACTGGCTTCTGCTGTAGCCTCCGCTGCTTTTACTCACCCGAGCTCATCTTGAGTCGATGGCGGCATTCAAAATCAAAGGAATCTTCATAGCATTCGTGAAAATGTCCTCATTTGACACCATTAGTGATGAGTGTGTTGACTTTGGCAGCACCCTGCCCTAGTCTCTTGGAGAGGGATTGTTTAATCGGGAACTAAGGTCATACTTGCCGACATGTCTGAGACTGAAATAGATGTCAACCAAAATTTGCCCAAAGATGTTACTCATTGAACATTTTTAAAAAAGAACTGCAGAAATGTTTCCCAACAGAGAGACAACCTCAGTGGCAAAACACATGACTAATGTCTCAATTTGCCTCGGCACCTTTGATGTCTGACCACCCGGAGGAGGCGTAGGACCGTCTCTCCTCAGCTGGCGTTGCTATATAACCAGAGGGCATCTCTGCAGCTGGAGAGCAAGAGGAGAAACGAGAGAAGTTTGCTTTTGATGTGTCGCATGTCACATGGCTGGTGTTTTATTTGCATATTCTGAATAAGTGAAAGCCACTTTAGTCAGTGAAGTCGTCCCCTGACAGTCTTCTCCAGGCGTAACACAGTCACATTGAAATCCATCTCTAAACTGTCTAGCATTAGCTGGGTTTCCATGGAGCCTAATATTCCATTAATAATAAGAATAATAGACCAGTCAGAATAAAAATGCTTCATGTAACCACCTCAAATAGAATAGACTAGTCCATTTAAAATGTAATTTTGCTCAATATGAAAGGGGGGGGGTATAAAGCTTTGATAATAAGAGGAGTTCAATAGGAGAATATTCACAGATAAGAGGCATGTGCTTAGATCAACTATGCTTTCTTTCATTGGAATACATGATACTCTTTCTGTGCATATTCGTCCACTTAGAGTAAGTGATGTCCACAAGTCTAAAATCGAATCAGAATGAATCAGAATCAGAATGATCAAGTTTACATTTCAGGTTACATTGATGTGTCTCCCTCGTGCACATAGCATCTTTTTAACAGAGCTATTGACCCGTCTCTGAAACCATAGCCATGCTTGAGATAGGGAATTAGCTCTTGCAGTACTGTTTGTTCCGTCTTCACAACCTCTGAGTACAACTTAAAGATGAGATCGGCTATAACAGCAGCCAAGATGGGGCTTATGCTGACTGGCCGCCTTGGCACCACTGGCACCCTGAAGACTGTAATCACTGAGACATCATACAGTCATGCTGACTGCAAGCCGCCTACCACTTCACGGTAATGTCTTGTGACTCCACAGTGGTTCTTGCCCCCCCCTTTTTTTTTGTTTTAGGCCCCAGTGGTTTCGGAAATGGACAAGTCAGGGGAGGAGTGGAATATTAATTTGACAATAGCAAGCTGAGGAGTGACTCACCACGCCCTTTTTTTGTTTGTCCTGTGTAGATAGGTAGATCCAATAGGCAGGGACCTGCACAAAACAGATGGAAGTCTTCACAGGATTATGAGCCTTAATTTGATGTTTATTATGTGGAAAAAAGACCTGATGGAGACCTGATAATAGGCTGTATCGCACTTTGCACTTTCCCACATAATAAACAGCAAACAAAGCATCAACATCTTGTGATGACGTTCCATGAAAAAATAGGTAATTGCTTATTGGATTACATGTTTAATAGTGTGTTTCAATGGAGAGAAATTGGTCACAAGCATTGCTTTAACAGACATTGGTGAAATAAAATGTAATTATGGATTTAGATGATAATATTGCTTTTCAAAATGTGTGAATACATTCTTCATTTAACTCCATATTCTGTGGATTTTAACAGCAAAGTAAAAGGGACTTCAAGCGATCAGATCATGCTACTGATTGAGTAATCTGAAGTGTATTAGATTACTGGTTATGAGTTAAACGTAATTGGCATATCTATGTATATCTATCTATTATGCATTATATTTTGAAAGTAACTGTAGACAGCTACTTACCAGATGTTATTTATGTGTGTTGACAAGTTTGGCTGCAGTATGTTCTTCTTGGCCTGGTGGTGGGTGTGTTCCTCTTAGAAGTTTAGGGAAACAGCACATAGAAAGTGACAGACAGGATGTTTGTACATTTTGATGGGGCTTTTTGTGTCTCATACATGTGGTCACCATATGTGCAACAGACAAACAGTCGCTGTCTCTGGTGATTCAGCAGCTGCAGAGGAGTTCTCTTGACTTCATGTCTCTAGCTGTCGGCAAATTATCGTGGCAATAACCACATTTTGATTGTGAAAGGGTTATTGTGTAGAGGTTGCCCCAGAAGCTGTGGATGTTTTACATGTTATATATTGGTATAAATTCTTAAGCTTTGTAGAAAATAGCTTTACTAAGCATCAAGGTTATTATCAGAAACCAAAACTAAGATGAAAACTGGGTGTAACAAACATTGCTGTAAGCAATATTTAAAAAAAAAACTAAAACTGAACTAAAATTATCTTGTAAAACTAACTGAAATAAAATAAAAATATACATGAAATGTTTTTAGTTGGTTAGGGTTAGGGTCATCTTTTTGTTTATGTGCAGGGTGAAAAAGAGAACAAATGTATTGTATAGTATATTGATTGATTTCCAGAAACCAAAATGTTGTCTAAGTATAATATACTGTAGGTACAAGCCAAACAACGTGGAGGTGTTGCTTCAACTTATAAATTCATCTTGCCAGGTACAGTGTATCGCAATTAAGTACTTTTTTAGTCTTTTCCGAGATCTTGAGAACAAACATTTTCTGCTATTAGTTTGTACTATTACTTTGGTCGTTTTGGTTTGATCACTGCAACGTTGTCAACTCTGAGGTTCTCCCTTCACATCACCAACATGCCTGTCTGATTACACCTGGCAGCTGGATGTCATTTAGTGTTTGTAGGAAATAAGACACACAGCATTCATGTTCCCCTCTCAAATAGTCTTGAATCCACTGTTAATAATGGACAAGAATGTAGTTTCAATGTGATTTCTCTGACCGTTTGTGCTGTGTTGTCGTCAGGTGGGAGGCACTAAGATGGGAGTGGTGCGCTATATGGGGGAGACTGACTTTGCCAAGGGTGAATGGTGCGGGGTCGAGCTGGACGAGCCCCTGGGGAAGAACGATGGCGCAGTAGCCGGCACAAGGTACACACACACACACACACACACACACACACTTTAACAAATGCACACACACACTGTCTTTCTTTCTTGTTTGCTCTCTCTCTGCTTCGAGCTCCCCCAAAATTCCCCTCGCAAGGAAATCAGGGAGAGGACTGTGAATCGGTTTCCATCTGTTCGTTTGTTCATTCATTCGTTTATTCATTAGTCGGTTCATCTGTCCGTCCATCACGCTTGATATCTCATCATCACCGCCGCGTTCCAGCGTTTTCAAAATTCCACCGATCGGCCCGAGGGGAAAGCTACATTTATAGGTCAAAGCAAGATGGCATATTTGTCACTGATTGGCCCACAGCTGGTCTGCATCTTTTTTTGTTTACTGTTACCTTGTTTATCCTTTGCAGTCATCCACTGTTTTCAGAAATCCACAGAAATGTCTCCCGACCCAGCAGAACATTGATCTCACTTCATTACTGGAAAGATATTTGTTTACACGAAATGGAAATGCCACATTTTAGACATTTAGAGAGTGCAGAGAAGGCATGGCTGGAGAACTGTGGACTGAAAACCTCTCAGTAGCACAGTCACTGACACATCTGTGATGAAGAAGTATAGTTCCAAATCCAAAAGTACCCCTTTTACTATTTTACACTAAAAAGGTTGATTATTAGGTCTGATTGATCATAAGGTTGTGTCTTTCTCCCCAAATATGATGCCCAAATCTTCTAGTGATTTTTCAGGTAGTTTTTGTAATAACAGGACTACTTCTTAGTTTCTCAAAATTATTGTTATTAGTTGTTTTGAAGGAAACCGGGACAGTGAAACTTTTCCTTTCCATCATGCAAACCTTACACCGCATGATGAATCGACAGGGGAAACTCAACACAGCAATTAAGTAACCATTGCTGATTGAAATACAAATCCTGTTATTGTAAAGTGATATTGAAATGATTCTGTGGCCTGAGAGTAGTCTAAGCAGTATTAGTAGCAGCCACTGCTATGACTGATTGTGATCATGATTATTAGTTTCTGATTTTAGGATATAGCACTTTTTTGCATGTTACATCCACATATTGACTATTTTCAACTTGTTGTTTCTGGCCTTCTGAATCAGTTCAGTATTAACTTCTGACAGTAGCAGAAAGGAAGTCTCTAAATCAACATTGAGACTGTTTATTCTCAGCCTAAATCCTAATCTAAACACCAATAATGGTGTACTTTAACTTGGAGAAACGCTAACAGAGTTCCTGTTATGGACATTTGTGTTGTGCAGGAAGGGGACCTGATGCTGCAGCAGCCTCGGCCTTCTTGCACTCGTCATACTGGATTTTGTGAAGTTTTTAAAACAATTAGCCATATTACTTTGGGGTGTAGTGCCAAAGTTTGCATTGGCAGTTTGTATATATGTAACTTAAACATTTCCGAATGACATAAGATGATCCATTATTAGCTACAAAAACAATGTGTCTATGTTCAGGCTATCATCAGTGGGCCCATCTATTCTTACCTGAGCTTAAAATGCCAGAAATGAATGAATTGTGTAATTATTCATTGGAGAAACAGAAATAGAGATAGGCTATAGAATTAATTGTGCAGGCCTAGTTAACATTTGATGAAGCAACCATGGAGACAAAGCTACAATGATGATATGGTTTGAACAACAGAATTATAGTTCTCACCATGAAAATTATAGTTCTTAGACCACTCTCCATGCCTTATAACCCCTCCTAAAATCCCCTAAAGTAGCTGTGATCTTTTAATCATGGTATATATTATCTTTTTAATACTTAGTGATGATGGTTTGCAGTCAGGCAGCTATGCTGCATCTTCTTCTTCTTCTTCTTTTTTTGCTTCACATTTGTTCTAAAAATGGTGTTTAAAATGTCTTCTAGGGCACAAACATCAATATTGATATCTCTTTAGAAAAAACAAAAATCAATTTATTGCTACTGTTTAGCAATACATTTAGATGTCTATCATCTGTTGTTTTACTTATTCAAAAGCCAAGAAAGACAAAGCCAGGACAATTTAGGTTGTCATGTCCTGGACTGCAATCTTACACTGCCCTCCCTTGTTCTTTTTCCTATTGAACACAATGATCAGCAGTAATAACCGCTCTGAAACATAGACCAGACATGCTAACCATTCACCCTCATATATTTGTATAAGTAAGGATTCATAATCCCACTTAATCTGTAACTGCTAAGTAGAATCCCTAACCATTTCCTTCTCCGCCTCCCATCCTTCCTGCAGATACTTTCAGTGTCTTCCCAAGTTTGGCCTGTTTGCCCCGATCCACAAGGTGATCCGCATCGGCTTCCCCTCCACCAGCCCGGCCAAGGCTAAGAAGAGCAAGCGGATGGCGATGGGGGTTTCCTCCCTGGCCCACAGCCCCAGCAGCTCCTCCATCAGCTCAGTCAGCTCCGTGGCCTCCTCCGTGGGTGGACGACCTAGCCGAGCTGGACTGGTAAGACGGAAACTCTAGCCTTATGTCCTGAATACACTCAGGGAGAGCAGGGGGAGTGTGCATATGTAGAGGAAAAAGAAGTGGCTTGAAATGGCATGAATGTGTTTTGAAACCAGGAAAAGTAATGCTGCAAACTTTAAGACACCTTTCAAGTTCTCTGAAATGCTAAGCAAGCTTGTTAAATCCGTATTTTGACTAGTAATTTGAATTTAGTTGTTAGTGTATACACTGAGGCCCTGATTCACTGAGAGTGCATTTCGCTCCTCCGTTGCAAATCAAACTGCCTCAGACCGGTGCTCCCACCCACCCAAACAGCCCCTATCAACATGCTCTGCATCGTTAAGACTAATTTACTGGATTGCTGGCAACAGACTAAAACGAATGGGACGTTAGGGTATCTCACAGTGATTTCAGCTTTTGATAATTGGGAGCAAGATCTTGGATGGAATACCCTCTCCCTTACTTTGCTAAATTGTTGGCAACAGTGCCTGCGTCAGACAGCAAGGATAGCGGCCACAAAACCTTTTGGCTTACTGTCACCTTTCAAAAGATCTTAGGTGTGCCACAGTTAATTTTGCTAAGTGGTAGCACATGGGTACTGCCTCTAATTTGCATGGCCTTTGTAACAGGTAATTATTATGTGCACTAAAACTGAGGTTTACATATGCATCCCAAGCACAAATGCAATGTGACTGTATGTCTTTTTTTCACAGCGCTACTATTCATGCATGGTTTGTGAATAACCTGTCATTCAAATTTGGTCACTTCAGAGGTATAGCACACACTTAACACAGCGCAACCCCTCAGTCAATGAGGCAATGCATTTATAGGCGTGGTATATCAATTTATGGCTTTGAAAACAAAGACAGTGAGAGATTTTGTCATGAGAGATTTTTGTACATCGAGGGTTTCTCTGCAGAACCCATACAATGCCAATCCATGTGTGATCACTGAACACCTGGCAAACGACTGCAATCCTTGATGCAATACTCGATACTGGGTGTAAACAAAATGTAACCATGAATTCAAGACCTTGGTGACCTTCAGTAATCATGTATTTGATACCATATCAAAGCTAAACCTCTGAGACTGCATTCAAGTCCTGTGTCATCTCTATCAGATGATCCCAGGTTGCTCAATGTCATCAATAGAGTCTCCTTTTTTGTCAGCGTTTGCTATTTCACTGTATTCTCATCTCAACCATCTTTCAAATTTCTCAACCCTCCCAAGTCTTCTTATGGTAATATCCCATCCCACAATGCTACTTGCAGCTTTTTTCGTCCTGTTAAAGAGAGCTCCATTTATATATACAGTGTTACCCTGTATATATAAATAAAGGTTATTGAATTGAATTGAATTCATAGGCAGGGCAGGAATCCTTTCATAGAGCATACTCTAGTGGTCAAAGAAAATGGTGCATTTTCCACTATTTTGCAGCAGAGTCAGGACTTGTTTGACAGCATCCCACAGTCTTTTCTTACATAATGCATTTATGATCTGAAGGTTGATGATACTTTTGCAATGCAGTCACATTTCCAATGCAAGGATAAAAAAAACCAAACATCTTATGTAGAGTTAGACGGTTATGGCTAATATTTTGTGCCAGTATTGAATACCGTCAAATTTGATCATTTTCATGCCAACAGAATCCCCCAAAACGACAAGGATTCAGTGATTTCCCCCTGAATTTCTAGTCATGTCAGGGTGGAAAAGCCTCTGAAACAGCATTTAGACCATCATTGGACACTAAAACTCTCCGCTGAAACCAATGAAATCCTTTTACGTGGGCTGGCAGCTCCTTACGGCAGGGTGAGGCAGGTTTCATTGCAGGTTTTACAGACCTGACACCCCGAAGCTGTCGAGGAAAATCCTCCCACACAACAGAGTCAGCAACCTCCATCATATTAGCAATGATTTGGTCTTATATTATGGCAAACCAATATATCATCCCGATCCTACTCTTATCTAATTTCTCCTCACTCTCCTCCACCTCATGTCTTACCTTTTCATCCTTTACTCAGCTAACGGAGACGTCGTCGCGCTACGCCCGGAAGATCTCGGGCACCACGGCGCTGCAGGAGGCCCTGAAGGAGAAGCAGCAGCACATCGAGCAGCTGCTGGCCGAGAGGGACCTGGAGCGGGCCGAGGTGGCCAAGGCCAACAGCCACATCTGCGAGGTGGAGAAGGAGCTCAGCGCTCTCAAGGCCCAGCACGTGCAGGTACATGGGACAAAAGCAAACACTCTGTTATCTATAAATGAAATGATATAATTATAGACTCCAGACCTGATTCTGCGTGATTCTGAGCGTGAAGTGTGTGATTAACTGCAGCCTGGTTTTGGGTCAACATATGTAAACGTCATAACTGGGTTAAATCATAGTTTGATTATGAGAAACCCGGTTAAGATGCCTGGGATACTCCGATATTAAACTTGTTAGCATGTAAAAATCATATTCCTGGGTTAAAGGAAAGGTTAAGGGTAAAGATTACACCGATTATTTATTACTATTGGGATCATAATATCTTCTCCCTGCATTAGAAGTTGGTTTATTTATGGCAACAGGGAGACTCAATCACAGGGGATCGATTATTCATATTGAAAGGTTAACCATAACCATTTCTTTTTCCCCGTAGCCATTATACATGTATCTTTTTTTTTTATTATTCTGTTCAACATAAACCAGCTTCGGTTAAAGCAGCAATCATGGAATGCAACAATGAACAGCTGTTGAGTGTGTTTGGTCATATCTTCTTACACAAGCACCTTTCTTATTGCTGACCGCAGTACATATCAGAGAATGAGAGCACCCTGCAGCAAGTCAAGACCATGTTGGCCAGCACACAGAAAGATAAAGTGGAACTGGCCAATCAGCTTGAAGAAGAGAAAAGGTAATGTCACTCGTCACTACTTTATGACATATTATTTACACGTTTGTTCATGCAAGATCAGCACGCCTCTGTTAAAGTCGTACTGAAAGCAAAACAGAAAAAAGTGTCACTAATCTAAAATTCAATTTTGAAGAGAAACTGATGGAACATACAGAAGCCGAGGTCATGGTTGCTAACTCTTATTTTGTTCCGGTTATCTCAAGATCACAAATTAATTTTCTCATTATTTCGAAGATGTCAGACTTTGTTTTCTCATGATCACGATTTAATTATATCATCATCAGATAACAAAAAAAGTGTTTTTCTCGAGATCACAACTTAATTAGGCGACTGATTGTGGTTGCAATTTCTGCCTGTGTCATATCTTGACTAAAGTAAAGTCTATTGCGTTGATCAGTTGTTGATCTTCTCTGTCTGTCTGCACTTTGGCTCCACTATCAGGCTCACTAGGCTTGCCTCTCATGACGGCAACAGCAATGGGACAAACATAGGGATCTTATCAAAAGCACTACTTTGTTATCTTGAGAAAATTAAGTAAAAACATATGAGCAGCCACGGCGGCGTATGGAGCTAGTAAAGTCACAGTCACGTTGAATGACAGCTCCATTTCTTTTGCAAGCTCATGCACTAAACCAGTGGTTTTCAATCCAGAGTACTGCTGGTTTTCTGTTTTACCAGGTTAATTACAGTCACCTGGCATCCCAGGTGCAAATGAGTCCCTGATTAGATGGCTAGAATGAAACCCAGATTGAAAACCACTGGTCTAAACCAATATCCTGGATAGTGAATGTGTATTTGAATCTCCCTGTTTAATATGCAGCCAATAAATGCGTTTCTGTTAAACGTCATTATATCAAATCCTGTACTGTAGGGATGGGACGATATATCGAAATTCAATATATCGCAATACAGAAATGTGATAATATGTATCGTGAGGCAGAAAAATGAATCACGATATTAGTTACATTTTATTCTGCTGTAGTAATCACAAATGAGACGGCTTGCCCATCACAATCCTACCAGCTGCCCAATAATTCTTAGAGCGACTCAAATACTCCTCAGTGGTGAGTCCATGTTCCTTTGATGTGTTTTTTCTTCTGCGCCACATCCCATGCAACTTTGTTCCTACAGGAAAGTGGAGGACCTCCAGTTCAGAGTGGAGGAGGAATCCATCACCAAAGGAGACCTGGAGGTATCTATCAGCACATATCGATATTCTCATCCTGTATGAATCACGAAACGTATGGGCTGTTTGTTTGGGTGTACAAACCCGAGTTATGTGTGACGCTCTAGCAACAGAAAAGTATGAAAGCCTGCCTAATATTGATATTCAGTGTATCCTATAACATCATGGACCCTAATTCAAACCCTGGGGGCTCAAGACAGATGTATTAATGATTGATGATGTTTTGTTTTTTTAAGATACTATTTTAATACAACAAAGGAAAAAGAACAATCTAAAATCTAATTTGATAAGGTACAATGTCTGTCCTCTCTGTGTCCCATGAGAAAGAACCTGAACGGTAGGGAAATCTTAATATATTCCCATTTTGCATACTCGCACATGAGTGAATATGACGGCGCTGCTGGCTGACCCTGCACTCACACTCCAAACGGATACGCGTAGAAACAAATTTGTAATTACACGGTGTGTAACATGACGACTGGAGTGTTATTTTTAAAAAATTCTTTCAGCCTACAGCTCTCTAAAATTAGATAAGTAACTGCGGGATGTACTGTATGGGTTGAGACTACAGACTCCAAAGTTGTATAGCACAATCACATTCTTAATCTCTCTGCTCCAAGCTTTGCGCAGCGTCGCCTAACTTTATAATATTCCGGCATAATGTTCCGACGCTGCACGGAAGCCATATTGACGCATGAAAGAGGATAAAAAGACAATAGGCTTAATGCCTAATAGGATAAGACACGCTTACAGTGCAATTAAAAGGGTATCTAATAGGAAAGGCCAACTCTAAATATGAGTTTGCCAAAGCTCATATCAGTTAATCACCTCCCTGGGTGTGCAGAGCAGTAATTGACAGCGATGGAAACTTCTGTGCCAGCCTTAAGCCACAGCTCTACGCTACAGTAAGCCCACATCATTCTGTCTCAGAATAAAGCCCATCCTCACGTGACCACATTAACACTTTACGCTTACATCATAATAGTAGTAGACTGTTGCATAACTAAGAAGACATATTTTCAGCTTTCAGAAACAAATAATTCCTTGATGAGAATACATGTATTTGAACTGCAGTGAAAACTGTTGAAATTCTAATCACACTCGCCGGCCACTTTATTAGGTACACCTGCTCGTTAACGCTTAAACAGCCTGCTCCTCCGCACGGCGAAATCATGTGGCAGCGACTCAATATAAAAAGCGTGCAGTTATGGTGACTTAACGTTAGAACGGGCAAAGATGCGTGATCTAAGAGTCTTTGACTGTGGTCTGACTGTTGGTTCAGTGCATCTCCTGGGATTTTCACACACTCACAGTCTCTAGAATTTACAGAGAGCGGTGCGAGAAACTAAACACATCCAGTGAGCCAAAAAACACCTTGTTGGAGGAGAACGGGCCGACTTGTCCAAGCTACCAGAAAGGCCACAAACGCTCCAACAACAGCTCTCTTTGCAACAGTGGTGTGCAGGAGTGCATCTCAGGACACACAAGTTGTTGTCCCTTATGATAAATGGGCTATAGCAGCAGATGGCCAGCCGCTACAAGACAGGTGTACCTAATAAAGTTATCTATCTGTCTGTCTATCTGTCTAAAAAATTACTTTTTCTGCAAGCTCAATCCCAACATCAGCACTGAAAATAAATGCCAGCCCTAATATGTAAACCATTGAGGGGACGTCTGGCCTAAATCCCCAGCCCCCTCCTCCTCGTGGCTCGCCATCATGTGATCCACTCAGTTTTCCTTGAAGTCAGCTCAGAACTCTCGGAGACGTCTTTACTATTTTCAGTGCTGCTGTCTACAAATCTGTTTTTCTGCTTTTTATGATCTATATCTTTTCCCTTCCGCCTGTGGGTCTGGGTCTCTTGTTGTTTCTCCCTTCTCTTCGACCACTTTGTCTTTTTTCCTGTCTTCCTCTTTGTGTCTCTCTCCCTCTCTCCCTCTCCGTAGACTCAGACGAAATTGGAACATGCCCATATTCGTCAGCTTGAGCAGAGCCTGCTCCTCGAAAAGTCGAGAGCAGAGGCGCTTCAGAAAGACTTAGAGAAGAAGAGGGTAAAAAAAAAAAAAAAATGGCGAGCCCTTTTTTGCCTGTAGCCGCTGTCTTGTGTGGTTCTCCACCTGTTTTGCTTGTGGTTGATGGCAGTGGGACTCACGGCTGTCACAGTCATACTCCACCTGTCTTCCGTGTCCACACTTACATTCACATTAGAGGTGCACCGATAGCAATATTTCAGAACCGATACGAGTGCTGACTACAAATCCAAACTTTATCAATCAGCTGATATGAGTACTGATCTGAGTAGTACTCAATTTATTGTCCTTAATGCAGCCTAGTATTGGCCCATTATAAAACAAGATATTACAAGTGCATCAACTGCGTTTATTTCATCCTCAAATAAAAAAATGACAATAGTGATACATGATAATAAAATAGAAAATAGGCTACATAACATAGGCTAGAGGATGTCATGTTTCTCTTTTTTATTTATACTGGTCAAACAAGCTTATTGATAGGCTCTCTACAGCTTATTCAGAATAGGTTAACAGATAAAAAACAGCTTATTCAGAATAGGTTAACAGATAGAAACAGCTTATTCACAATAGGTTGACAGATAAAGATGAGTGCAGTAGGTTAGGCCTAATAAAAGAGTGTCAAAAAGATTTAATTGAAGTCTATCATGAAAGCTTCAGTTGCTGATCCAGGTGCATGAGAGCTGGAGCAGCGCCAATCCCAGTACCACAGCTACTATCAGTGCATCTCTAACTCAAAATTCAAGTATTATGTCTTTAGGGAAGATTAAACAAATGGCAAGATCAAAAACAATGTTGAAGCTACAGAGGTGAGAAACGTCTTTTATCAGAGTTGCTGCTGGTGAGATTCAGGTGGGAGGCTTTGACTGCAGCCTCCGTGCTTTAAGGTTTGCCCTGGCTGTCAGGTATGTGGTGCATGGAGCTGAGAGCTGATGATGATGACGAGGGAGAGAGAGATAGAGGACAAGCTTGGGAGAATCCATTTAAAACGATGCTGATCTCAATTTTCAGAATCAAATTCAAAACAGTATTTCATTTTGGTATAAAACTTGTAGCACACATACTTGGATATGGGTTTATGAATTGTCAACCATGAAAAACCACCATCAGCCCCGTATAGAAAGAATACACATTTCACATATAAGTCTACTTCAGAATATATTTTAGAGATATGTTTCACAATATACAAAAAATGACCAATTTGAAATATATTTGGGATATAGTTGCAGATGTTCTTGTTCTTGTGTTTATATAAATATATTGACATAGCAACAGGTGACTCCAGGATCCCTTTTCTAAGTTCTACCAAATGTGTTTTGGTAGGCAGGAGGCCAGAAATGCTGACATTTACATTTGCTGATCACATACAAATTTCTGAATTCACACCCCCTGACATGACATAATATTGATGGTTTATGTTTATTACCTTTTATAAAAGGGTAGAAATGCTAAAAAGTGAAAATAACTGACCAAAAACTTGATCTGCCCCTCCATCATAGTAATAATGTAGTCTTGGCCCAGAAGCTTTTCACCTCTCTTTTGTTGGTCAAATCTGTGCTGATTACTGAGTGGTTCATGTATAATCAGTAACAAATTAGCAATTGCTGAAATTTTAATGGAATCACTCATTGATTTATTTTTAGATTACTTCCCATCCCATGAGAAAGTAAACAGTCATGCATTATTAATCACTGAAAAATGAATGCAACCATTTATCGATTACTTTTTAGACAACTTGCTACATTAATAGACCTAATTTTTGTACCTGCATGTTTGAAGTTAATAGCTTTCAGATAAATCATTGTGGCAATGGTTAGCTATAACTATAAGGTACAATGTCTATCTAACTATAGAACCAACAAGGGACAAAAATATGTCTTTCACGCCTCTTGCACACACGGTGCTGCAGTCCAGAGAGAAACCCTCCTCAATAATAGACCAGGGTCACAAAAATCAATACCTGTTAGTACTGTACAGACATGTGCTATCGATTTTAAGGCATCGAAAGGCTTTAAAATGTTGGATTCCTATATGCAGTAAGGTCTGCTTTTGCCAACAGGGAAGATGCACACATGATGCAGTGTCCTTGAGGTTGGGTAAGAGAACCAAGGTGAAAAAGATTTGATCTTGTTTTGGCTTTGATCCTCTGCTAAGCTATCTAAATTCTTGACTTCAGATTGACTTCAGATGCTGTCAAGGACATTAACCTCGCATAGAAAATCTTTTACTCTTGTGTGTTTTGCCACAATCTGAGGCAATTTCTTTGATATCAATCAACTAGCATTTCTGAGGTCTAGTAGATTGTTTGCCCAGATGGTTGAAATTAACATCTACGCACTGCGCAACAGGTCCTCTTTCTTAATCTCCATTTTATTGCAATGGGATGGATATGTGGCGTGCCGGATGTTTGCAGATGTCTGTATGTAGTGTCACTATGTCATGAGATTTGCTGTTGGCTTTACTGTATTTGCTTGGCTGCTTCTAGACAATCAGAGAATGGCTGTCCTATCCTCTCATCTTCCACTTCTTTGCACATACAGTGAGCTGCACAAATATTTGGACAGTGTCACGTTGTTTGATCCTTGGGCTCCTTACCGTTGTTACTTTGGATGAGAAATGACACAGTGACTGCAACGTTCAAGTGCGGACTGTCAGCTTTGATATGAGGGAATCGGTATATGATGAACAGCATAATGGTTTGTTTGGACTTTTTGACCCTTGGTCTTGTGAATTACTCACTCCGAGCGCTGTCAATACATTGAGAGTACTCCACTTAAAATGATAAACAATACCTTTTGCCTCCTAGAAAAAGACTAACTGGAGACCTAGAGTGAACAAATCCAAACTATGCTTTTGACAACTAAAGCCTTTTATGTTCATGGTCCCCCTTTTCAAGGTGGCCAAAAGTATTTGGACAGATTAACATTTTTTTTCTTTTTACTATGATGTACGCTATGGTTTTAGATCTTAAAGATTCATATTAGATGGAAAAGGTGTGTAAACCTTGTTTCGCAAACTTTGTTTCTGTGGATTTACCCTCCACTACATTCACGTCTATGAGGATTTAGCTGTAATTACACTGGCTATAAATTAATCTGCGGCATTACAAAGTACATTGTTGGCTAAATGAATATTAGCAATTAAGGTTCTAAGTTAACAATTCAGCCTCCAAACATGGATTACTGATGTAGAGATGAATAACTTGGGCAAATGTTACGTATCTCTCTAAATCTTATGCAAATAGTTGTTTATCCCTATTAATTTCCTCATAGAAAATATCAGGAAAATTAGAAGCAAGGTATCTCAGGAGCATGTTGGTTACTGGATATTTAGATAACCAAGACCCTTGTGTAACCATTACACTCATTTAGTCAACCATACACTCGATAATGCCTCAGAATAATTTAGAGCCAAGCATAGTTCATAATAACTAATTTCTCATAGAGATACACTGAAATGGAGAGAAACTGGAAAGATAAACTGGTGATAGGATATCAAAAGTGTGGGTTAACGACTTAAAAGATAAAAGCACCATGAGAATTTTTTGAGTACATAATTGAAACGTCTACAAAATAATCTTAATCTGCCCAAATGCTCTTGTGTACCGTGACATTGGGGGACCATGAAGAAAAAGAGTTGTAGTTCTATAATCGTTCATCTGATACGATGTAAAAATGCCCTGAAAACAAAGCTGACAGTCTGGACTCATCTCCCATCCACGATAAAACAGTAAGCAATGTGTCGCTGTCCGGATACTTAGGGATCTCACTGTGGATTGCACTGGACCTGCTCATTTCCAATCCTTAACCTGCAAGGAGAGGATTTCCCTTTGAATGCTTAATCGTTTACAGGCCCGGCTTTAGTGCTTGTGACTCTGTCGTTTCCCGAGGCCTGATTTCTGCACATAAACACTCAATCATTGTGTGTGACGCTTTGTCGATGACGCCTTTTCTTTCGAATGACATCATTCTGTTGCAGGAGATCACTCACCTGTTACGGCAATAAGGTCATTCATTTGGAAGGCTGACATCTTTCAGCCATCGCAATGATGAGGCGAACCCGTGAGTCAAATGACGGATGTCCCATCTTTCTCATCAGCAAACCACAGTGGAAGAGCAGAGTCGTATCGTGCAGCTGGAGGAGGAGCTCGGCCTCAGGCGAGCCGAGGTCGAGACCCTGCAGGCTCAGCTCAGAGGGCCCGACGCCGACTCGCAGCGGGCCGGCGACGGGTCGGGCGCCCAGCCGGAGACCCTCCTCCTCCGCGAGCAGCTGCTGTCGGCGGGCCGCGAGCACTACAAGGAGAGCAGCGAGCTGAAGGAGAAGTACGAGGCGGCCCTAGCGGCACGCCAGCAGGAGACCGACTCGCTGAGGGCCACCGTGGAGAAACAGAGCCAGGAGATCAGTGATCTGAAGCAGAAGGTCCACCAGGCCACCAAGGAGAACATGGAGATGATGGACACCTGGAAGGTAACCCAGTGTGTTCTGTTTGATCCAAGTAGAATCTGTTTCATCCAAAAGTGTTGGCTGTCAAAGAACTTCAGCAAAGACAGTGGGGTCATTCTCTGTTCTGTTGTCTGAATTCTCTGTATGTAAGTAATGTAATTTCAACCAATATGGGCTTTTGAAGGCCGATAGCAGTATTTTTGGATTGAAGCTGCCAATTACTGGCATATTATTCATATTCTTTTTTTAATTTGACAATTTTCACGCCAAAAAAGTCCAAAAAGATGTGGAATCCAATCAAAAGGCCTCATTAGAATCACTTAAGGTTAAGGGCTTCCCATAGACAACCATTGTGGTGCTGATCAATGCTATAATAAATATATAAGCAATCAAACTGCATCGAAGATTGAGGACAATGACTGGCCAATATCCATTTTTTAATAAAAGGCTGATTTTGGCCCCATATATTTGTGTAACCCCAGTATGCATGTTTCAGGATAGATAATTGAATTCTTTTCTGCAGGCTAAATTGGACTCTTTAGTCAGAGACCACCAGCGTTCGTTGGAGGAGCTGAAAGCCTCGTTGAGTAGTGACCACAGTGCTCCAGCAGGCCAAGAGCAGGACCCCCAGGAGCTGAGAAACACTCTGGAGAGCCTGAAGATGGAGCACCAACTGGAGGTGGAGAATCTGAAGGCCAAGCACAAGATCGAGGCGGCCATTCTGACCAAGGAACGCGAGGACCTCGGCGCTCGCCTCCAGGAGGCCAAAGAGCAGCTGGCCGAGGGCAGCCAGACGTGGAGGACCCAGGCCGAGGCCAAGAGCAGCATGCAGGCCCTGGAGCTGAAGGAGGCCACCGAGAAGCTGCAGAAAGCGGAGCAGAGGCTGGCGGAGTCGGAGAAGCTCCAGCTGGACCAGGACAAAACCAGGGAGGAGCTGAGAGAGAGGCTGGAGCTGTCCGAGAAGAAGATGACGGACTACCAGGCTCTGCAGAAGGCCCAGGCAGAGAGCAGAGAGGAGATCCAGAACCTGGAGGAGAAGCTGAGGGTGACAGCAAACCGGCTGCAGGCCATCCAGGCAGACCGCTATACATCCCATGATGCAAACGTGAGTGGCTGGGTGAGGAGAGGGGATTTGTGGATGTGATGCAGCTCTATTTTTGTGCTTTCTTGTGGCAAACAAATAACAAATGAATCATCTATTATCCATTTTAGTTGTCACTCAATACTTTCTTCCTTTTTTAGGTGATAGAAGACAATGAAATTTCAGATGAAAAGATGAAGCTAAAACAGAACATTGAAGGTATCAAAGTTCACTGAGTTTAATATTTGCTATTTTTCACAAAAAAGTTGAAACATTCGTACATCGCAGTTGTCATATTTTCTATGTTCAAAATGTGGGACAGAGGTAGAAAACCAAATTATTTTACAATCATTCCATATGTAATTATAATGTTTTTGTTTGTATATTCTGCTCTCTGCTCATGCCAACTAGTTATAAACACAATACGATTTAAGATAAGAATAGTATTCCTTTCCAAAGTGCTATGTGGATTCTATTAATTCTGTCAAACCTTTATCAAGACAATTCTGTGGTTCCAGCATTGACTGCACCTGTTTTGAAAGCTGACAGACACTAACTGTGGTTGTGTTTTTTCTTTAGAAACAATGGAGAAGCTGCTGAAAAGGGAAAAAGAGGTCTCTACTCTCACTTCACAGGTTGACGCCCTCAAATCACAGATCACAGGTAAGTGTCTTTTAAAGGAGCATTTCTGACGGCATTCAGTGTCCTACTTCACAGTGTCCGCTCCCGCTTTTTCATGACCTATGATGAAAGCAGCACACAAACTTGTGATTGGTTGCTGGTGACTGGTGCAATGCCTGCATGTGTGGTGACTGAAGGACTGCAGCCTTCCCTTACGCTGACTTCACCATGCAGTGGATTGTGTGTCCATGACAGTCGTATTTGTCCTTTGATCTTCAGCGTGAAATGTGTTGAGTCGCTGTCTTCTGAAGACCATAACGTCCAGCACATCAAAAGGACTGAAAAACAAACTCAATGCAGTTCAATTAATTGAACTGACACAATGAAAAATGGACTGTAGATAATGCAAAATACACATACAATGAAGAAAATAAGACACAAAGTGAAAACAGATGTATTATTCTATTTTTATGTGTCCGATTCTCTTGAATCGATTAGAACATTCTGACAAAAAAAAAAAAAATCCCTAGACTAATTTTCACAAACACTAGTTATGGTCTAATTTGATAATTTTCAGGCTTCATTTGCTTAACAAAAAAATGTAGCAGATAAATTACATCTCAAAAGCAGCAGGGAACCTGATGATATATGCCAGTGGAAAGCCGTATTAGAATTAGCAGCAAGGGAATTAGAATAAAGGCAATTGCAATTCATATGGCGTAGATCTCAACACAGAAAATTATACACCGTTTACCTTTAGATTATAAAACTAAAATTAAAAATAAGGCAGGAGAATAAAGCGCAAAAGCACAGCTTGAACATAGCAGATTTTTATTTGATTAAAGTTACAGATGCCGTTACAATTACAGGACCTCCCCCAGTACAATTAATCCAATTCAAATGGGGCCTAAGTAGACTAATACCACAACTTTATGTATTCCAGATTATTCAGTTAAAACTCACATTAAAAGTATTGCTTCTGATTCTCGCACCAGCGTTGGAGGGCAAGGTTCGCTCGGGAGAAAAGAAAGCGGAAGCCCTCGCCAGGGAGAAGGTGCGTGTGGAGGCAGACCTGGAGTCCATGACCAGGAAGTCCCATGATGCCTCTGGGCAGCTGGTCATCATCAGTCAGGAGCTGCTGAAGAAAGAGAGGTAATTGGACGTGGAGACAAAAGCCCATATTGATTTTCTAATCTGCCTCAGCGCTTTTATTGGGTAAAGAGGATGAAAAATGATATCACCACACACGCTGGTGTTGAGAAGAAAGGTTGTGGATTTGTTTATGGTTCGATGTTTGGCACACTGTCGGAACTCGCAGGCACTGTATTTTTTTTGCGAACTTGAAAGAAAATTCTTTCAATTAAATATATACTACTGTAGATATATACATATATATTAATGTAGAGATTAGTTCCCAAACTATGACAAATAGGCATCTGATTTACTGGGATAAACTCAATGAGGATGCGGGGAGTACCAAATCCTGATTCAATTCAAACTTGATTGTCCCATAAGGGAAATTTGGTCTGCATACAGGGTTTGCAGTAAAACTCATAACAAAACACATAAAAAAAATCAAAGCACATAGCATAAAAACACAGTAAAACACATAAATCACCATAACATATCCCCATATAGATCAGCACGAGTTGTTAAGACCAGACAAGGAGTCAATAGGTTGATAGAGTGCAATAAAATGCTGCTCATTAGTGCAAAATGAAAGGTTCTTGTACAGGCATAAGATACTACATGATTTCATGTGCTAATTAAGCAACCTGATTGCAGTGGGGATGAATGAGTCCCCGGGTGTTTTCCCCTGGAGTGTAGGTACTCTAAAGCTGCACCCAGAGGGCTGCGGCTCAAACTGCCCTCTGAGTCGGTGACCAGTGAAGAATGTCACCGGCCTTCCTCACCACACACCTCTGATTTCAGTTCGCTGTGCCCCGCTCACACCAGTGACTCCTATTGCTTAAGCCGCCAGATCTGGCTACGGTACAAGAGGTTAACACAGATTCAATAAAACTCCGATAATTAAGGTCATCATTTTCCCACACATGGTAAAAGAGAGAGGCAAAGTTGTCGCAAGGTCCGTGCAGTCGGCGCCCGTTTCACTAAATCCACACACATTCACACAATGCATTTTCCTGTAGTTACTCTACAGATCAGACTCATTTCATTACATTATTGGCCGACTTTTACTTTAATGCCTGTCTCACAGTTAATTTATGAGCAGATCTTATATTGTTGAGGGTTATTACATTAGTAAGTGCTACACAGCACTAAAAGTGAGTATTACATGAATGACCCCTCTGGCTATGTGAACTGATACCTTTGAACATAGCACACTCTTTTCCTATGCAGGTTCAGTGCAACAGTAATTTCATATACAGTAAAAGTATATACCATCCATTAAAAAATTCATTGGGTGTCTTACCTTGAGTTAGTTTTATTGGACAGGAGTATCATTAACCTCCTTAGTGTCACTATTACTGTTTAGTCAGGTGTTCCTTGCACAACCCACTAAATATTCTCAAAGAAGGTTTTTAGTCAACTTTGACCATTTTTACACCTTTCCATCTCAGGAACTTGACAAGATAATGCAGGAAAGCCAATTACTAGCATATCACACGGTAGAATAAAACCACTAATGGTGACTTTTAGGAGGCAAACAATAACAGAGTCCAACACAACCAAGTCCATGAAAAAAGACACAACGAAATGCTTTTTTTTCTGATGGTTCATCCTTTCAGTTTTCCTTTATATTTGCTTTGTTTCATCCACCGTATTGTCTTTCTTATGCTAGGAGTCTGAATGAGCTAAGGGTGTTGCTCCTGGATTCACATCGCCATTCGCGGGACATGGAGCGGGACCTGAGCCGAGAGGTGCACAAGGCCGAGTGGAAGGTCAAGGAGCAGAAACTCCAGGATGACATCAAGACCCTGCGAGACAAACTGCTCCTACTGGTGAGGATTATACAGATTATACATTTAGAATCTGTGTCATGTGGCGGCTAAATGAACATAGAAACTTAAAATGTACTCCTTTTTTGTGAATGTGCATAATATATTTTTTCCAGATGTGATTCACACATGGCATGATACAAATGATCAAACAACAGACAGCGGTTATATATTCCTGCCCTTGTGTGTGTTCAGGGTCGGGAGCGCTCTTCCCCAGACCACCGGCGGTACTCCATGCTGGATCCCTCCACCCTGGACTCGGAGGTGAACCGTCTGCGCCAGCGGCTGCTCAGCACTGAAGAAGCCCTGAGGAATGCATTGGAACACAACCAAGAAGTGGACCAGCTGGTCCAGGCCATGCGCAAGCATCCAGATAAAAGCCCGGTAAAAAAAAAAAAAAAACAGGACTTCGCTATTGTTGTCTATGTAACGCCCTTTCCACCTGGCGTTAACAAGCATCCTAGGTGATTGTAATTGGATAGCATAACAACACATAAAATCCAGGTGTAAATTTGAATATGTGATCACCCTCGGAGGTGGTCATGGACACGTTTGGCCACATAAACAACAAAGTTTAAAGAGTAACGTAACACCAAACCCAAATATGTGTAAAGCCTGACATCTAATGGGAAAAAGCATGCTCGTGAAATGGTCATCTGTTATTGGCTGATCTTTGGTGCCAGGTGATGTCACCTTCTATAGAGTACAACAGGTGGTGACATCACCTGGTACCAAAGATCAGCCAATAGCAGATGGCCATTTCAGTAGCATGCTTTTTACTAGTCCACATACAGCAACTACGTTAATGGAAACAAACTTGAATGTGCAGATCCAAGCGGGAAGAACACGAAAATCAGTCAGGTAGCAGGCAGCTTGGACAACACAAATGGATGTCAGGATCCCTGTAGATGTGCAACAGGCAAGACAAAGTGTTTAAGAGGATGCAAATATTATGGACTGAAGTGACGTGTGCAATAATCTGTGTTTTGGTGAGGGAAAGAGAAATATCAGACACACATTTTGATGTCAGGTACAAATGTAACCCAGCTAAGTCGTGGACACTATCTGGACAGCAGATGCTAGTTAACACCAGGTGTAATGGGGGACTGTATGCGTTGAAGGGTAGTTACTCACTAAAGTTTGGTGCTGGCGTTGACGTTTTGGTGATGGTGTTTTTCAGGCGCATGGTGCAAATTCAGCCAATGGAATTCATCAGCAGGTGCCAGACAGTACTCAAAATGTTCGTATTCTTTCATTGTAATCGCTCCGTATTTCTATACCACTATTAAACTAAATTAGTGATACATAATACAACAATGCCATTCAGTGCTGCGAAATAATTCTGTTTCTGTGGCCTTCCAGGAACAACACTGATAGGAGAAGAAGAGAGAAGCTTGAATTGGGACACGCAGAGGTACATCTTCAAAGGAAAAGCCAGTATGACATTTCACCTGATGCTGCGATGGACTCCTGAAGAAATTTTCAGTTTACAATTAATACCAAAACAACAATTCTCTATCTCAAGTGAATTTATGTGTCTCAGAAAACACCTATTAGCCAATCATAAAGACAGCTCAAAGTACTATAAAAATACAGACTGAGAAATGGGACTTGGAGGTGAAGAGATATTATCGGTAAGACTCTTGAGAACAAACGGCAACTTTCGATCGCTTTACAATAGTTAGAGAGCTTGAATCGACAAGTTGCCGGGAACTTATTGACAATTCTGAATTTTGACCCAGAGGGCAAAACGGCTGGCGGACGACGACATGAAGAACTGAAGAATTGGGTCTCAGTCGCCTTGTTTGTTTTATTTATTGCTTTTACTTTGCTACTCCGCTTTGTAATAATCCTCTTTAGGTGAGCTGTCTTGGCCAGTGATGTTCAGAGCAACTCTTAAAGGGCTACTCCAACTTTTTTGGGTGTTTAGCCCATTGGTCTCTTTACCCAATATGTGACAAGAGGATTGGCACCAAAATCACATCTGTGTCACCAGTAGATAGATCTGTCCGGTGAGCATGCTAACGCTTTAGCATACAGTATGCTAAATAATCGTAGGCTGTTAGCATTATCCAAAATATGCAGATAAACCTTTTAGTAATCCAAAGTTGGCATTGATAGATTCATAACTTCTGAAAACAAAATCCTAATCTTCATTATTAGTGAAGTCCATTACGAAACCACGCAAAAAGCTTTAGCTATCTGGCTAACTTCGCTCACTTTCTGTGTACGTAAACGTTATGCTTGATGTATCGAGAGAAGAGAGTTCTTCTGCCATTGAAAGTTCATTATTTTTGTCAAATTGTATGTCTATTTTACCAATCCACTAAACAAGCCTGACAGGTTTAGACATTTTCTTCTTTTTAGGATAATGCTAGTCGCCAACAGTGACTTAACATACTGTATGCTAAAGCGTTAGCATGTGCACGGGAAAGAGCTACGCACCCGACTCAGAGATGATTTTAGTGCCAGTCCTCTTGTCACATATTGGGTAAGGAGACCAATGGGCCAAACTCCCAAAAAGTCAGAGTGGTCCTTTAAGCCGCTCCACAGCATCGGACTCCCTGCTAAGACTAAATATTGATATTAATGAAACCGGGAGGCCTGCTGAATTCAGCTCAGACTGCTGTTGTGTCTATAGAACGAATATAGTGAATTATTCCAGACTTGTGCATTCTCTAAAACTCAGTGAGTCCAACTGTGTACCATTGCACCTCTTATCCTAGCAGTAATGATCGACTATTTTATTTACTGTGGGCGACGAATCGGTACAAAGACTCCATCCATACACTAGTATTAACTCCATATATGGTACGACATAGCAGCCCGACTTGATGCTGAAAGCAGCTGCATCAAACAGTTCTTGGATTACTTTGACCTTTTCTTAATTAGGGCTACTTAAGGGCTGTTACAGGAGCTAAAACCCAAACAATGGACGTTCCACTCCTCCTCCCCTCGGGTTGACAACATCTGGACTTCATTTGCGAAAAAAAGCGTTATCCCAACGTACAGAATTTATACTGTAAGTCTTCCAAATATTGTTTTATCCATTTATCAACTGAACTAGGAGATTCCTAACTGTAGTCGGTTCTAGGTTACTATTGCTTTAGGGGAGACGTTACACAGAGGTGAGTGGCGTGGAAATATAGCTCGGAGTGATGTTTCCTGAACAAAAACCTGTAGGGCAGGCCCTGGTCAGCTAAGATGAAACCTAAATTTTTCCATTGGATATTGTACATGGCCTTTTCAGCTGGAGGATTCATACCCTTTGGATTATTGCTGCAATGATTTCAGAGATTGAGTCATTAAATATTAACAATGTGGGCAAGGACTCGTGGTGTTTTATTTCACACTATTTCACACTTGTGTCTGTATTTTTGTGTCTGTTTTTGAGGCAAAGTACAGTAATTAGGTTGACTTTTACAAGCGGCGGTGGAGTTTATTCTTACGTATAGAATTGAAAATGTGATAAATTCATTGGCGCCTAGCCGTTTGCCCATTCCCCGGCCCCACATACACACACAGTGACACAAGGTCCAAAACTGTTTTGTCGATAATATACTCAACTCAGGCAAACATTAGCCGTTAAATTGATTTGATGCCATCCTTAAACTCATGTAGTTTGTGCTTTTATTTTGGAGGGGGAAGGTTGTATTTTTAACCAATCGCCTGAAGGGCAGACAATGATTTCCTGATGTGGAAAAAAAGGCCAAATTCCACATCTGATACAACCCACTTTTTTGCCAGAGGTCAGAGACTAGTTATGATGATGTTTCCCATTTACTCCCATAATACAAACAATGCAGTTTCACAGGTCTGATTGAACATTACCAACAGCACTGTGTGTCACTGTGTGTGATACAGTTAACTAACCTGTTACAGTAAATGAAAAGACAGAAATCTTAGATACATTTGAATAAATATGTGATTAGTTACTTGATTACTCAGAAATATGTCTGAAAAAAGGCCTTTTTATGTGAGATGCTGGGAACAAATATAGTATAGTAAATAATGACTGATACGGGTTTTAGAGTTTTAGACAGTAAAAAAGTTAAATTTACAGTGTAAATATGAATTTATTGGCTGTTGTATTTAATATGTTGGGGCGCCCTTGGAGGCAAAGTAGTCCAAAAGTAACTGAAAGTAATCAGATTACAGAGTAATCTAGTGGATTATATAACTGGATACAGATTAATCTAATATTAGCCCTATGACAAAAAATCACCATAATATTCCTATAGGGATGTATGCAAAGTTGCCCGATAACAAGTGAGTTTATCGTGAATGTCATCTTGCTTTATAGTTTTTTTTTTTTTAAATCTACTATGGTATCACTATCATATTCTTATAATATACTTGCAGGATATAAAAGTTTATGGTTTTGGTGTGATAGTTGTATTCATCTAAAATTCATTACAGGATTACTATCTATCTGAAGTGTACATATATCAGCTGCAAGAATCCCATTCATAAACATGCAATGGCAGTTATGGCCCAGCTCATGTGATTGACTAAAATAGTTCACAGTTTGTCTGCTTAATATAGGGCAGAGGTCATACCCTAAGGAAAAAGAACAAATCTAATGGTACATTTTACAGGGATAAAGCTAAGAGCTATGAGCAAAAGTATGAGCTATATATAAATCCTATAGAAATACTATAGTGATATCATAGGAGAAACAAAATACCATGAAGACGCATAAAGTCATCATAAACTCACTATTGAGCACCACAGACAGACTGTAAATCCCTACAGGAATATTACAGTGATACTATAGGATGATAACAAATGCCATAAGGACACTGTAACTCACTATTGAGTACCACAGACACACTATTGGAATATTATAGTTATTTTCGTTAAGTCTACACTCAATTCATTTCAGGTTCATGGGAGATTTCTTCATGCAAAGATGGCTGCATGAAGTTGCAGTCAAGTGACAGACACTGATTTAAACAGTCACAGCTGGAATACAGTAAAAGGAAAAACAAAAAAATCCCGCTCGGAATATTTCCTTTCCAGGTAAATTTCCCTCCCTGTGGGTTTTTCCAGAGGTTCCTCAGTTAATCCTATATGTAAATTGCAGCCAATAGATGCTGTTGTTGAGTTGGGCTGGGATTAGCAGGAGGCGAATGAGTTTCAATTTTACTGGATTACAGAACAAAGAAAGGGGAAAGGGACACCCTGCTCTGTTAAGGGAAAAAGAGAAAAAGAAACTGAGAAATAATACACAAATAACAGAATAAAACGGGCGATCGAAATTAACATTGTGATGTTTCGGATTACGATGTTTGACCAGACGGTACAGCTACATCGTGGATGGGAATTGTGAGCGTTTCTGATGGATTAAAACGGGGGAATAAACCTATTCCGGGATTGACAGCAGCAACAAGGATATTTAGTCGTTAATTAAGGTGAGATTTCCCTGTTTGTTTTTATATTCGTGAACAGTGAAGCAGTATGTATTCGTAGAGCGTGTGACTTTTTGTGGCTGTACATTTAGAAATTACAGATTATAACCTAATTCTGGACTGGGGGAGGAGATGAAAGCAAAGTGCTAACGCTAGCTAGCAAGATGGCTAACGCGAGACAGCTAACCAATTTAAGATAGCTTGTTAGGTAAACGTTGTTAAAAATAACGTTAATTAGCTAGCGTTAGTTAGTTAAACCGTGTCATGTTAACGACCGTAACAAGGACCGTGACTTTGCCCATAGGGACTCTTCCCTTTTAACCTTGCGAGTGGATTGCGAGGTTATATTTTTTGTTTGGGATACAGCGTTTGTCTGCTAGCTAATTTAGCCCTCCAGTTGCTACTCAAATTGCTAGCATTAGCTAGCTACCTAGCTAGTACAACAAAGCTGGCTAACGTTTAACGTTAGCTTGTTAGCTAAATTAACTGGAATCAGTCTGCAGTAAAAGAAGAGGAAAGAGCACTGTTCAAGTTCAGCAAAACACTTGCTTTGGAACATATAACCAACAGTCGTGCTACGATAACACTAACCTGCCTACCGTAATAAACTACCAATAACTTCAACGTTAACGGACTAATGGGCTGCTAACTAATTTTAATCCTGTACTTAACACAAGCACAGCCAGAGAAGTGTGTCTGCAAACTGACAAATAATTAACACGAATTCAAAAATGCTAAATGTCGGAGTCTGAAGTCAGCTAGTGTGCTGTTTTCTACTACTTGGCTTTCGGCTACTAAGTAACTCCTATTTGTAGCACACGAAGCGTCAAAGTTTGGAAACAGCTGACAGGAATAAAACTCTTTGCCTGCTTTAACAGCCTGACAGATTGGCTTCAGCAAGGCGATTTAGAGCTCTGAAATGGACGCACATACACTGACATACGCTCATTTCCTTTGGAAAAGCTCTTGTATGGAGAGATCATCACACCAAACTCCATTCAGAAATGTGGTAATGTTGCCGTGCTCATTGGCAAACATTCACCTGGCAGAACCTGGCAAACCTTTTACGAGTTGTTAGGGTCTACTGGTAAATTCAGCAGACAGCAGCACTTATTTAAATACAATTTCAACTTTTATAAAATGTACCTCCCACAGTCTTCTTTCACCAGTACACACAAATTTAACAGAAGACCAGAACTATTCATAAAAGATTTGTTTCTACATGGTATGTACATTTGCAGATAAACAAGACAAGATTAAGTTGCCAGATTTTTTGAATTGAGTTTGACATGGCATTGTCTCAAAACAACAGAATGACAGGCATTGCACACACACACACACACACACACACACACACACACACACACACACACACACCCATACACATACACAGCCTTTCTACAGGTCTTGGCCTACTTGTTGGACCACTGTGTCTTTTTGCAGCAGCAGGGCTGGTCTTGATTAAGTTTGGATAATGTCATTATAGAATGCCAGTGTCTATGCTGAGCATCTTTTATGATGATTTTTAATGAATGTCACAGGACCAGAAACCACCCAATCCCTCACCACTATAACACATACACAGCTGGACATTTCCCCCACAGCTAGAAAAATGTAAATACGCTGAAAATGAATCATCTTGCATTCTAAACGAATTACAATTACAATTACAGCACAGTTGTCCATATATCATGATGTACAAATGTCCATAGCATAAGACATTAACACTGGAACTGATCCTGCAATTCAAATTGAGATTTAGATCGTGATAATATTTCTGGGCATTCAGTGTTTAAACATGCATCTTGAAATAATCCCTGTAATGGACCACTAACTAACCTGGAACACAATCACTACCATCCCATAAATTACAAGAGATTACCATGCAATAGGAATGTTACCTATTATTCCACCAAATAGGACGGCAGTGGAGTTTGTCTAGTCCCAGGACACTCATGAGCCAGAAAGCAAAACGTTCTGCCAGCAAGTCTTAGTCACCAGCGTTTTCCTTTTCCTTAGCTCCCTTTTCCCCAAAACAATATCAACGTTATTTTCCCCAGAAGATTGCAGGCTGTGTCTAGGCAGTTCCTGCATGAGGGATGTGACATTCGGAGTCAAAATGTTTAAAAAAAAAAATAGCTCAACAAAACAACAACAAACCTTGATAAAAAATGGCCATGCATCGAGAATGTGACCGAAAATGGATACAAATCCGTGAGACTGCATACTTCCCAAAGTAAATAAATAAATCTGGGGATGTCTTGAAAAATTAGGTTATGTTACTTTGACCTTTACGCTACACAGATAAGAAAATTAACATGTTTACATTCTGTTACCGAGAAAAAAGATGCAAATGAACCTTTAGCTGACATCCAAATGATATGGAGCATATGAAAAACCCACTGATTAACTACAGACTCTCTATTTTAATCATAATTCCTGTGTTGACATGATATGATATCATATTATGATTTTCCACTAAAATCATTCAGACAGCCTTATAGATATTCTTTTCAGTATTTTCCAGTAGTTGACAAATGAACTTGATTTTAAAGATAATATGTAACAATAGACCAAGCTAATATGTTTTTGACTGGGCTTATTTCTTAGTCTATGGTTATTTTCAATCAAGTATCATTGTTCTGAGCCCTTACTTGCCCCCAGTTTTTAAGCATGGCCATCACAGGGCACTGTTTCCAGGGAAGGCTGATGATCAGAGATCCAGAGCTGATTGTTTATTATAGGCTATATATCATTATTATAACAGGTAGCTTCTTTTGGGGTTACAATACTGAACATGTAAGCCACATCCACACCACATCTACCTATACACAGTCTAATAGAGCCGCAGGATGGAATCAAACCATTATCGCAGTGCTGGAAGTGGATATTTCTTATAATGGGCAATCATCTAGTTTAATTGATCCTTTTTCCCTTATAGCCGAGGCAGCATTGACAATGCATGTCAAACAGTATGGAACTTCCTTGCCTCAGTAGATATAGGAAGCCAATACTGACACATCTAAAGGCTGCATACTAAGTTAGATTCTTCTGTTGGATGTGGCCATATCCTTGTGGTATTTCAACTGTCACATTCATAATGGTTTGCACTAGAGGTCGACACAGTGTATTTTAAAGGCCAATATCAAAACAATATTTTGGAGAGAAAAAAAGCTGAAAATCAATGGTGAGGCTTTAATTAACGACTCTGAATGAAATGTAAAAGCTTGGAATTTATTCACAAATTAAATTGAATATCAAAGTAACAAAATATTGTTGCTCAGGGGCTTTGCCAGGCTCATGCCAGGCTTCTTACAGTCTGCTGCTGGATGATACTGGGTAGCTCGGTTTACACACACACACACACACATACGGTAAGCTTCAGGCTTTAGAAGGCTTTCGTGTTTCATTAAATAACGTTAAAGAAATGCATCCAGGTAGTCTGCCCTGCATGTAATCGCAATTAATCGTGACCGTTCGATTTTCATGTCGCACATTTCCCGATATGAATTACTTTGTGTATCCCTCTCCGTACGGCATTAGTTTCACCAGGTGAGGTCGGTTATTCGATTTTGCCCACACTCATTGGTAATTTCAGTCAGTTGTCCGGACAGTAAAATAATTTACTGGGGTAATCCATGGACCCGCCACACAAGTTCACCCACAGTTCAGCAGAACTGGCAAAACTTTTCAAGTGGTTTGTAACACCAGACGCTGCAGGTTTTGCACTCTTTCCACTAGGGCTGGGCAATAATTCAATATCTTTTTTTGTCTTTCAGTGGAATCATATACACATCATCAATCATCTAATCTGATCTAAAGACTGATGTTGCTCTACCCCATCACTGTTTATATATGGCCCTTGTAATCCACATGCCAGGTGCGCAAATCGGTATTGGCATGAAAGACCAGATGTCTATCCAGACGGGATTAAAATGACCTCAGGACACCAGAGTTAACTCTAAATACACAAGGTCATTTCAGTCTGAATTGTAACTGGGGTAGCTGGAGAAAATCATTGACATCGTTCCAGACAGGATAAAATTCCCATGGTCCTGAGGTAAAAATGACCAATCCCCAGACCTCCCCATGTAATACTAATGTTGTTGGAACTTGTGTGTACCTAGAAGGGGTGTGTGTGTAAAATAAATTGTGGTTAATACCTAGTTAAATTGGTCATAGTTGTGTGCTGGGCTTGCTTGCTAACTTACCAGTAATGTTATGTGAAACAGAGTGACACTAAACAAGTTAGCAGCTTGTATTTCAACAAAAAAAGAGGATTGAGAGCCCCCTGGTTACATGGAAGAAATATTGAGACAGGGGTGATACTACTTTTTGCCCTAACCACTTTCTTGATTTTGAGACTTTCAAAGTAGGCTACAAGCAAACCTTCATGGCATGCTTTCAGAGCAGAGCAGCAGTGCGTTAATAGTCACTAATCCACTAATACCACCATGTAACCCACTAGATGATAATGTTAATAATTTGATAATCATATTTTCCTACTAACAACTGTTATGTTTCCCATACATAGGCCCAGGAAGATATGTTCCCGTCCTGGACGATTTGTCATTTTAATCAAAGTTTGTCATTTTGTGATGCACAGACCAGTAGACCATCAGCACGCAACGTAGCCCCTCCCCCTCTTCCCCGCTGTGTAGCCGTTGTGTGTAACTACACACACAGAGTGAGAGAAGCGTGAGACACAGTTTGGCATCCGTTTCCGTTTACCTGTGCAAGTTAGCCCACACAGGGATTCAAGTTTTCCATTGTTTGGATTTCAGAGAGGCAGTTGTATGATCAGAATAAATTTGCATAGGCAACATAGGTGGCATAGTGTAGTGAGTGGAGCCTGCATTCACCTCCAAAAAACCTAATGACAGACATATATTAATTTTTTTTAAGATAGCTACACAGATACAGACTCTTCTCCAGCCTTCTCCTTCTTAACGGTAATTTTTGTTGTTACTGAGGAGCCTTGTAGTTCTGCATCAGTCAGACTTCTCTCCACTTGGTTTTAGTGCTGTCAGCGCAGGAGAAAGGAACTTTGCTCCTGTTGCATTGCACCCAATCTAACAGAACCTCCCAATGTGAAAAGTGTGGAGCCTCCATGCAAATAATGAGACGGGTTCGAGGATTCAGGTCCAAGGATACAACAGTAATGAACGAGGGAACAAAAGAGAAAGCTTGTTCTGATATGTAGATTGTGATTGAATTAGGTTGAGATATTTTGTGCTAATTTTCAATTTTCAGTAGTTTCAGAGAAATAAACACCTCACTGGAGAAATCTGTTTTACTGTCTCCTCTCACAGTCGGTGATTATCCCCGTTTTACTTGTGATTGGCAAAGCAATAAAAGCAGAAACCACTACAAACGACAACAAAGTCTCAGTGCACTTTTTGACAAAGAATTTAACACAATGCCAAAGCAGAGAGGATCAAAGATGTGGTTGGAGATTATTGCCGAGCTAAATGTAACAAATGTCAGCATTGTTAGATACTTTGACGTGCTATTCACTTTACTAACTTGCTTCAGACACTGCAACTTGGTTAGCTAAGTGAGTGTTTGCATAAAAGCAATATAGAGGTTCTTGACAGTGATATTTAGAACAACTAAGAGGCATTGTTTGGCACGAGGCAAAGTGGAGACAGAACAGAAATATTGAATAAATCTCACTTTGAGTCAATAATAATAAATATAATAATGATAAACATAACAATAACAAATAAAGTCCCCATGAAATGAACTCCAATTGCGTTTACTTCCCGGAAAACAGAGTATCTTCCATGGTGACCTCATGCTGCACTAGTAGGCGTAAATATACATTTCTAACCAATAAAACCATCAGATTTTTGAAACAGTCCTGCCCCTCCGCACCCCTCCCATCAAATGAAATTGCCTTTCTCTCCCTGACTCATATTCCATTGGTCTAGACTTTTGAATGATCCCTCGCTGCATTATGTGCCGCCCCAACATCCTGTTTCAACAGGAAATGCATCAAATCAAGGAAGTAAAGATGCCATTTCATGCGGTCTTTATAGTTTTTTTTATACGAAGCATGGTAGTCATGTAGTTCTCAAACAGTAGCCAAACAAAATGAGTAGTACTGAAAAGAGTAGTGATTGCTAGTTAGCGCATGCATATTACAAATAATTGTTGGGACACAAAAATGTGGTGACAGGTGTGTGTTCATTGGGTATTTTACAACGGCTTCAAATGTGAGTGAGTCAGCCAATCACGACTGTGGACAGCAAGTAACCGTTTTATCATTTTAAAACCATCCCACCACTATCATTAGTTGTACATCCCTAGCGGCCTGTTATTGTTGTTTGGGAAGCCACAATACAAACAATGCAGCAGCTGCGCCATGCTGTTCACCATCTAATAAGTAGTTTTCATTTTGTCAAATTTAAGCAACAGTATTGGATTAGACATTTTTACTACTAAATATTTTTTAGTTCTAAATGACCTGTGTGGCCCTCTGTTTACCATTGAATCCCGCCTGGTGTCGCAGCAGTTAAAAGCCATTACAGGCAGCATCAATGATGGCATTCCCAAAAGGCTGAGGTCTGAAGCGCCGGGTGAAAACAAAAGGGATAGTGTTGTTGTTTGCTCTAATGATAAGTAGGATAGTGTCTGCCACACCCCGGCCTGACTTGAGCACTTTTCTGTATTGTTGTCACAGATTTACATCTAGAAATGAAACATTACCCATTGTTCAATCACTGAAATACCAGGTGTCTAGTGAAGACTGATGGAAGAGGGCTGCATTGTGACTTTTTTTCTTGTCGGAAGAAATTAAAATATACTTTAGAGCCATTTTGATGTGGTTGTGTACAGCAAGTTATGTTATGGAAGATACTGCAGCCTATGGTTGGAGCACTATTACACACACACACTAGCATTTTCATTTTAGTCAGGAACACTTGTTATGAAGTTTAAACCATTATTGTACAGTTATATTTGGCGGTACAGGCTCTACTCTCTGGGGTGTCCCCCATATGAGTGCAAGCAGCATGCTAAAGATTCATTGGGGAGTGCAGTCAACCCCCCTGGAGTATACAGGACACATATCATTGAGATATAGAATATGCATAATTTCCAGAGACAAGCCTACAACATAGTATTGTATATTGATTTAATATCAACATGTGTCTTGGCAGATATCTTTAAAAATTATGTTTCTGACCAACCTGGGTGGGAACAGATCTGCCTGAAATGTTTTTAGAATTGTTTTATTATTTATATATAATTAGTTTTGACTCCCTTTGGTGCCAAAATCTTTAACGTGGCAGGATGACAGGTCACCAAAACTCTGTCCAATGAACAAGCTACTTGTGATTCTAGGTGACTTTTGTTTACAAACCCTGGTTCACTTGTGATTGGCAGTGTGAAACTAAACTAATCAAATACAAACATGCCACAAAGTAAACTTTTCCAAGGAAAGCAAACTGTAGGCGTGATCTTTTCCTGAATCTAACTTTAGCTGATCTGACCACACCTGTTAGTTACAGCACACTTTCAACCGACCTGTTGGATTACCAAAACACCATAGAACAACACACAACATAGAACTGGATTTAGGCCATACTAGATTGACTTGGATCTACTGGCCTTACATTTCTGTTTGTCTTCATAGCAATAATAGCCAAGAGGGTGTTCTTTACTGTTATTAAGTGTACACTGGTGATGTGGCTGGGGAGGAATAGCTTGTGCAAAGTACCATCGGCATCAGGGAGTAGGCATACCCAAATCAAAATAAATATCATCCTCGAGGTTACTATGGCTTATAGGATGCATACATCAGAATAAAAATAAGTGGAAAGATAGAAGCTTTAGATGTCAAGTATGTCTAGCTCCTTGGTTTCTACTAGTGATCTATTTAGCAACCAATTAATAAGCATGACTAAGTAGGCTTTACAGGCTCATAAAGGACTGTTGAAATGTGTTTGACCAAGCAGATTGTCTATTTCTATGATCCTAAACAGCATCTGATAATATGAACAACTCTGTCCCAAAGCCAGAAACCTAAGGACAAAGTCCATGAAGTCCACAAGGGACAAAACCTGTAACTCCTACTTTGACAAAGAATTGGAGATGATTTTGTGGGCTCAGGAAATGTTTGTTGTGAAAATGAATCATGACATCATAGTGCTACAAACAGAAAAAAAAAGGCAATAATCCCATAAACACAGAGAATCACCGAGAATAGTGTTGGCGTGTCCACAATGTTTGTGTCTCATTCACTATCAATAGAGCGGCTTCAGGATTTGTGTCTTAATGATGGCATCAAAAGAATCCCGGGTCTCCTTTTTTTAGCTTTGTGAGAGACTTGCTCATGTTCCCAGATCCACGCTGAACTCTCCAGTATTAGAGGAATACCGCGGCATGACACTCGGGCTTTCTCTTGCAAAACAAATGGCACGGCGTTGCATTGGGCCTGCACTTATCCACACCTTTCTCCTCTTTGCTACTTCCTCTACCTTTAAAATATGCGAGGGAAAGAGGCCATCTATTTCGAGGCCATAATAATTTAGGAGGGGGCTAATGTTTACTGTGGCCTCAGGGGAGGCAGATTTAGACAGGCAATAGGCTTGGCACGTTCAAACTGGTGCAGCTGAGGCCATCTCCCTCCCTCCCTCTCTCTCTCTCACTCGCTGTCTACCTCTCTCCACCTCGCTCTCCTCTCGCTATTGAGTCAGTGGTTTGGGCTTGCCGGAGGCTAGTATAATGGCTCCCAGTGTCTGGAGAGATTAAAGGCCAGAGCTGCATTGTTCAAATGCCCCGAGATTAGTTTCCAAGGAGACGGATTTCAGTTGCCATGAGAACGCAGTGCCTGGATTTAGGCTAGCAATTCTTTTTTTTTTGACAACTCTTATCTGTTTGCTACATCTTGTTTGTTATTTCTAGTTAACGCAGTTTGCATTTGGTAGCAAGTTTCTTTAAAATCCACGATGCAGCTAGGCCATGGTACTGTGCCTGCCATGGCTGTGGAAGGAAATGGGGTCATCTTCAGTCCGTTTCTCTTTTCCCCTTGCCATTTCCCGAGAGCCACCTCTACATTTCTTTGCATCTTTCAGCGAGAGCGAATGAAGGATAATGGGACTTGTATAACATAATCTTAGTGCATTTTAGCCTTAATTGGCCAACAAAGGCATATGATAAGTAGCTGATTTCACACGGATTGGGGTATTAGCATATAAAATAAGGCTATTACCAACACTTTTAAAGCCTCTTAGGTGAGAAAAAGCCTCTGCCCTCTCCAGCCCCAATCTCTCTACTAGCCGTCACTATCATTGATGCTGAATTCTGAATACAAGTTTAAACAGCCTGAGCAGTTTTTAATGCAAGTCCCTGCTAAATGCATACATGAATGCGTGCACAAACGCATACGGGTTGTCTTTGTCGCATTGTGGCTGGCAGGCTAAAATGTGTTGTTTTGGTCCCAGCAGAGGCATGGCTCAGATGAGGAAGCTGACATGTGAAGGCGTCAGGACGAACTCCCGGGCCGAACCTCAGGTCCCGCTGGTGTCAGCCAGACAGGAGATCCTCACCAGCCTGGTGTCCGCCCTCGACTCAGTGGTACGTCCCGACTCGAGCCTTCTACAACTTGCATTCCACTGACAAGGACACACCAAATGAGGAGAGAAAAGGGCTGATGCTTAAGCAGCTTATTTTGTGGTGACTTCAAGACTTCTTAGCGCATGAGCGATTAGCTTTAAGTGTCTTTTCACATACCGAAAGAGACTCAGAAAGCAATTGATGCAATAAGATCTCTTTGTTTCACAAACCTTTCAGTTGCACATCTGTTGCTCGCAGACTTTGCGGTAAGTGACTGTTGAGTAAATGATGACCGTATCTTCCGTTTGCAGTGCATGGCCATGTCTAAGCTGAACGCTGAGGTGGCATGTGTCACCGTGCACGAGGACAGTGTGATTGCTGTGGGCACAGAAAAGGGACGGGTGTTCCTTAATTCTAGGAGGGAAATCCAAACAGACTTCTACAAGTTCTGCCGTAAGTTCTGCTCTCCTGTGTACTTGGTAAAGCTGTTGTTTTCTATCATTAATTCCTGAAATGGCATTGTTCGCTGTAATTACAGCTACAGCAGTGATTCCTTTAGATATGCACTTGCCAGATTAAATAGTATCCTAGTGTGTCAGGCTGTCCCTCTAGTATTTTGCAGTTGTGTGATCACACAAACGCATGTTCAGCTAGTACCTCCAGTAGTTGCAGCGGCTTGCAGATTTGCCCACTATCACATTATTTCCACTTAAAATGATCAAATCAACAAAGCGCTTGCGACTTCAAACACATTTTGCCCTTCACCACATAAAACGATACATCAACAAACTGTCATGTCAGGACACCTCTCACTGAGCAAAACAATTTCCTAATGTTCTACATGAAAGCAGGGGTTAATTGTTTTGCACCTTTTACAACATCGTGTTGGAGTCCTCACATGACTGTCACTTTTTAACAATGACAGTGAGCGGCCTTGAAAATCCTTGAAAGTTTGTGGATTTGAGAAAAATAGAATGAGGACTTTAAAAGATTTTGAAAATGAATAGATGGCCTTGAAAATAGTTGATTTTTTTTTTTTTTAAATGCAGCACCCAAATTCATCATTATGCCTCAGCTCTTTCCGTCTGAGGATCGTCACTGCCCATTCTATGATATCTAATTTTGACCAATGTCATGTCTTCCCTCAAAACACACACATTCTGAGTCCTTGAACTTCACCAAACAAGACCGTGAATGATTCAGTGCATATATCATACAGAACCTTAATTTCTTAAACACAAAATAGTAAGCTAAGATGTAGTTTACATCCCAAAATTGATTTCTGAAATAAGGTTCAGCTTATAGCTTTGCCTACTATTTTGTGTTTTTTTTTTTTTTTTTTGGGATATAAGCTACACCTGTTTAACTTGAACACCAAGACATGAGATGATTGTCTCATAGGCTACAATGTTTCCATACTAATAATACCAATATGAGGGGTTTTGACCTCCCATTAACTAGTATAATTTTGTGTGTGAGAGGTGAAATTAGTTTTTTGATCCGGTTACAGGGATTTGATCTGAGTTGCCTACTTAATAACCTGTTCTAGAAAATGCTTAACATTTATCCATTCAGTACAGCAGTGGCACATTCTAGGCATAACAAGACATTAATTCAAGAGGCAACAGTTCTCAATAGGTGACATATTCATTACTTAATGTGAAGCAGTCTCTCATTCAGTTTTCTGTTGACATGGCATTGACCCTTATCATTAATGCTATTGGAATTTGCAGGATATGACTTTTGTGTTTTGGCTTCAGGGGCGCCCTGTCTGCAAAGTTTGACCGCAGCGAATGCCCATACCAAAGTCCAGGAAGGCGAGCTCAGCAAGCTGAGTAAGGAGGGTGAGCACGGGAAACCGAGAGCTCCGTCAGAAGCCCAGTCCAACATCTTCGTCCTGAGGAAAATGGTGGAGGAAGTCTTCACTGTGCTTTACAGTAAGGGGTCACCAAACAAAGTGTGTTTTCCCAGGAAGTCCGCGTTATCCCATTAAAAACTTACCTTTATCATAATTATTATCCTCACTTCACTCATTACTCCACCCACTAATCAACACAAATCTGCCTGTGCTGAAACAGATATTCGTTAATATTTGACTACTTCCTGCTACTCCTAAAAATAGCTTAGAATTTTGTAGCAAGCATTCAAGTTTTGTGGTTATGTATTATAAGCCATATAAACATTGCGTTATTAGACTATGTTGTTACTTTTTATGCTTACCTATTGGCAGTATTCCCACTGATTTGGATGAACCTTTTTTTTTTCTGGAACTATTGGTATTTCAAGCATTTTTTGTAGGTGTAATTTTCTAAAAAATGTCACATACACCTTAAAAAAAAATAATAATCATAAGTCACTAACTATAAAATTAGTTTCAGTTGTTCAACTTGTCAGAGTGGAGCAGAAACCATTTATGGCTGCCTGTTTTGTAACTTTTCACATGATGCTTACCTAGCCAAGTACTTAATATCCCCTGTGCAATATACAGGTGAGGCTGTGGGAAAGAGCAGCCTGGTCCCTGTGCCTTATGAGTGGATCCAGAAGGACCCCAGCTGTGTGGTAGCCCACGGTTTGCCCGAGGGAGTCGCCCTGAAGAAGCCCTCCGACTACGACACCAAGACTCTAATGAAGATCCTGGAGCAGAGCCACCGCATCCAGTTCACGGTGAAAAGGTGAGTCTTTTAAAAAAAAAAAACGACACAAACAGCACACAAAGACACTCGAGGAAGCACAACAGCAGAGGCAAGTAAGCAGTGAAATGGAAAAAAGCAACAAAGTGTGAGGTATTTAAAAAACATCATGAACTTACTGCATGTGATTCTTGGAATGCTCATGTCAGTTTGTATCTTTTTAAAAAAAAAATGCTTTTTATTGTCATCAGAAATATGTGCATATATATATCTATGCATTTCTATAGATATATATATACATATATATGCACAAGTGGATATTGTTATCCCCTGCTGTGAATTTCCAGTGCAGACTTTGAGCCTGTCAGCAGCCTAGATCCTCTTATGATCTGTAGTTTGTGGGAATAGTTTTGGTCTCATCATCTTGTGACTTTACCAACGCATTTAAGGTTTGCAAATGTTGTGTCTATAAATTTAACTACAGCTGGTCAGGCTCATCAGAATGTGCCGCCAGACTGAGCACAATGGCTTTTTTAAACCGATGCGATGTGAACGGCTCATTAAGGCTTAATTGGATCAGCTTCTATTACCCGCCAAGAAACCGCCAAACATCCATCTGCTTCTTCTCTTAAGTCATGAGAGACTGAGGGTTATTTCAGTTTTAGCCCCGTCCATTTTGGAACATGAGAGTTGTTTGAAGGCGCTCTGCTCCACGTGTGCTGCGTGTCTCCGTTAATATCCGCTGTCACATGGCCTAGCCTACAACTAATGGGGGGTTTCCTGTCTCTCTCAGCGGGTAATCAAGTTTAATGTAAACTGTAAGATGAATACATTGAACATGTGACGTATTTGCCAAAAAAATAGTGAATAAAAATGTGACTTTATTCAAGTCACACGACTTAATTTGTGGTTCAACTAATGTAAAGCCAGTCACTCAAATTGGCACTTTGTTTCCTTAATTATCACACTACTACAGAGTTATGACTTGCTACTTGCACCATTTGGTTTACTTGATGTAATATAGTCCCAAACTCTTACAATCCTGATTAATCTGACCATTAGCAAATCAATATTATTTAGTGGGAGATACCAACTGATCTGCTTGATATAGCCTGTTCTGTCACCTTAAGTAGAAAATGTTTAACTTTTATCGAATCAGGATCACATAATGGCACGTTCTAGGCACAACAGCAGTCATTCAGACAGGCAGGATGCAGCTCGTTTCTCATTCAGCTACAGTGCCTCTGATATTGAGCATGTCAAAAAGCTGCACGGCCTGCAAGTACTTGGCTGCTAGCTCATTTACCACGAGTCATGGGTCAACTGACAAGGTAACATAACCTTGCTGACAGCTTTGTCTTGCCAAAGACAGTAAGATATCGGCTTAGCTAAGGCTAGCTGAATTCTTTACAGTGTCAGCTGCAACAGTACAAGGAGATAATGAGGGTAAATAATGAATTTACATGGGCAAGTCCATCATGGGAATTCTGTGCAATAGTGGCAAATTGCAATAAAGTATTTACAAAGAAATTGGATTGTAGGTGCAATTATCTATTTGACTACTAAAGTGAACTTGACCTATTCAGCAGTATTTGTCAAATAGTGTGCAGCTTTGTGAAGTATTTCTCATGGTTATTTCAATTAAATATTAACTCCAAAGTGTATGATTTAATATATCACTGATTATTTGTTGATATTTGGGGAAACAAGAAAAGGAAACAGACAAGGAAAGGCATTAAGGAAGGAGAGAATTACAGGAAAAGAGAGCAGACAGGGACATTGCGAGACAAAATGAGGAACAGACAAAAAAGGAAGTTAGGGAGACACCGCAAGCTAAGGAAAACAAGCAGGCGAGCAGAGGCAATTCAAGGCAAAAACAAGCAGAAGTGAAGTGGTGCAGGGTGGCAGTATAAGTCAATCAGCTGAACTGAAAGCCTCATTCACGGTGCAGTTTTACAAGCAGGAAATGGAGGGCCATTGCTCTCTCTCTCTCTGTCAGTCTGGACGCAGTATATGTGATATTACTTCCAGAAGCACAGTGGGATTTTAGAAGCATTGCAGTAATTTAAATTTTGAATAGCATGAGCTGTCGTGGAGTAGCCATTCATTGCCCAAATGGTTTAACAGCGCTCATACATCACCACGCTACAGCCAGAGTAAAGTTTAACCGTTTCATACTTTTTTCACCATTTAATTAGCCTCTCAGTTACTTATTCCAAAAGTGATAGAGATGATGTAATGACTCGATGAAATGTTCTTTCAAAAAGAGTTGCTGTTATTGGCCCTGGTGTGTGTAACCCTCCAAAAGTGTAAAACATGTGCTGCTTAAGGCTCAGTGGAGCCGTGAACTAAATGGAGTCTCTTGTAAGTCCCGTGTAATCATATACTTTTCTATGTATGCACCTGCTGCCTATACTGATGGAGTCTCTGTGTACAGGCCAACAGAAGATTTGTTACGAGAGGCCAAGTCCAGCGCAGACGTCAACCACTCCAACTCCTCCCCAGCAGTCATGACGCCGAGCAGCCACGGCCCGGGGAAGACTCCCGCCCAGGCGGTCACGTCGTCCAGTCCCGCCTCATCCAGCAACTCGGTTCTGTCGAGCTTCCTGTACGGCATGCCCATGTCCTCCAAGCCCCACCCGGACGGCAAGCTGGACCTCAAACCCATGTCCCTCCTCAACCTGGGCAAGGACAGACTGGCCAACTGGACGGCAGGATCAGACAAGGGCACGTCTGTCAAGGACTGTGGTAACAATGGTAAGGTGTGTGTGTGTCTGTGTCTGTGTGTTTGTTCTTTTTAAACATTGGGCCTCATTTATGATACATGGGTATGATCAGATTTGATCTCAAAGTGTACTTAACGAATGTTTCCACAAACATTTCAGCATTCTACATTTTTTTTCTCACCTGAATTTGTTCTTGGGTCCCATCAAAATCTACATGTTTGGAAGCATACATGAGGGCAGATGGGCTGAAAAGGTTTCTACTTTTTACTTTACGTTTCATTCTATGTATAATAAGTTGTTGCAGACTGCGTATCAACAACAAAATGTGTATCAATGCATTTGATGAACGGCGCACTTGGACTACCTAGGACAATTCTCCTTGATGTCCGCAACACCCTGAAGCCACGACTGAGCAGGACATCAAAAAGGTCCCAGCCTGTCGCTCCACATGCCCCGGCGCTGTCTGATCTCCGGGACAGTCCAGCGGGAGATGGGCGACCGGGCCAGCATATCACAGCCAGCTGTCAGCCGCGCGCTCCCTAATGCGGTGGACGGTATCATTAAGATGGCACCGCAATACATCAAATTCCCATATTTCGCAGTAGAAGCGACTCAGATAAAAAGAGATTTCCATGCTATTGCCGGCCTGCCAAACACCATGTGAGCAACAGACTGCACAATGTGCGCATCAAAGCACCGTCTCCAAAAGCCTTTCCTTATTTACATTGCAAACACCACATAAACAAGCAATTTGTCTGTGACGCCAGCCTAAGCCTGCTCAGTGTTGTTTCCCGCTGGCCAGCAGGGAGCCACGCCTCACTCATGCTGCAGACCAGCAGTGTGGTCATGCATCTTAGCCCGGGTGTTGCTGGAGACTCGTGGCACACCGGTAAATGACCTTTTCAACTGACTGAATGGAAGTTAAATTAACCGGGGTCTCTCGGCCCGCTAGTTTGTCTCTAGGTGATAGCGGTTATGCCCTGACCGACCCTCAGAACCCTCAGGAGCGATCATGCAATTATAATCATACGCACACCGGGTGTTAAAATCAGCAAATGTAAAAGCTTTCATGAACTGGATATAGGCTGAATCACTATTGCGCTATATCAATTGGTGATACGGAGTAGCAAAGCAGACATTCATTTATATGAAGATATCACAGATTATTATTTGTCTTTTAATTTAGTATTACATCTTCTTAAAACAACACAAGTGAAAAAAATCTGCCAGTGGTTTGAGATATTTTTTCCAATGCGTTATTCTGCCTTGTTTAAAGGTTTAGACACTTGATTCTAGAAAACCAATGAAACATTTGAAAGTGCATTGGAATCAAGTGGAATTATCTCACATCATTGACAGAATTTTTCACTTGTTTAAAAAAAAAGTCAAATTTAAGACAGAATATCAGACTAAATGTGTGGTTTAGATGGACATTTCTTTGCAGTGTACCTGCTGTGTTCTTTGAAGTGTGCCGCATCTGCAGTGTGCTTTGAAGTCAGGTCATTATACCACTCATTATTTCAGTCAAAGCGATATTTCTCTTTGATAGGACATTCCCTTGTTTTGCATACACCTCTATAGGAGTTAAGCAGCAGTATCAGCCACTCTGAGGACTCAGTAGTCATGCACTCTCACTGACTTTTGTTTGAAATCCAAGACTAAAAGTCATACCTCTAACATGTATACAAACACTGCAAACTAGACCCAGGCAATGTTGTTGAATTCATTGTCGAGGGTCATACTTTCCACGGAGTGATTTTGCCACATTTGAAGGTAGTTAATTGTTTTATGTGCCTTTCTAGTGCAGTTTTTCTAATCCAGTATGTTTGTCTATTGTGTTTTTAGATGAGACAACAGGACTACCTGGTGAGCTGGGCCAAAGCCCTCCTGGTATCCACATCTCCAAAAGGCTACTCTTCTCCATAGTACATGAGAAATCAGGTAGGCTTCAACTTACCAAGAGGATGTAGGCATGTGGAAAAAATGTGAAAAAATCCGTCAAGTCAAATAGTTTAAATGCAGAATATAGTTGTGTCTGTACTGATCAAAAAAACGTTAGACCAAGCAAGTAAATCCCGCACATCTTTTTTGATTGAAGATTGTATATTTGGCCGTGAGACTGACAAATCACTAAGCTAGCATTCAAGAAGATGCTTCACTCTAGTGGCCTTTATGAATGTAAAATCCCCCAGACCACCAATTATCTTTGAAGAGGTGTTACTGTGATGGTGATAGTCAGAGAGATTTCATTGATGTAGTTGCTGTGAGTCTAACATGTGAGTCTGTGCTAGAGACTGAGAGAACATTTTGTACAAATTACTCTGGAAATGAGTCCCAAACTACAGCATTTCAAGCTTGCTTGCCGATGTCAATCAAAATGTTAAACCCCAGAGTAGGGCTGCATGATATTTATAAATGTGTGCTAACACATTTAAGGTGCGTGCAGGATCCAGATGGCCTAAAATGTGAGATGGTTGCAGTGTGAATTGGTGTGAGACCTTCAACACACCAATATGTTGCCACAAATTTATATGGTAGTTAATTGGCCTAGCAAAAGTTCAAATCTAATATCCCAGAGCAGCATTTTAGTCACTTGTTTTATATTCTGTCCTGTATTCTTTCTAGGATTTCCAGCACTGCGACTGAACCATGGCCAAACTATAGTAACCCTTAACCGTTAAGGGCTAAGCTACTAAAATGTCGAGAGTAATCTTATAATAAGATTGAACATGTTTCCAATGTAGACATTGAGTAGACGGAGACAGAGAAGATTAATCCAAGATCTTTAGCACTACAGTGAAATAAAGCTCATTTGGATGTTAAATCTCAAACAAGTAATTCTAGAAGTCCATTAAGTGAGTCTCTATTTCACTATCCATGCAGTGACCCTTCTTACCCCACTTTCCCTTCTTTCCTTACAGAAAAGTGGGACTCTTTCATTCGGGAAACTGAAGACATCAACACATTGAGAGAATGTGTTCAGATCTTGTTCAATAGCAGATACGGTGAGGATACGCCCTTTTTCCATTTTGATTTTATTCTACCATCATTATCACACCTAGGGCACAATTTAGACAGACTTAGGTATCTCTGCCTCTTCTAGTATCCTTGGTCATAGGTGGGTTAGGGTCAGTGCGTTGGTTTGATTGTCCACCCCTCGGTGATGAAACATCTGGTCATGAATTATTCATATTTCTCATTACCTGCTAAATTGGTTCCTTTTAGTCTAGTGTACCTTAAACTGTGACTTTGGCATACCTTCTAGAAGATACACTAAGTACAGAGGGAGCTGTCAAAACCACCGTTTTGAATATTATCCTCCATAAAAAATGCTGCCATCAATACACATTTAACTTAGCTCTACATAGTCTGTTAGCCTGCATGCAATACATGCAGGTAGTTTACTCAGTTGTTTCCTGTGTGTGATACACATAATACATTTTCGTAACCAATATTTAAATTCATATAAAGATAAAGTCTGAAGAGAAGTACAGTAGGGGGAAAAAAATACAGCCGATTACTGCAAGTATGCGTGCAAGCATAACAGGTTTAATCCAGATGCATCGTTTTGCAGTGATGAGCCATTGGCTAGGATAGATATTAGAAACCATATTCCACAAATTGAAAAGAAAAGTGTTTCCACATTATGGTTCTTGGGGTCTGTTTGCACAAATACTTTCATCCAACGTCCCACAGCATCCGTCTTCAAATTTCTCTAATATCTATTTGCTATCTAGTTGGACTTCATTTACATAAAGCTCTCATCTAAACATAGCACCACCACGCAGAGCTTAAGGGAACGTCTAAATTGCATTCTTTATCAGCAGCATCACAGCATTATTCCATAAAGCCCGGTGTCTTACCGCTCTCTTGTCTCCAGCCGAGGCCCTGGGTCTGGATCACATGGTCCCTGTGCCCTACCGCAAGATAGCGTGTGACCCGGGGGCGGTGGAGATCATCGGCATCCCCGACCAGATCCCCTTCAAGAGGCCCTGCACCTACGGGGTTCCCAAGCTCAAACGCATCCTGGACGAGCGCCACGGCATCCGCTTCATAGTCAAGCGGTAAGCCGATTCAAGCTCGCCATTACGGAGGGAAAGAGTGGAGAAGCCTGGGGTTGCTTGCAAACTGGTTTACTCCTTGTACAATATTGTTAGGGTGATCTTAGTTGTTGGACAGAATCAAATTTCCCTCTCTGTTCCAGTGTCAAACATGTCAACCACATGTATCCATCTGTTTGTATTTGCAGAATAGTCTACCCACCTTTTTAGGCTGATATCGGTCTTTAACATACATTCATTGTATGAAACTGGTCATATGAGTCATATGTTTTTTTAAGGACAAAGAAAATGCTGTTCTGAAAGTATTATTGATTTTTGTTAATTTTGGTGGTTGCTTGCCTTATGCTGGTCACCGACTGGAGGTCATTTACTCATCTTTTTTTTCTTTACCACTTCATCCATTCCAAGGAAACTACCAAACTCTTATTGCATAGTACTTCCTTTCGAAAAGATAGGGAAATACCAACCAAGCCAGCCCGTATCATGTGTCAGCTCAAGTTCTCTGTTTCTCCCAGCCCGCTGGAAACGCCCCGCTGACGAGTAAACCGCTTCCACTCATCCTCGTCCCAAATGACTTCCCCCGTGCCGGCATATTGCACGAACGTTATGGCGCTCCCCTATCCATTTGTTTAAGCTAATTTAAATGAGGCACCATGCCTTGTTTCAGATAACACATCTTTCAACGAATCCTGCAGGCAGCTCATTAGTGTTAATACAATTAGGAAAGATTGAAAATGTGATTAATTCAAAATTACATCACATTCTCATTGTCATTGAGAGATGCTGCAGACGCGGGCCCCGCTGAGGGTTTTGATTGTCTTTTCCGGGGGGCCGCTCTGCTCAGGTGCTTGGTTGACATTTGGTTAGGGAAAGCCACAGTCACTCCATTAACCGTGTCCAGATGGTGACTAATGTGACAGCACCGTTCGCTTTCTAGGTCAGGAGTAGCTCAGTGTCAAATACAGGTAAAGAGTCTGCTGTTACTACTGAAAACTGGATATTGACTGTTTTTTTTTTTTTTAAATAATGGCTCAAAAATGTAAAGTTAGGCTATGCAGTCAGGTGGTCGACTACCTAACTCAGTGATTCTCAACCTTTTTCATATCAAGGACCCCTAATTTAGCCCACATAAGGGCCACGGACCCCCATTTGTTGAGATTTTGTCTCTCCGACTCAAATCTGAGAATATTTTTATTGTCAGATATGATTTTGTCCAGAATCCCATGACTGACTGTATTGCAGGTAGAGAGATAACAGAGAAACTATGATCAAAACAGTCATTCTTCTACATTCTCTAACCATGTTAACTTCTTGTAAATGAAATAATGCTGAAGTTTAACAATTCATCAGTTTGCTGGGGACCTCCTGGAACCCCCTCAAGGACCCCCTGGTGGTCCCCGGACCCCCCGTTGAGAACCACTGACCTAACTAACTGAATTACCTCTAGATTGATTGTTTAAAGAGCTGTTAATGTGCGACACCATTTTGATTGGAGTCTTACCATCGTTCACCATCTGCCTGCAGCCGGCTTTGTTCCTCCACATGTGCGGCGTTTGCATCATGCTTTCCGCCCCGAGAGCTAAGACAGTCTTTGAACTTGGTGACTAATGGCTCGTTCTCCTTTCTTTTATATTCCAGAATGTTTGATGAAAGGATTTTCACTGGTAAGACGTGATTAATTTTGTTTACTTTACTGACATTTTTAATGCCGTCCTCTCACGCATAAGAGCTGTGCTTTGGCCTCATTAATAAAATACCGCTGATCTATCTCTTTGCACCTTCCCACTCGGTGCCTCAATATGATACGAGTAGGTTTGCCATTCTGTCTGGAAATGCAGGGTTTCTGCTAGGAAGAATCTGGCGACGGGCAAATGTCAGGAGAGATTTCAGTCTGTCAGGCAACTGGGAAAAAATCTGCTCATATATTATCTCTGCCAGGGATGGAGTGAAGGATAAACCAGCTAAACTCAGTTTATCTGCTTTTTTATTTATAGAATAATAACAGAGTTTCTAGAATAGAATAGTTTACCCACCTTTTCTGATCTGTCCTAAATGATTTTTTATCTTTATGACCTAAATTCACAGTATATATTTTAATAGGATCTTTTCAGGAAAAAAGAAGTATTAATGAATGATTTTTGTTCATGTTAGTGGTTGTTTCCCTTTTCATGAAAAGCAGTCGTGAAGATCTACATCTCTAGTAGACGAGCTTAGGGCGAAAAATAATTACGGAGATAACATTCCATGTGTGCTTTGGGTGGAAATTCTTACCAGATATTATGTGCGCCTGATTTGTGTCAGAGTCTTTACCAGTAAAAGACAGTAATTGGCTAACAGAAAACCCTGCTGTCAGGTCCTTATTTATGTATTCACACCCCAGACATGTTTCTCGCTAATGGGATGCAGTGTTTGGCTTATCTCCTCTGCCTTGTTGTTTGTCGAAGCTGCTGGCAAGGTTGCCAGGGAGGAGGGCAAGCATGACCTGGGCTCCATGGCCGAAGACAGCTTCCCTGACAATCTCAGCGTCCCGCCCACCACACTGGAGCTGGTCAGCAATCCTCACAGCAGCAGGTCAGAAAACAACCCTCACACAGTATAGCAGTATAACCCCCCTCCGCCTTAGTAATTTACCGAGTTGAAACCAGCGTTGTGCAGCCACTTCCTATTGCATTTCTAACCAGCAACAGTCACAGTGCGTATCTGAATTAAGCTGCAGTTTAAAGATGCTGCTTGAAGGAGTTTTTCATTAATATGCCACTGTGAAACAAGCTCTGATAAACATAATTCTCGCATAATTACAAACAGGAGCCCCAGTGGTCTACTTCATGCTTTCATTTGGCCTCATTTACGGAGTTCTTCTCAATTTCCTGTGATGTCACCTGTAGTAGACTCAGGTTATGCATCACGTGGTGGTGAGAGAAAACGGTGAAATGCTAATAGTAGAAAGGACTGAACGGTCCTTCTCACATCAGTTCAACTGACAGGGTTCTATTTAAAGAAATTCCTCATGCTTCATTCATGCTTGGTTAACTTGGTTTTACAGGTAACTATCACAATACAAGGAAGTCATTAGTGTCTTAATAAGTCACCAGTATTAGGCCAACGACCCATTTTGTGTTCCAAAAAAATTCTAAGGGGTTTAGTGGACCTAAGCCATGATGGAAGATGCACACTTGCATTCAGTAAACATCATACGCCTCAGCATTTTTTTTATTTTGGCAGTTACATTAATATTTTCATTTCATTTCACAGATCAACGAGTGCTTGTGTGAGTCCCTTGGCGGATTGTGAAGCAGGTAAGTGCAAAGAAATACAATGATTTTCAATGATTTTCTACATTATACAACTTAATGCCCCTTGTTATGACCATATTCGACCCCTGGGCAACAGATCCAAGTTTCACAGTAATGCGTAACAGGCCTCTGAAATCACTAAAGAATGTTTCCCATCGCCTGTTCAGGCAGTCCAGTCATGTGAAACACCCTCTATCACCCACTTCAACATATTAAACACAGTCATAAAACCCACCGCTACACACTAACTGAACGTTTACAGAGTGAACTGTTCAATCCCCCCCCCCCCCCAGGTCCCTCAGGAGATTGCATTCCTTTGAAAAGGATTAAAACAGAGCCTCCAGATGGGGAAATCATTCAAGTTACAGTGCCAGGTAAGTGAGTGCATGCACTGCAAGCATTAGCTTTGGAAATTGTTCACTTGTTAAACTAAAAGGAATCTCCAGAAGCACCATTTTTTAAAAAGACGACAGGTCTGCGGTACAGTGTCAGAAGTCCAATATCTCAGGCTTTCCAAGGCAATTGACTATGGTTTCATTAGCAAGACTGTTGTATGGGGAAATAGCCGAAACAGCCGTTACACCTCCACATTTGGTTCATGGATTCAACTCACATCCATCCTACTTCGTCCCAACTATAACTCTGGTTCTTTTCAATACTATTTTATGGTGATTGGTCCCTTCTTAAAGGAATAGTTCACCCAAAAATGAAAATTCAGTCATTATCTACTCACCCCGATTCGAGTGGAAACTCTGGTTTAGTTTTTTAGTCCATAAATGAATGCTCCTCTGTATTCCAATAGTGCCTTAAGTTGAAAGTATTGAGCCGAGCAATTTTCAGGTTGTAAACAAAATAAGATGCGATATTTTTGGCCTTGCCTTAGTGCCTGTGTTAATATTACATCATGTTTACAGCCTTGACTCTCAACACTCTCTTGACACTCTTAAGGTTACTCTGGGGCAGCAGGATAAGTTCATTACTACATCAATGTTTAAACTCCCCCTGCAACCTGGTTTTTCCTGTTGCTCTCCTTTTGTATGCAATCCAACACAGAAAAAAAGAACGTGTAAAAATAAAAAAAAGTGTGCGCTTGTTTCTCCAGATGCCAGTGTGAGCGGGGAGGAGCCCAGCGAGCCTGTGGCCGAGCCGGTGGCGGCGGCGGCGGCGGCGGCGGCGTGTCCAGCCACGGCCTCGCCCTCCGCCCCCCACCACCCCGCGGGAGAGAACCACGCAGGTAACCTCAGCCCCGCCCGGCCCCCGCCCCCGTTTCACCCACCACCACCACCTCCTCCTCCTCCTCTTCCACACCGCAGCTCCCGGAACGCCGGCCCCCACCTCACGGCCACCCCGGCTCCGCCCCGGCGCCCGCCCCCGCCGCCGCTGCCGGCTCCGGCTCCGGCTCACGCTCTGGCCGTTTTTTAGGGAGCTAAATAAGCCGCCACACGTATGAAAACCACTTTTTCTTAGATACTCCCTCTTCCACTCCTCCGTCACCTCCCTCTCCTCCGACCCCCTCCCCAGCCACTTAGTATCCAACTCCCCCCGACCTTTATAAACCCCCCCACCACCCGACTCCGACTAGCTCTTCTCCCCCCCCCCCCCCCAGTCCAACAACACAAACACCAGCTCTCATCTGGAAAAAGGCACGGTGTATCAGTTTGCTTTCTTAGTCACCATTATCGCTATGCCAGTGTGCAAACCTCAAATTCTTATCTGGTGATTGTGCCGTTTCAAATTTTGGAGACCGATTCATTGTGCACATTTCCAGATTTGGAGTTTCATTATCCTCTAGTCCTGCAGCCCGGACCTGGTTAGAATTAGTTACTGCTCCTCAAAAATCCCCTGGAGACCCCCCACTCCTAGCTCCCATCTAACACAGTACACTCCGTAGACTGAGAACAGCTCTGTCCATTACACCATAGGCAACTAGAGTAAGGTTACTAAGAACATTTGAGTAGACCAAATTGTCTTTCTAAACTTCACTGGGCCTCATTTATCGAACAAGTTTGGAGATCAGTAGGGAAATGGTTTGTTTTTGTTTTTTTTGTATGGCTGGATTTGACTGCTACAAAGCCTGAGTCATGCACACTACATTATTATTTATACATTACACTATACATACATTATACATTATATTTTTCCACAACAAGTGCATGGTGGATAGTTCAGTCTTTCACAGAAGAATTTAATGGTTTGACTTGCCTGTCTCGCACTTTTGCAAAAGGCTCTTTGGCCTTAAAGCGGTCCTTCTCTGTGAGTAAGACACATGGAAAAATAAAGAGATTTATCTCTGATGTCTGTGCATGTAAGTTCTAAGTGTAAAGCAAGCAGAGCCCGCAGCGGTTGAAAGTAAGAGAACAAAAAAAAATCCAAAGCAAAAGCGTATTAGAGAATTCGACTGGAGCCAGCCGATAAATGAGGCCAGTTCTGTTCTGTTTTAATGCAGTGCCCTCTTATTGTTTGATTTCCATCTATTATCTCGAGAACAAAAGACTCTACTCAAGTGGTCTTGGACATAACAGCCAGCTGGCTTTTTTGCTTTATTTTATTGATTTGATTGTGCTTTGTTTAAGTTTTCTTTTCTTTCACAAATGACCACTAAAGGAAAAAAAACGAAGGTAAGTGCAGTAAATGTGACGTTCAGTCTTATTCACTGTTCTGAAGTATCGGCCTCCCTTGACTTTCTTGCACATTTTTGTCCCGATGTAAAACGGCGGACTGCGCTCCCTCGTTCAGGTTATTCACATGCGAGGTGGGTCGCTCTGTTTGTGAGCTGCATGTTTAGCCGCTCTCTCGCTTGGCACAGTGGCCATGTTGTCTGTTCGCGAGCCGGGGGTTCTTCCTCACAAGCCGGGCACAGAGAGGAACATTGGGAAATGAGAGCGTCCATTTGCGCCCGCTTCCATCCATGCTGCTTCCATTCTGACAGTCAGCTGGAGCGCTAAAGAGTCTATATATCATCTTTAGTTTAGTTTCCTGGTGTAAGCTGCTGGTAGACCGACTATGAATCGTCTTGGAGAGCAGCTGTGTAATTGTAGATGCGTGTGCATACCCAGGATCCGACATTCAAGCAGACACGCTTCCATAGGGTGGAATAAATTGAGTCTCGCAGTCTTCTCGTTTCCATTATCTTGTCAGGGATTCCTTTTTGCTCAGAAGTACTTTGTTTTCTCCCAAGATTTGGCGCTGAAGTGGCGCCATACGATAAAAACTGTCTCCCTCCTGCAGTGGTGTGTTTGCTCCCTCGACAGGGAGAGCACAAAGACACTATAAATACAGGAAAATGACAGAACTCGGCAATGCAAGGCATTCTTTTCCTAGACGAAAAACATCTATTATTCACAAATGGTTTTCGAGAATATGATTAACATTAATCGACAACATAACATTTAAGGTGGAAATACAAGCTATTTTGCAGTCATTAGGTTAATATTCATTCAATTCCATTTCTCTGTCTAGCCTATTGCTGAACACAAATTAAAAAGCACTCTGCATTTCATATTAGCAAGAAAGAGTTTGTCGGTGAGATAGCATATTATTGTGTATACATCTATATATGTAGTTTGGGAATACTTTCAATTTGGTGAAGCAAAAACTCTTTTGCAATAAAGCCACTGAAAATGTTTCTCTCAAGCTCAGTATAAACCACGAAGACATTCTCCTTTGTATAGTTGGATTATATTAAGTTTTGGTTATGCTATATCTGATGCGATCTGATGAAGTAACTTTTTGGAAGTTTTTGAAAGCAGTTGTGTGTCTGATGCACTAACGTTTTCCTGGCGTCTTGCAGCTGAAGCTCTGTCACCCAGCGCAGCCACCCAGGCCATCAGAAGATCCTCTGAAGGTACAGTAGAACATATACCACACAGTGCTAGAAGCTAATTTAGTTGAAGTTTTAATTTAGTTTATGTTTTGCTGAATCCAATGTATTTTGCATGCTTGCTGCTATATCCATCTTTGCAGTATATTACCTTCATACTTTTGACCTAGACTGGCCTAATACAACCGACCTACAAACACTCCACCCACGACCCTAGAGACACATACTTTTTATAGAGTCTTTAAAGTCCCCATGAAATGAACTCCCATTACTTTTACTTCCCGGAAAACGTGCATCTTTCATGGTGACCTCATGCTGCACCAGGACGCATAAATATTCATTTCTAACCAATAAAACCATCATATTTTTGAACAATCCTGCCCCTCCTCACCCCTCCCATCAAATAAAATTGCCTTGCCTTTCTCTCCCTGACTCATATTCCATTGGTTGAGACTTTTGAATCCCTCCCTGCATTATGTGCCGCCCCAACATCCTGTTTCACCAGGGAAAACATCAAATCAAGGGAGTAAAGATGCCATTCCATAGGGTCTTTAAATGAATTTGGTATTGTACATATGGGGTGATAAATCTTACTTATAAACACATCTAAAAAATCATCACATCTGCCATCAGTTGTTGACAAGTATCATAGAAATCCTGACTTTCCCTGCCATATTTACCCCCTTGTTTGTATCGTTAATGTGTAATTATGACATTTGCGACACTTGGTATTGACACCTGTTGCACTGTTAGTTCTAGTGCTAACCAATAAATTAAATCATTTGTGGCATTTGGTCTCATCTACTTCAAGGGACCATCCATCTTTGCTCTGCTGCTTTTCCATGTTAATTAGTTCTGTAGCCTCAGTGGTGATTTAACACGCAACACAATCACAATGGTCTCACTGGTTCAACAGGGAGTCTGGTGGAGGACATCGGTGAAATGATCCTCCAGCTTCGGAGACAAGTGGAAAGCCTATTCAGCATTAAGTATGGTAAGCTACCTCTCTCATATGGGGGAAGGAAATTATGGGAGGCCCATCAATTTTGCTATGAGGCTTTTATCACCGCCACAATTGCGCACCCTAACATGTACATAAAGTTTTATCCATGTACAGTAAAAAAGTGAAGTTTTAATAGTCTATTTTAATGTTGCCTGTGTCCAAGAAGTTAATACTCACATTTTCTGTCCACCTAAAACTTCTCAACTGCAGTTCTGGAACAGGAAGAAAATATCATAAGGATTTTTGAATGGCTCATAGAACACATCCGATGAAGGGAAGACGAGAAACGCCATTGACTCGGCTGTCGCGAGCTACCTTGTAAATATTAAGTTATAGCCTGAGAGCGGTTTTGTTTTCACAGTTGGGGAGTGGTGGCTGTGTTGATGCCACTCTAATACCGTTGCAAACTTTTGAATAATAATCTGCATCCACTCCTATCTGCTACCGGAGGGTGATAAACGAACAGGATTTATGATGGGGCTCTGGATATGCAAATAGTCCAGTTTAATCACAAAGATCTCGCTGATGCTTTGAATGCCAGTTTACAGCAGTGTCCCCCCCCCCCCTCTTTCCATCTCCCCCTCCCCCTCCCCCTACCAACTGGTATTTTCAACTCTCGAGCCAAAAAAAAGCAAATGACAAAGCAGTATTATTATTCTAGCGTGGTGATACATTGCACTCTGTTCTCCTGTCTTCCTCCCCTCTCCTTTTCCCTCCAGCTGAAGCTCTGGGCCTACCTGAACCAGCCAAGGTCCCGTACTCCAAGTTCCAGATGTACCCAGAGGACCTGTACGTCACCGGGCTGCCGGAGGGAATCGCCCTCCGGAGGCCCAACTGCTTCGGAGCGGCCAAACTGCGCAAGATCCTGGCTGTCAGCACTCACATCCAGTTCGTCATCAAAAGGTGAGAGCAAGCGGGTGAGACTTAATACGCTCAGTTAACCAGGACAGTCCACTCACAAAGATGTGACACTTTTATATAGAGATTCAGGCAATGTGCTGCAACAAGTCTTGTCTCTGTTTGTCTCCAGGCCCGAGCTGTTAACTGAGCAAGTAAAACAAGAGATGCCTTCCATCCCCGCCTGTGACTCAGGTACCTCCATCCTACACCTCCAGTGGATTTTTGGCATGAATCCATAATGGATACACACATTGATAATTGAAAATGTATGGTGGAAACCAAGGTTAGAAACAATCTAAACTAGGGATGGGACGATATATCGAAATGCAATATATCGCGATACAAAAATGTGACAATACGTATCGTGGGGCAGAAAAATGAATCGCGATATTAGTTACATTTTATTCTGCTGTAGTAATCACAAATGAGACAGCTTGACCATCACAATTTCACAAGCTCTCCATCCTAATTATATTATTGTCACTTTGTAATGACATTTTGAAATTGTTGTTTACATTCTAGCGAGCTAAAACCATTTCTAGAAAGAGTTGTGGATCAGAAAAAAACACTTTGTTGTTAAACTTTTATTTAATACATCGTATCGTGGTTGTATTGAATCGTGAACCCCATATCGCGTATTGAATCGTGAGATAAGCATATCATCCCATCCCTACTGCACAGTGAAAACTGGCTGATGGTGCTCTTTTCACCCCCGCCATGGTCATACGTATGTAAATTGTATGTAAATCTATTTATTTGCGGGCAAGGCCGTGCTCTCAATTCACTTTGCAACACCAACCATCATCGCTGCAAGACACGTGCCTCATCACCAGCAGGGCAGAGGGTTTCCCATCCCAGAATCTCAGATCACATCGGAGAACGCTCCAATTATAAAGGGGCTTTAGGGCGCGAGGGTGGCAGCTTTGGTGGATTAGTGTTACGGCTGAAACAGCTGCTTGCTCGGTGCTGTTTTTGAGGTGCTTGTTTGCACCACAGCTCGATTTGCATAATTGTTTTTTAGCGCACACTCTCACGCACTCTCATCTCAAGCAACCGAGGCGCAAAACAAATTCGCAAATGCTTAATTATTTAAACTTGTGCAGAAAGTTCAAAAGTCTGGAGAAGTATGGGGAAAAACTTCTCATGAACCCGTAGTCATTTCACACAGTGTGGTATATGAGGCTTTGAAGAGTCATCTCCAGATATAGAATGATATGGCCTATTTGACAGTCATTTTTACCCAGTCACTACCCAGCATACATCACACTGAACAACAATCTTTACAGCCAGTCAAGGAATTGAAGTCTGGAAAAAAGTGTTACATTTTGAAAGGAAAATGTGTAGGAAGCTTGTATGCTGAAAATTCCACCAACTAGAAGCTTATACCAGCTTATAAGGGTAATTTTTCAAAGCTATTTGCACTTTGTCCCCGCTCTCTTGAAATTGCAAGGTGAAATCCAGTCCATGTGCTATTTTTAATACAGCTATTCTAATAAAAAGGAAAGTCCTTGCAAGGATTTTCCGACAGATATCTGTGCCTTTTTATTGTGACAAAGCACGGGCGCTGAGACTAGGAGCAGCTGGAGCGCTTCCTTTATACAGCAGTAAATCTTAGGAAACAACAAAAAGCAAAGTTTAACCTGTGAATCTTTCTCTAAAGATCTGGACGCCAAGGACGCAGTCACACTAACAGAGGATCCTGCAGTTGTATCCAAGAGGCCTGGATTCTCAGGTACCACATTCACCCACAGTGATATCCATAAAGAAACACCTTAACAATTCTTCATGTTTGATACCATTGAAGGTTGAAACAAAAATCGAACAAATCAAACGCTGCAGCAACGTCTAAAAGAAGCGCATTATATCAGAGGGCACATGTGGAAAGATGAAAAAATAAAAAAAATTAGTCAAGAACTCATCCTTCTGTCTCCGTAACCCCAGACTGCCTGGAGGCCAAGCTGTCCAGGATCGACCTGGCCAACACGCTGCGGGAGCAGGTCCAGGATCTGTTCAACAGGAAGTACGGCGAGGCGCTGGGCATCAAGTACCCCGTCCAAGTGCCTTACAAGAGGATCAAGAGCAACCCGGGCTCCGTCATCATCGAGGGCCTCCCCCCCGGCATCCCCTTCAGGAAGCCCTGCACCTTCGGCTCCCAGAACCTGGAGCGCATCCTGGCGGTCGCCGACAAGATCTGCTTCACCATCACCAGGTGGGGGTCAGACTTGAGACTGGACTTGACTTGGGTTCTGGTGACTTGGGACTTGACTTTGACTTCTACTTTGATGACTTGAAAAGGTTTCTAAAGTCTTGACTTGAGATCTTGGGTTTGTGTAAATGACTTAGATTGAAAGTGATGAGATTTGTTCCAGCAGACGACTGAATTTAAATTCTGCTTTCTGAATTTGTATGGAATGATTGAATTTATTGAAGTTGAAACTGATTATAGAAATCAAACTCATGATGCTCTTACCAAGTTTTTATCCTATTAAAACCATATTGCATTAAAAAGTCCTAGATATTTAGTTTTCTTTAAGATGTTAAATTGATACTGGACTCTTGATTTGTTCTGAATTGGTGTTCTACATTTAGACTTGAGACTTGATATTAATGACATGGACTTGACTTGATAATCTACATTCAGACTTGGGACTTGACTTGAGACTTGTGCCTCAAGACTTGAGACTGACTTGAGTTGACTTGGTCACACCTCTGCTTGTTAGTCATTACTTATTCCTCCTTAGAGCAGTAATTTGTTGCACTACTCGTATTACTTTTCCGTTATGCCCCCAAAATTGACAATTACATCCTCACTTACCTTCAGAAATCAGAATAAGGGTGTGCTCACGCTCGTCCTCTTTTTTTTTGTAGAGAAAGCATTGCCTCTACAGCATTTCATGATGCTAATTTGCGAAAGTGGATGGCACATAACAAGCCGGCGCAGTAGCTGCCATCATCTAACAGCACTTAGTGCGGCTCTGAGACAAACTCGCATCACAGCCAACGTGCTCCATACTTATTCTTTATGATCAGAGTTTCTGGGAAATTTCGCTGTTACCGCCAACTTTTTCGCACATCTACTTTGTCCATTTTCATTGCCGGATTCTGGCGTAAACTGTCAGCTGCCTACATGACATGAAACCCTGCCTGTTCTTTGTAGCGATTAGTCGGCTCTCAAAAAAACACCATGTAACAAGTTCTCAACCTTTGTCAGCTTTAGAAAACGCTCTTCTCTGCCTGGCAAACTCGGTTAGCTCTCATGTGAATGAACAGGGAAACCAAATAGCGTTGATGTACAATGTTCTTGTCGTCCTTTTGCTTGATAAAAATCGTAGAACCTGGGGAAAGTCACATTTTTTTGTCATTCCTCATCCAAGCTAGCTTTGCGTGAGAGGACGAATTATTATTATTATGAGGAGAAAACATTGGAGGAGGGGGTGGGATCTAGTTTTTGGATGGTTCAACATCAATCTGATATTTAGGGGATGATAACAAAAGTAACACCTCATACCACTTTGTTCCTTGCAGACCTTTTCAAGGACTCATTCCAAAACCAGGTAAGACCAGCACCAGCTTTTTCACGATAAAGCAAACACAATTCAGCATGGACAATCAATTGTAACGCTGCGTATCTCTCATCTATTATTTTCATCAGCACCCCGACGCATCACCCTACTAAAGAAGGCCTATGCCTCAATAAGTGGTGAGTGGCAAACCATTTAACAGCATCCAGTATGTTACTGAATTGCATCATGAATCCACGCCATTAACTAATTCTCTAACAGATGATGACGACATCAACCGTATGGGGGAGAAAGTGGTCCTTCGCGAGCAAGTGAAGGAGCTGTTCAACAAGAAATATGGTACGTGCAGATGGGTCGTTTCGTGAGGCACTGTGTGAAATGATTTAATCGTTTTTGGGGGCGGTTAAAATTGATATCGCGACATCCGAGACTGAACATTAATTTTCAGGAAATCAAGTGTTCATCAACCAAAAACAAGCTGTGTTGGACAGCAGCATCGTTATCCACCTGGATGTTGTCATGTACCTCTGCTTGGTAGCTGCTGTTAGTTTCCATGCATTAAATGAACAAGAATTTCCCCCAGGCTACGTTTCTGAAAAATAGCCCACTAAGTAGAAAGTGGAAATGACTTTGCAGCAGGCATAAATGTACAGTTTTATAAAGCATAAGCACATATTGTCACTAGAATTATGTCAGTATTATAAATTATACCTCTTGTTTCTTGGGGCAGTTCTACTATGAAGGTATTATAAGAGCAAAACACCTGAGAACTTGCATTGATTGTTAGAAAATATTCACACACCGTCCTAAATTCAACTTCACAGAAAATATTTACAAATGCGCAAAAAGTCAATATGTGACGTTAACGTTATCTGTGTCGCGGCTCAGGTGAGGCTCTGGGCCTGGACCGGTCCGTCGTGGTCCCGTACAAGCTGATCCGCGCCAGTCCCGAGTCCGTAGAGGTCAGCGGCCTCCCGGACGACATTCCCTTCCGAAACCCCAACACCTACGACGTCGTGTGCCTGGAGAAGATCCTCCAAGCCGGGGACGAAATCCTCATCAACATCAAGAGCCAGCTTCAGTGAGTGCTGTGACCCCCCCCCCCCCCCCCCCCCCTTGACGCTTTGTCTTAACATCTCGCTGGGAATTTAGGGTTTTGCAGGGGTTTGCTTCAAGCGCATTATGGTTCATTTATGGAGGAGATTTAAATCCAGTTCCTCAGATGTCAAACAGAAATCTTCTTCTAAACAAGAAGTCTGAATAATACGATATAAAATGCTGAACAAGATTTTGACCGTGAGGCAGTTTATCCATAATGAAATTTTTTTTTTTTTACACACAATTTTTATCGTTTTACCTTTATACCCTCACAAACACATATTGAATTTCCTTTTCATTTTGATCAGATTTAGTTGCAAAGGTTTGATCCTGTGCTCAAACTCATTTGGGCCCGTTGGGGTTAGTCGAACTCACATTTAACATAAATTTTGGCTTGATCGGGTCAGCTTTGGATTGTTTATTTATGTATGAAATGAGTGCAAACACTTTTTTTGCCTAGAGCTGCCTTGAGCTTGCAGTCTTGTAGTTTGTAGTACGGGATAATGGGGGAAAAAAGTCAAGGGGAGTGAATATTTTTTTGAGCAAATGTATTCAAACCAGAATCAGTAGTTGAGTTTCTGGGATTGACATACTCTGTCATTTCTCTCCCACAGGCCTTTTGCAGAAATCTGTACCCAAGCTTGCAACACAGGTAGGTGCTGCTCATTTCCCTCGTATCCATTGGAATTAGCGTGAATCCTACTGTAGTGGAAGTTAAGACCGTTCCCTTTCGTGTCTCCAGAAGGAACGGAGGCCTCCACCAATCGACGCAAGCGCAAGAGAGTCCAGGAGAGCAACCGAGTACCTGTATCCTCCGACCTGGGGGTGTCAACCAATCAGATTCCAGTGATGGTAGGTGGGGGGGAAAAAAAGAATAGGTCACCAAACTATCAGCTCAAAGGGAATATTGGACCTGAATGCTCCGTGTTTTGTTTCTGTTTGATCTTTGTTCTTCATTCTAATGGTAAAAACTACAAGATCAAAGTGGAACTCTGATGTTAAAATGCTACACCGAACACCTTGAACCAAAACAGACTGACATTTTTGTCTACATTCACTTTTAAGTGAAAGGTCCACATGAACACATGACTTGTTATAACTGGTTTATGTTTTAATATGCAACTTTAAAGCAAATGAAACAATTTTTTTGACTTAACTCTATCGTTTCCTTTGTTTTTTTGTCTCTTCTCCCTCTCCCCCTCCCCCTCCCTCTCCCTCTAGCAATGGCCCATGTACATGGTGGACTACAGCGGTGTGAATGTGCAAGTTCCGGGGAAAGTCAAATACTGAAGGACGAAAGCCTCTCTCATCACAGCAAAGGGATAAAAACGAGGGGTTTGTCAAACTGATATTTATTGCTATTCCATATCAAACCTTAACACTTTGCCAGAGTGCTACGACTAAAAAAAAAAAAAAAAAAAAAACTCTACAGACTGAAAACAGAGAGACGTGAAGGTTTGACTTTGTGAACGACGGCCCGAGTGTCGAGGAGCAACAGAATGTACGCGGATGGAAATGTTACAGGGCAAAAGCTCTGATTGTTTCTGTCTCTCCCGCTGGCAAGACAACTATCAAATGTTTTTGGGGTTTTTTTTTCCTATTAAAAACCGGTCATAACAATAACATTGGTTTTCACAAAGCTTATGAAATTGAAAATGTATTTGCCCTCGCATTTACAAAGCGTCCATCCATCGAGGTCGTTGGATCCAACGTGGAAACATTTTGGTTGTATTACTGACAAAAAAAAACAACAAGTCTTTGATAGCAATCTGGTTCCATAATATTCAGATATTTGTACTTTTTATTTATTATATTTATTGAAATATAACATTATGTGCAGGGATGTAAAATACATTATTCTGTAATAGGACTCCTTGAGGAACTATCAAAACACTAACAGATGCTAGTAGAGCGTGGGACTCGGAACCCACAGGTGACCGCCGGAAGAAAATCAAACGCCGACAACGAAGTGTCTTAACCGGGTGTTTGGGCCGAACACAAGCCATCAGGAAGCCGAAGGAGACTAAACGGACTTGAAAGTTTTGCCTTCCAGTCAGGTCGAAGCTCTCCTCCTGCAGTAACGGCAGCACTGGAATCGAGACATTCGGTTAAAAAAAACAAAAAAACAAAACAAAAAAAAACCTCCTCACACTTTTTATGTTAGCAGCACATTAACAACATGTAAAATATCTCATTTAAAGTCAAACTGAATGTAACATGTAAAGGAAAGAATGGTATGTGTTATGACTGTCTCTGGACTAACGATATTTAATATGCTGTACCTTAACGCCAATTAGGCCTTTGAAATAAAATGTGTTGCCTTGCACTTTTTATTTTGCTCGAGTTCTTTTTTTTGTCGGAGATTCTGGTTCATGTGTTGTCACCAGTTATGTTTCCATGCAAGTGTCAAATTTTAAAGGATAACTTTGTTGATTTTGGACCAATATATTTGTCTCTTAGTACTTGGATGAAACACATTTAGACATTTACCAACACACTCTGGGTTTTCATGTCTCATACAGGAGACACGACTAAACCCAAACACCACAAACGGAGACACGACTCCCTTTATACTATCATTTCTTTATTGCAGACTTTTTTTTTTTCCTCAATTTTGCTTGCATACATGTCAAGACTCAGTTCAACAACTGTACTGCAATATCGTGGGCAGAATAATGCAGGTGAGCACAGGTGAATTGGAAGCCGGCGGCTGCGGCGAGACACTAACCGCCGGCTTCGCGCGTCTTGCTGAATCAAGACGTCCTTTCATGACCTTGATTGTCACACTGTAGAATCGACTCGACCAGAGGTTTTGTCAGTTATTTTTCTCTGCGGTCCGTCCGTCCGATCCGATCCGCCCCGGGACAAAAAGGTTGGAAGTCGTCGAGCTTTATGCGATTTCACCTTGTCCCGTCTCGCATAAGCGGCGGCACAAACCATAAGATATTAGTGTGACGAAAATAATGCCGCTAGAATTCTCACGGGGACCGTTAAGACATGAAGAATCACGTGAGCGCGTCAGACATCTGCTCATCAAATTAGGCGAATCGATAAACCCAAGTATAACAACAGATGGTCAAATGATGAGCGGTGTTCAATGTTAAAAATACACAGCTTTAGATGAGTATCTGAATGCATGTTCCTGAACTGGCATTTGTGGACACGACTTGCATTTTTTAAAATTTTTTTGTACATTATTTTTGTTTTATTACTGAGTTTTCATATTTACAACAAAGTATTGCCTTTTCCCATCAATTAGGCATACATAACATATATTCACTTTGCTACTTTTATAGGAGTTTCAGTGACCTTGTGCTAAAAAACACAAAGCTTTTCGACAGAAACACTTGTGTTGAATTGCATAAGTTACCAATTGGAAAACAAGTCAACTGCCCTTAAACCTGGAAATCACAAATCTTGTCAACTAAATGCACTGTAAGAACTAAAGTGCTTAATGAGATTTTTTTTTTTTTTTTTCATCCCCCGATGTAAGCTGCCATTTTCATGGTGCCCGCACAAAGGGATACAAGTGAGGCTCTTGATGGAATAAAACAGCACGGAGGTACAGAAAATCAAGCTCAGAGTCAGAAAGGAGCCCCCGTTGTCATTTGTACTCACAGTTTCAATGTCCTGGAATACGAGACGAGCAGGAATGTACTGGCGCGTAAACTCAGGTTAACGCGTTAGAATAAATTTTCACCGATCACTGCGCCGCACCTTTTCCAGTGAATCAGTTCCGTAAAGAAGCTTCAAGACTTGTATTCAGCTCACTTTTACCCTCCGCACCTATAGCGGGAAGGAGACTTGGTGCGACACTGACCTCGACTTAAAAGACCTAAAATGCAGTAAGACCACCGGAGCGGAGAGGCGGATGTGAATTCGATGGTGTAATCGTTTTGAAATTCGTCAGGTGCGGGACGGTCCCGGCAGCCCCCGCCGCTCGGGGGGGGGCCTAGCTGCCGCCCGGCGGTTTGAGGCAGTCCTCGGTCACGCCCTGAGAGGCCAGCTCCGAGAGGACGTTGTCCAGGTAGTTGGGGTCGGGGTAGCCGTGGCCGGACAGGTTGGACATCATCTCGGTCTTGTGGTGGATCTCGTTCCACACCACCGTGTCGGGCTCGCCGGTGGTGCTGGACGTCCCCACGGTGAAGATGAGGCGCCGCATCCAGGCCACCTTCAGCAGCTCCAGGACCTGTCCAGGAGGGAGGGAGGGAGGGAGCGATGGTTAGGGATCTGTGCTGCGTTTAGTGATTAGGTTGGAGTCATTACTCAACACACTTGAGGAGTTGAAGATAGTCTAACACGGAAATACCTTGACGTCAGTTAACATTTGACCACTATGGCAGTTTGGCATTAATCTTTCAATTCCCTTAAAAAGGTGCGATGTACAACATTTTACCATCAATAAATCATTACCATGTTCATTTTGAGACATTAGTATAAGTGTATAAGCCTCTACCAGCCTCTGTACTGTGTTGTACATTGTGTGGCACCAGGTCAGATTTGGCGGGAAAGGCACAAAGGAAGGTGGCCGCTGTTCTTCCTGCACACGTAGATAAAGCTGAAGAGTTTCTGGCGATGGCAGATGGCAGAAAGAGTGAAAGGTCGATCTACTATCAGGACGATCTAGGATCACTGGTCAGATCGGAAGACCATATCAATTTCACAACGATCGAAGAGTCAAACTGGCCTTTGGTACTCCGACTCTAAGACCTTAAATGTAATGTCAGTGTTAAAGCAGAATTCCGGATATTTTCAACCTTACTTTCCCATCACTTGCCATCAGGCTGATCGATTCTTGCGAACATCCCATCCATTTCACCACTATAGAGTGATGTACTTCCAGCCTGATGAATGAATTCATGGTAACCGCGGTACGTTGCACTTCAAATGGATCAATACAATCCTGTCCATATACTCAATTAATAAAAAATAAGGTTGGCCATGAGCCTGAAATGTTCCCTCCACATCCTCACATCGGGCAAATATTCGTCCATAGTGCCTTGGTGCTTTTTGGGTCGATGCATGTAAACATCATAACACCAACCAGGTAAACTCATAGTGATTATGAGTAACCTGGCTGACTCCCATACTAAATGGTTCCTCTGGCCAATAGCCGGGTTACTCCATGCATGTAAATGTAGCCACTGGGTTTCTCAGTGTGGAATATGAAATGTCTGTGCTTTTGAGAACGTTTTTTTGACTGCTGGGGTTGCCACGATGGATTGTGTCAGTGTCCAGCACGGCCAGCTCACTCATCGGCCTACTAAATGGATGAGATTTTAGTTCGAATTGATCAGCATGATGGAAAATGACAGGTCAAAATGAACCCTAGTTGTCCTGTCTGAACAGCAGGAATATAATGCCCAAAATGTCAACTACTGAAAGCGTCTTTCACCTGTGCTTTATGCAAAAGGTAAAAATACAGACAGGCTAGGTGTCACATTTGGGATATTTTGATCATCTCACGTCCATGTTGTACAGGGAAAATAACACCAGGGATTCTGATGATGGAAGTGTGTCTGAGGCAGAGAAAAAAAGGAGCATAGAGGATCTACAGTAATACAATTACAGAGGAATTAGAATAATTTAATCTGATTTTCCATTAGCGAATTACATCAAGGACTATTTATGGAAACTGAAAGTGAACAGCTGCAGTTACCAGCAAGCAGGAAATGAAATAGAAATACACCATGGAAACAATGTAACTTTGTAAGCATCACACAATGAGACGTTTTCTTCATGTTAATTTGATGAGTGACATACGCCAATCCTGTTAGAATGTGATGCGCAAAAAAAGAAAAGGAGTAATAGAGGTGTATGCTGGCAATTTTGGAGATTCAAGGGCAGCATTGCAAACGTAAGAGAAATCCTATTTTGTCATTCAGAAGCAAATCCTGAATCCACCTTGGTTCCCCCGTCTCAACTTTTCCATCCCGTCTTCTCTCTATTTCAGGACATCAGAACCTCTGTGATCAAACAGTGTTCTACTTGCAATGTCTGTAGTCAGGTGTTACTAAAAATGGAAGCTGTTTCTAACCGGTGAGTGACAGGTTACGTCCATGGCCTGTTGTATCACATGCTTCAGTACAGCTGAGTCACTAGGACTGCACACATGTTGTTTCCATTTGGCCAATCTCATTGATCAGTGGAAATTGTACATGAAACCAACTAGGCTAACTCAAGCTAAAGAACAAAATGACAAAGCAGTTTTGTTATTCCAGTAGTTTGCATGGTGATATATCACCTCTTCACTAGATGTTTCAGTTGGATCTATACTCTAATTAGCTAGCTTAATCATCTGTTGTGAACTGTGACTTTATTGTCAATTAGAGGCCGTCGTCACTGTGCCAGAGACTTGTATAGGTGGAGATAAGTTCTGTCAATGTTGTTGTAATTTCTACTGGTCGCCAATAGAGGTCGCTAAAAGTTAAAGATGAGTTGATGTCCCTTTAATTCATATCACATAACAGGCCTTTATTACCAGGATAGTAGTTCCAAAGACAGCACAGCCACACATCAGAATCATCTTGTTGTGAAATACTAAAATAAAAAAAACAATTACATACACACATTTCTTTGCTTATTCAGCCATCTGTGCAGGACTGAGATACCACACCTGAAGCCATTTGCTGCACCAAAACCACTGAACATTAATAGGATCGTACCTACGGCTCAACACCGCCCCTTTTGAAGAGCCTGATGTTGTTTGTTGTGAAGGACAAATAAATAAAAGGCAATCGGCCACGATGGAACACAACGAAAGCCCTTCAGAGCCGGTTCATATTTGGGTCATCGGGGTTTGCCTGGCAGCGAAAACATGTTGCTCGCCCCCGACGTGATCGTGTTGCAGCTGTTCGGATACGTTAAACATATTTAAATATGAATCGGGTCTGAAGCCTTTGGGTGTGCGGTAGAATATGTTCATCGTTGTGTATTCCTGCTCTGTTCTCGCACCTAGGAACCAAAGGTAATGAGCAATTTCTATACACGTATTTATATTGTAAGAGGTACAGAAGACGTCTCTGTTATTTTGGATGGTGCATCTGCAGCTTAAATCTCTCAGCTGTTATAGCTGCAGTGTGACAGATGAACTGTTTTTAGCTGGAGAGAGTGTGTGTGTGTGTGTGTGCACTGGCGCTGTCAAGGCCCAGCAGCTGAGCGATGGGGAATGTTTTGCTTTTTTTTTTTTACCTTCCTGCCCTTGTCGTTGTCTGGTAGAAAGCAGAAGCGAGGGAAGCCTCTGCAGGTGTATGGCTGTCCCGGGTTGGGGTGCTCCGGACCCTGGAGAAGGGAGACAAACCGATTGAACCATACATAGAAAGATGTTTAACTCAATATTAGAGAACAGAGAAGGGACTATGAAATAATCCAGTAAGATGTGAGGTACCTGTATTCCAGGCGGTATGCTGTAGATGATCTGGATGGTGCCACAGTCTGGGTGGCCCGGCAGCGACTGGGCGATGCTGTATATTTCCATCTTGCCTTTGGGCTGGGTGCCGGTCTTCTCTCCGTAGATTGTCTTACACGAGGGGCACTGCAGGCTCCCGTCCTGGGGAGAACACAACCAGAAAAGCCACTTGAACTGGACCGATCGATGCCAACCACTGCTGATTAAATATTCATTCCTCCACTGGTAAGAGTTTTTGTTTTTCCTTCCCTTCTTTTTGTCACTTATCGACTTTTACCTCTGGTCTTATTTACTGGCGCTTTCTTAATGTTTTCATATATGGTATGTGATATGGTAATTTGTTATGCGGTTTACTTTAAATTCGGCCTGCAAACCACATTCCCCCTTAAGGGACAATTGAATATTCTGAGCATGAAAGAGCATATTTACAGAACTGGGCAAAAAAAATATACCTGAATATGTTTTTTTTAATGCTGGAAATATTTGTTTTGCTGTTGATTTGACTTGCCAGACACTTAAAAGGAAATATCCACTCCTACACAAAATCTTAGATCTCACCATAGACAGTTCATTCTGCATTCGTGAACACTCACAAACAGCATGAATACCAGAAATAAGAGTAAATAGTCTCTCTCTGTTTTGCTTTGGCCCTTTCAGTGTGTATTGGAGAGCAGCAAACTGGAGGCACGTAAAGCCCTGCAGTGAAGTGAGTGATGACATTTTGAACACAATCGTCATGATGGCAAAAAGTAGGAGAATAAGGCCCAAGAATGGGAATTGTCATTTCACCTCCTCCACAGGGAGGTCAGAGGTCCGGCTCAGCTACAGCAGTGGTTCTCAACGTGGGGTCCGGGGACCACCAGGGGTCCTTGAGGGCATTCCAGGGGGTCCCCAGCAAATTTATGAATTGTTAAACTTCATTATTTTGTCATTATGACTATTTTGATCATAGTTTCACTGTTATCTCTCTACCTACAGTACAGACAGTCATGGAATTCTGGACAAAATCATATCTGACAATAAAATTATACTCTCAGATTTGGGTCCGAGAGACAAAATCTCATCAAATGGGGGTCCGTGGCCCTAATGTGGACTAAATTAGGGGTCCTTGATATGAAAAAGGTTGAGAATCACTGAGCTACAGCACAGCAGCCCTGGAGCTGATGGGGATTCAGTGTCTTCCTCTAGGACACTTAAGCAGGGTGGATGATTGATGTCACATGGGCTTCAACTTGGGTCATTTGGTTCTTTCATTAAAGGACCACCCCACTGCCCCATTAAAGTGAGTTCCGGGCACTTGATTTATAAATGAACATGTAAAACCCCATGTTTTTTTGTTAATGAGTTTGGACTACTAATGACCTCGGTCTCAGAGTCAAACCGTAAAATATCTGTGAACATGACTCCATTTCTGATTGTCCATTTCTGTGGAGTATGAGTTTGTCGAGTTTTTTTTTTGTACCTTGGTTCCGTTGTTGTACATGGCCAGCATGCAGACCATATGCAAGGTGTGTCCACACTTGATGAATTTGCCCACTTTGTCTGGCAGGATGCTCTGGCCGCCGTCGTCTGACAACACCGTCTCGTAGCCGGACGGATTGGACAGATGATCCATGCAGATTATACAGTCCTGAGGGTGACACGGGCAATATGTTTAGGTGTTTGTATCACAATTATTGACTGAATAACACTATAGAGTTAAGTCAACAGACTAGGGATGCACCGATCGAAAGGCATTCTAAATAGAGCATCAGCCGATCACCATTTGAAATGTCCGATTACTTCATAGGTGTATTTGTTATGTGCCATTTGACAGTAATTGAATATATTTTGTTGTTTTTTTTTAAATAGAAAATGGGCCCAACTCTTCTTTAAGTGGCCTTACTGTTTTTAAATTTCAGAGTAACTTGGTCCTTTCCGTTCACTCCTTTCTGAACAGAGCGCTTTGAGTGTGATTGATCATTGTATTCACTATTTTCAACTGTTAATTAACACCGACAGCTTACATACAGTACATTCATTTGTGACACTGTGTTATGAATTTCATAGCCTATATGATTACAGACAGTTTAATGCGCTGGACAGAAGGCGTAGCCTGTGCTGCCTCGATGAAAACCTTTTTTATGAGCTGCCCAGCGGCATAAAGCACACGTGTAATAACTGTTTGAATAAAAACTCGTTTCATTCCACATGGTTAGGCCAGCAATATCATTCTTATAGCCATGAGAACAATCTATTAAACAAAGTGCTATATTGAAATTTCACTGATGCTTGTACACGTTTATCCATGTTGAACACATCATTTTAATCAGCGATTGGACCGGTGATCGGAACCAACCCCAAAAAAACCCCCACTTTTATTTCGTTTAGGTTTAAAATAAGAAAAAATACGTGACGCTAAAACTTCTACCTCATCCGGTGCCACCGCCACTTCCTGCATGTAGCGCTGAATCACCTCCTCGGGTCTCTGAGCGGAGGCTAAAAGGGGGGGAAAAGGAGAAGACACGATGAGGAACGAACGAGCGGGAAAAGAACTGATGCTAACGTGACGAGGTGACCGTACCAAAAAAAAGCCACACAATCAGACGAGAGACTCTGCTGAGATGAGATGAAATGGGATTTTCTTCACGATATCGAAGTAGTTTGCTATTTGATATTCAGTCAAGAATTAGGGCGACTTCCTGGCTCCACTAAAAATGTGCAAAATGTCCATCTCCAGACTGAATGCATGTTGAGGGGAATGATTCATACAGCGATAACGTGTGACCGCTATGGGCAGGGTGAGCGATGAGTGCCGACACTGACTGCTAATCACATATCACTACCAGTCTCTCCCTCTCTCTCCCTCTCTCTCTCTCTCTCTCTCTCTCTCTCTCTCTCTCTCACATACACACATGTGAGTGTCAAGTCTGTTGGGGAACAAGATGCTGCGAGGGAAGTAAACATTCATCCTCGGGTGTCATTTTGAGTTGATTACACAAGACAGCTCTATTTAATTCTAGATTCCTGCAAAGACATGGGAGGTTGGCTTCCCCCCCCCCCCCCCCACCCCCCACCCACCCACTCAAGTCCCCCACCTGAGAAATAAGAAAAATTAATGCACTGTTCAGTTTCCGGGCATGAGCGCTTGTTTTCCGATGTCGGCCCCCGGGTCCCCTGTTATTTTCGAGTGCAGTGTTATTCAAGTTAAGAAGTGGCAGACTGTGAGATTGGAAGAAAGAAATGTAATGCGAGTTCATGATGATGCAGATATGGAAAATGTATTCGGGCAGAAATTAAGAAGCAGCGGTGAAATGAAGCTTAATACACAGATGAGCATGAAAATATGGGAGGCCATTCAAATTTGCAGAGTTCTTTTTTTTTTTTTGGTTAAGGGTCTTCAGACTGTCATCACACCTTATTATCTACAAGAAAATCCCCTTAAAATACTCCAGCTATGACTCTGACTATAGTGGCTACACATAACACATTACTGAGTTCAGACCAGTAGAAACCACTATGTCGTGCTATTGTCCGATGGCAGATTTGAGCTAGTAGTGTAGCAGTGGCAGGTGGGACATATGGCAATGCTGGTATGTGATTGGCTGCTGATGGGTGATGTCATCCAACAGCTGCGGCCAACTTTTCTGCACTAGAAAAGGTAGAAAACGAATGGCCTTCTGGCGACTAGACTTCTTGGGTTGATGGCTGTGTACTCAAGTTATATATTCTAAGGCTAGCTTTATATATTCCCTAAGACAGTGTTCACACTATTCCACTCATTTTTTATTAAAACTTCCAGCGCCTTTTTTATATTAAAACGAATGGAGAGTAGCCGCAAGACGGATAGAAAGGGTCCACTGTGCCAGCGCTTTCTAAAGTTGAGAAAAGCTTAACTTTTTGGAGAAGCACTTTTTCCGAGAGCTGACCAATAACAGCACAGGAGAGGCGGGGTTTCATGGTAGGTAAGCAGCTGACAGCTTACGACAACAACAACCATCCCATTGGAGAAAGTAGAGTTGGTAGCAGCGGTTACTCAGTCAGTTTGGAGCATGTTGGATATCTCATCTCACTATTTGCACCGAGTTGCACAACCCGTCCTACGTTATCAGCGCAAAAATGCAGCGGAGGCGGCGTGTTTTCTACAAAAGAAAAGCGGAATGGTGCGAACACGCCCTATGCACGGCACATGGAGATGGATGAATGTGAATTGACGCGGGGTGAAATGTTCCTCATGCGGCGGGGTGCATGTCAGGCGGAGAGAGGAGGCAGAGGAGGAAGGGATGGCGGATGGTGGCGTGGTAGCTACCTCTCCTGTGCTGCCTCTTTGCCCTCCTAACTGAACTGCTGCTGTTGCTGCTGTGGGCCTTGCTGGGCCTGCTGGGTGGGGGAAGGAGAGGAGGAGGAAGAGAGAAAGGAGCAGGTTGCTGCTGCTGCTGCTGTTGTTGCTGCTGCTGTTGCTGTTGCTGTGGCTGTGGCTGCGGTTGCTGTTGAGGGAGGGGGGCACTGGTGAAGTGCACGCCGAGTCCCACTGCTGACATCAAAATGGAGGCCATGCCTGGAGTGGGGTGGGGTGGGTGGGGTGGGGTGGGGGCGGGGCGGAGTGGGGCAGGTAAGGGTGGAGAGCCAGTGGAGATATGCAGGAAGGAGAAGCAGGGAGGAACAAATCAAAAGTATGAGAAATGTAGCAGCAATTCATGCTTCCACCGCAGGCATAGGATCAAGTAATTTCAAATCAAGATTTGACTGATTGTGTTTAAAGCATGGCTAGGTCTGGGCCCCAGCTATACTGCAGACATCTTAGTTGCCTATGAGCCAGAGTCCTTCCGACTGTCCCTCAGCCTAGACTCGAGAATAAAAGTGATTCTGACTGTCCCTCAGCCTAGACTCGAGAATAAAAGTGATTCTGACTGTCCCTCAGCCTAGACTCGAGAATAAAAGTGATTCTGACTGTCCCTCAGCCTAGACTCGAGAATAAAAGTGATTCTGACTGTCCCTCAGCCTAGACTCGAGAATAAAAGTGATTCTGACTGTCCCTCAGCCTAGACTCGAGAATAAAAGTGATTCTGACTGTCCCTCAGCCTAGACTCGAGAATAAAAGTGATTCTGACTGTCCCTCAGCCTAGACTCGAGAATAAAAGTGATTCTGACTGTCCTTCAGCTTAGACTCGAGAATAAAAGTGATTCTGACTGTCCCTCAGCCTAGACTCGAGAATAAAACGATCCATTCTGACTGTCCCTCAGCCTAGACTCGAGAATAAAACGATCCATTCTGACTTTCCCTTAGCTTAGACTCGAGAATAAAGTTGATTTTACCATTAGGACCTCTAGACTGAATAATCCTGCTTGAGGAATTTAGGCTGCTATTTCAGCATCAGCATTCATGGTTCAAGCTTCCTAGTTTTAGGGGTCCAAGGTACTGGAACCCTATTGTATTTGCTGGAATTCTTTCTTCTTTTTCTCTACTAAAAGTGTCTGCAGCTCAGAAACTGAACGTCTTACAGCAACCATATTTGGCAGGTGGGTTCCTATGCCCCCCCCCCTCACTACTCAGGCAAGGCAGCCCATGCATATTAGCCGCATGATGGCGCTATAACAAGCAACTTTACATTTTGGCCAATAACCTGTGAACTGTTTGTCGAGAAAATTCTTGTGTCCGTAGATTCTTTGGAAGGCGCTGAGTCCAACTCATGTATCACTTTCAATGTCCGCCATTTTTTAAATCACTTTTTTTCACAACTCCTCCTAGGCATAGAGGTGGGACCATGACAGAACTTGAAGATTGTGAGTGGACGTCCCCGACCTGCCGCCACCAAGTCATGAATAGCCAGCTGATAAAAACAGGTAATAGTGTAAGGGATCGCTAAGTTTCATGAAAGAGCAAAACAACCAAATCACATATTGTAGAAAACTCTCAATGGGTTGAAACAGTGAAGCATGTTGTATTTCTGGCCACACCCCAGTCAGTGATGTCAAAGCAGGTGTTTGGCATCAGCTGTCATCATGAATAGAGGGGAGTGCAGCAGCAATTTTCTACCCCATGTGATTTAGTATTGATTTATTTGTTAATGGACAGCACTATAAAGTTGTATGTGGTTAAGTGGTTGGAGCTGTCAGTAATAGGCTGCAGAATCACAATATCTCTCCCTTTGGTTAGTTTCTCCTCAGTAAAACCATAACAGGAGTTTGGCTCAGCAGGTTAAGCATGTGGAAGATCAGGGGTTCAAATCCAGTCTTGTCTTTTCTGATAAACTTAACAATTAGCCACAAAACTTGTCTGTTTGTGTGTATTAATATTGTCATCATCATCTCATCTAGGTCGAAGCAATTCTGAACATTTTACACATAGCTTCTACTCCTTTCTTTACATCAAAGTCAACAATTTGAATTGCAACTGTCTCCATTACAGATGCCAGTATGAACCGTTCTGTGCGCTCATTTGGTCCAATCTGACAGATCCCAGGCTTATATCCAAACAAAAACACCCATTATGGTAGGTGGTAGGAGTTATGTATCAAACAGTAGAGAGGAAAAATAATGAAATACCCAAAAGCTATAAAATGCAGCACTGATGATCATTGATGTGACTGATATATTTGGAGAAGAAACCACATGCGTGACCTTTAATCGTTACCTCATCTTTTCAAAGTTCTCTTTGTGGAATTTCAGTGGTGTTGTCTCGGTTTGGCGCGTTCCTCAGGATTGAGGTCATGGTCTTCTCGCTCTCTCCAAGCTGACTGTATTGATTCAGCCAGCTTGTCACAGCCAAATAACATGCAGCTTGCAGAATTATCATTTTCAGCGGCGTATGGCAGTAAAATAAAACAGTGAATGCTCACTTCACCTCAGTTTTGCCATTTCATGACAATAATATACAGCCTGCAAAGTGTGATATTAGAAAATAAAATGGTCCTTTATGCTGCAATTTAAAATAAATGTCATGATAATGCACAAACAACTTGGTGCATGGAGAATACAACAGTGCTTCTTACAGAACCAACTTCAAACCATGGCACAGACAATTTGAGTGCCGTTATCATGATTTACTCAAATGCTGTTATCACTTATAATTTCAACATTGAATGTATTTAATAAGATACTTTTTTTCCCATTTTTAATTTTTCACATCAATTCTCATTAGAGTAAGTTGTCCTCCATCTTGAGCTAATATAAAAATCTAGTAAACTACTCCATTAACAATTTTTTAAAACCCCACAAGAAATACATCATGAAACTGAATTTCAAATAGAAATGCACATGAAGAATCATACTAGATCACAAACAACTCTAGCTCATTACCACTAGGGCTGGGACGATATGCTTATCTCCCGATTCGATACTATCGCGATACTTGGGTGCCGATTCGATATGTATTGCGATTCTACAAGTTATTGCGATTCGATATTACAATTTATTGCGATTTTTGTTTGCTTTTTTAACACTAGACCATGGGGAAAAAGTTGAATCATACACTTCTAGAGACTGTATATCATTAGTCATATTTCCAAAAACAATGCACATCACATGTCTGTTAGTCTTTCTGAGATTTATGAGCTTTTTGGTTAACTCTTCGTGGGCCACGGATGTCTGTGTCTTAAATACGCACTGCTCCCCGGTTCTGGAGCTGCTGACCATCTCTAGTCTAAAATCGTGATACTTAAGTGAATTGATTTTTTTCCCTGCCCCTAATTACCACCATATATAGGGTACTGCCGCTTTAAAAACGTTTAACTAAAACTTTATGCCCTGTGATGCTTCATTTGAAGGAGTTATGCAAGTTGAATATAAGTTGCTCTATGCTGAAAGATAAAAATTCTTAACCGTTTGGAATATAAGTGCTTTGTAAAACCAAACAATACTCCAACGGGTGGTGCTGTGGCCACCAAGGTTACGCCAGCTCGACTCATTAAATGTGGTCGCTCTCTTTTGTTGTCCTTTGCGGTCATGAAACATTCAGTATTGGCAGCGATAATATACTCGTTTATGAATTTTTCGGAGGTGCGTTGTGTTAGTCGTGCCTCTTATTTGGAGTGTTGTTAAGCGTTTAACCTTGAGACCATCAAACGAAAACCAAGTGCCTGGTGGAGCTGTGGGACAAAAAATGAATCCACTGACAATTGTCTCTCACAATGTCTAGACCGAAAACTAAAGGTGATCATGCTTTTTGCAATCGGGGCCCCGATGCTTTGGACTTTACTGCCTGAGGGTGTTAGTGCAGGCTCTCGATAAAAACACCAAGCCTGTGTGGAGTGTGTGCTTTACTCTGCGGCGGTGTAATCGATATGGGGACATCTTTATCCCCGTTGTTTTGGGTTTTTACGCAGCTCGAGTTCACTTGAGGTTTGGGATGTGTGCATTTTCTCCCTCAACTCCTTCATTTGTGTAAGCCTTTCTGTGGCATGTTACTCCTAAACAGACTGACACTCACAAGACAAATGCAGAGAACTGGCACAGTGTACCGTTAACATATAAAAAATAAAAAAAAAATAAAAAATCACACTGAATAAAACCTGCGGCCGATTCAAAGAGGAGGTGCAGACTAGAGTGAGCAGAAACAGTGAAGGTAACATTCAGGATGGATGGTTAGCGACCCGTTTACCTGCCAGGGCAGAGCTCACGCTGGTGGATCCATTCAGCTGGACAGAGATGGAAGGAACACTGCGGGACAGGAAACAAGGACGTTGACACACAGTCAGTAAACACAGCAGCAGTGATCACCAGGAAGAAAACAAACGAGGACAATTTGGAATTTCAATTTTGGATCTGCTTGACTGAATCGCCCTATTTAAGCAGGTTGACAAGCAAATTTTTACATGTCTCACTTTCACACTCTAGTCTGTCCCATTCTATTCCTCGAAAAAGAAACCTGAAAACAAATCGCTTGCTTGAGAAGTGCAATTACTGCAAAAAGGAGGCAGAATCTATCAGCCATTACTGGTGTTTGATCCCTTACATTTTTCATTTTTTAACATTTTTCCTACTCTCAGACACAAAAAAACAGTAATAAAGCACTGTTAAAACTGCCCACATAAAACATTCTAATATTTGCATTCAAAAGAAATATTTGATACATTCATCCTCTGCTTCTTTTTAGCAGTGATGGATTATACCTCTAAAGGCAGCAGTGTTTCTCTATTGTTTTTAACTCCAGCAAGAACAGAGCTGCTATTACACTAACAGGTTTCAGCGTTGCAAGCAATTCTTTTCCCCCGTCGAGAATAGCAGGTAAGTGAAAGGCTCACCAAAACCCATGTTTAGAATTTAGTCTTGCTTGTCTGGGTTAGGGTTTAGCAGACGCCTTAGGCCAAATAATAAAAATGTGGGAGAGATGGCAGAAACTGTTACTTTGTTTACGGTACAACCTGTTTTGTAGGCTTAAGGAAAAATCATTGCAATGTCATAGCATGATTAACAATTATCAGGGTTTGTTTTTTTTCTCATAGCTTTTCTAGCCCAAAAAGAAACTAGATTAGGCTGTGTCAGTTTTCAATAGCCTGATTCGGGCCTACATAAATTCTACTTCCATGCCTAAAACTCACACAGTCACATTTCAGGACTTTGAGTTTGAGTTCTGACCGCATTGCTACATGAAACAATCTCAGTCAATTCCATTTAAATGAGATCGGAAATCAGCCCTAAAAGCCAAAAATATGTAGATCAAGACACCAAAATAGTCTACCTGTATCAATATAACAATTGGTAAAAGCTTGTTCACCATAACCACACAGAGAACACTACTATAGACAAAAAACGTGCTTGACAAAAACATGGAGACATGTAAAACAAGTGTCAAATAACCTAAATGTAAGTACTATGCTATGTGCATTTTTTACCCTCGTTTTTCAGCTACGAGCCAACTGGGAGCACATGGAAAAACAATGGGAGGAAATGTGTCACTGATATAATGAGGCTGCCTTGACATCAGCTAACCTACTGACTGACCAAAGGAAGCTTTGGGTGGCATACCTGGCATCCTAATGCACTACTAGTGCTGCAACAATGAATGGAAAGTTACCACCACTAAAATCACACAGCTCTTCTTTCCCTTTCATTTTTAGACCATTTTTTCAAGCGTCTACTAGTACTAGCATGCAGCATATGCATGTTGTGAAATAAGCTCAAACAATAAGTTGACATTCTTACGTGCTAAAAATTTTTTTTGCAAGAGACCCTCTATTTTTAATAGCATCGCAAACAACATGCATAACATTACTATTACACTGCAAAAATGAAAAGGATGAATGTATCAAACAAGACCGTATAACGCTAATATTAGTGTGTCCTATGGGGAAATATTCAGCATTGCGTTGTTATTTATTTCTGGTGGCTGAGAGTGGGCAAAATGAAACTTATGGAATAAGATTAGAGCCAGCAGAAATTGTGTTTGAATGGCACATTCACTACGAAACTCAAGCAAGCAGTGTGTCTATGCAAGTTGTTTTTTATGCTGTTAGAAATAGAATAGGCGAGAATGGAGGCTGGAAGTGACACAGATGGGAGTCATAGACTGAATGTGTTGATGTGAAAGTCCCCAGGGCTTTTCTACTAGTGTGAACCGATGCTGCAGAAGAGCCAAAACAAACATTATACCACTGCTGGAGATCCAAATTATTTTTGGCATTTCTGCTTTATTGGATAGTTCACAGTGGAGAGAAACGGGAAAGAGAGGGGGGAGAGGGACAGACGACATGTGACAACAGTCCCAAGCCGGACTTTAAGTGATGTTGAACTTTGGTAGTATCTTGGGTTGTGTAGCTTCCTCCATGTTATAACCCCAAAATCCGTGATTCTCTGTTATCTGTTGTTTTTTCTCTCTCCAATCACTGCCATTGTATGGCGAAACAGGTCTGAAAATCACACTGTTAGCACATAAACGCACACGAACAAAGCAGATTCTGACTGCCACTCATGTGTGGTTAAGTGAATTGCTTTTTTTATGTTATTAAACCTTTCAGTTTGAACAAGTGTAACACCAAAATTCTTCCCACTGGATCTTGCTGTTACACTTCTTCTCCAATCGCCTCTCACAGAGTCCTGATACTACCACAGTTCACTTTAACCCCAGGACATTGCGGGTACATGGAATGCCATCAGGATGAGCCACTGCTTCTGTCTTTTAACTCTAAACTGCCTGTGTTATACTGGGACAACCCTGACCCCAGTGGAGAAACCCAATCACAACCCTAACCCAGATGACAGATACCAACCTTAACCCATTGGCACTGGCGGAGCTGGTCAGCGGAGCTCCAGAGAGTTGACTACCAGAGGGCGGTGGAGGCCAGGGGCTGCCCCAGGACATTCCCCCAACAGAGAGCGGTCTCCTTGGGTAGGGCGAGTAGACGGAGGTGGGGTGAGCGGCCGCGGCCCTCGCCGTCCCCTGCAGGCTGGGCCGGTTCAGGTGGCCTGACGAGAAGGAGTGCCGCGATCTGCTGGGCATGGGCCCCGTGCTGCTGTGGCTCAAACACTGCTGGCAGGAGCAGGCGGGGCCCAGGGGGCCAGAGGGGATCGCCGGCGGGCCGGAGGAGGATAGCGGGTAGGGGAGGTTGCACTGCCGTCGCACTTGCCGTCTGAAGCCCGTGGCTTTGTTGACTTGGGCCAGAGATGTGAGATCCACGATGTAATTATATCCGTGCGGGCTCAAGTCGGCCGTGCCCTGGCGAGCCTGGTAGCTGTGCTCCAGTAGGATGGAGGTTCGAGTCTCGTACGGCGTCCATCCTCCCTCGTCGTTGGCCCACTCCCAGTAGACGCCGCTGCCCAGGCCAGAGGACTGGGCAAACAGGGACCGACGTACTGATCGTGTCTTTCCTGAAACAAAATAGAGATTTTCACTGAATAAGCTAGACTGAAGTTGTACTTGGCAGATCTTTGGGTCAAAACACACAGGATTAATCACAAAATGGTGCTGCAACTGAGAAGAATGTCCCATCCCCCCCTTAAATTCGCTCAAGTGCCAAAATGAAATTCTGGTGTCAGGTATGGTCATGGTCACTTCTCTGCTCCACACTTAAGACCAAAATACAAACTCCTAAACAGCAGCGCTCTGTCCAGAGAAAGCTGGACTCACCAACATCAGATCTTTTTCCCGTTTCGTCCCTTGGGTTTTCTTTTGCTATAAAATGATAACAGACTGTGCGGGTTGGTAAACATGAGCGTGCTGTGTGCAGTTTACTGATGTCACTCACGTTACAAGATTTCTGGGTATTCAAGTTCAAAGTTACCTCTTGCTGCCATTGGGAGATGCCAATGTGCAAAGTTGCCTAGAGCGGCTTTAAATGCACCAGTTTGTAAGCGAAAGTAAAAATCAGATAAAGGGCTTGTGGGCAATTACAGTGTCATAGATGTGACATTTGGAGTTAAAACTCTCAATATGATTAGAAACAATTATAGGCATTTCCATAGCATTATATACTAGGTGGCAGGAGGCCAAAAAACAAACTTCCACTTTGCAAGTCACAATAACACTGCATACAAATGCTCGCTGTGGCTTCATTTTATATGTTTATTTACACTGAGTGCCAGTGGAACCGCATGAAGATTAAAGGGGCAAATGTAGCCTAAGCTTGGGAAACCGGAAATACCAGTGACCAAAACTCAGAGAACAAGAATAAGCGGCTGAGGGAAGAAAAACAGAGATGGTATGTTTACCCATTAAATAAAACCAAGAGACAAGACGAAGAGTTTAGACCAACTGCAAATGGTCACACAGTGGAGGCTGATGTGTGAAGAATTTAACTACTGTGGCCAGCAAGCCTGTTCACACTGTGGAATGCGGGGCAAAACTGTTGTTTAAAAAGCTTGCATTAAACACAAGGGCAAGATTGACACCCAAAATGACAATATCCCTTATGAGGTCCATTCTAAAGGAAACCTAAATTCATTTAATTTTCCCTTCAAAGTTCTACACCTGTAAAATGCATTATTTTTGGAGAGGCCTACAGGAGAGCAGATCACATTGATCTGCTCTCCTGTAGGCCTCTCCAAAAAGTATTTAGGAACAACTTGAAGTAGTTAAATTGTTAAGATTGCTGTTGTTGAACGTATGATATTAGTATAGACTAGGCATATAATGTCAGTCATGTACACTACAGGAAAAAAAAACCTCAACCTGGCTGGCACAGGCTCATTACTCATGACAGCCAATGTTAGTGGTTAAATGTAGAGTAAGCTGAGAAAACACAATGTCAACTGTTATACCAAACGAAATGTTGCTTTATGGATTTTGAGCATGAATTTGGCCCAGCAGTGAAGACTCTGGCTGCACAGAATAATTTTGTACTTGCAGGATAGGAAATTACTAGCCACAGGCTAGCGGATAAATAGGCTAACTGCATGATGTTGCTAGGGTCAACAATGTGACAAGCTACAACAATGTGATTTGAACAAGTTAGCCGCTAGCTATCTAAGTTAGTTAAGATAGTCCGACTCTCTTAACTTCATGAAGTGTAGTCGGCTAATGTTAGCTTCCAGCAATGTAAACACTCCGACCAAAACAACAGCGCCACAGTGAGCTAACGTTAAGTAGCTAGCCGACCTAACACCAGTTAGCTTGCGAGGCATCACAACATAATGGACGACTGATGTAAAAGATAGGAAATGTAAAAAATATCACATAATTTAACCAAAATGTACCTGTATCCTGCCGAAACTGTTTCAAGCTTGGTATGTCTATGAGATAAGGCGACAGGCTGGGGTCTGATTGTCCGAGGCAGATGCTCGTTGAGCCGGGTCCTCCTCCTCTCTGGCCCCGCGGAGACAGACACCGCTCAATGTAGCCGCTCACTTGGCCGCTGTAAGGCCGCCAGTAGCCCAGGTCATCCTGCCATTCCCACACCGCTATCATGGGCTGAGATTGTCCAACTGATCCAGAAGGTGTAGCTGACACAGAGGGGCCATTTCTAGACCCGTTTACCCTGACACAAGAGCCAGAAACAATCGCCATATTCAGCCAGCTAACCTACGTTGGCTAACAACAACTCGCTCTGGTTAGCTAGCTTAGTCAACTGATCGTGGCTACGACAAGGAGAGGTCGGCTAGCTCGGCTAGCTTGGCTCGTTGAAAAATTCCATTATAGGTTAGTTAACAAGCTTTTGGGGAAGTGGCAGAGTCCACGTGTAACGGTAAACAGTCCAAATAAGCATTTATCATGTTGACGAAGCTCAAAACTGCAGTATGCTAGGCTACAAATTGATAACGTTAGCTCTGAGCTGTAACGATAGGAACATCGTTGCCAGGGTTCCTCTTCCTCCTCTGTTGCTGCCTTCAGGTGCTGTCGGAAATGTTGTCATTACGTCAAGAGCGCCTATGAACAACCTAACAAAGTGGTAAACAGTACAGGAAATGTGGTACATTTCTTTGGGGTTCTCAAACGTGTTCTTCTTCTTCTTCTTCTTCTTCTTCTTCTTCTTCTTCTTCTTCTCCAGCATCCAGCTTATTGATGCATTCTCAAACGTGTTCGTGTCACGGACCCACAGATAAACACACAGTACGCGGACCCCAACTTGAAAGTTCATATGGGAAGTTTTTAGTTGTTGTTGATCTCTGTTGTCTACATTCATTCTTATACACTCATTCAGGTAATTTACAGTTAATCGTTAATTACATTACAGTGAAATTTGTTTGTCATTCTATTATCATCAGTACCTACTGGCACATATTTCTATTGTCACTCTTTGATTCATTTTTAGTCACATATTTCTGTTTTCAGTGAATTATTTAATACATCAAGTACAGGACAAGTCATATTCACGACTCCATATCCCAAAAGTAGGAGCTTACAAGGAGCACTTTAAGGCAGCATCTTTCTTCTTCTTCCTTCTCTCCTGCAGACAAGATCCCTCCCAGCAGTATTGCTGCCCTCAACTGGAAATGAATAGGTATAACACTACTTATTCTTCACAGTGGAGTAGAGCACAAAAAAGGAAAAAATAACAATCCAGCTTGAATCTAATCTTACCCTTCTAATACTGTAGGTTGCTGAAATGCAACACTAAACCCCATCTTCATCTCTACAAACAAATCCACTGTTAAATAGTTAGGTCTAGGTAGGCTCGCTCTCCGTAAAGTCCTTTGAGACATGCTTGGTGATGAAGGGCCATATAAATAAACTTGACTTGCCTTGACATCTAAACTGTGTGACCTACATACATATAGCTTGCACAGTATGTTACACGGGCAACTGCACAACACAGGCTCAACTATAAAACATACAGCTCACAGTCTCCGGTATGCGTGGTTTATCATGGCTTATATAGAATATTAAAGACTATAATGAACTATCTAATCTTTATGCCATGCCCTTGAATACTTGATTCCATTTTGCTGGAGGGTGTTCATTAAAATCGCATAATACACAGTAGAACTGGACAGCTCAGACACAAGTTTGATCATCATCCTAAATGAATGCCCAAGCACGATTGGAACATCCTATTTAAACCGTGAAAAGGCATATAATCAATAGCTTGAATAAATGGGATCTCAAGTTGTCTTTAAAATGACAAAATGTAAATGGTGTAGTTTTAGTATTTTTGGTCGGGGTGGTATGATTTTTTAAAGGTATAATGAACACATATTCTGTGTATGTTTGCAACAGGCATTGTGCAATACGAACAAGAAATCATAAATTATTTTAAAAATGTATTTACATGAAATTTTCAGGAAGCTTTCAGTAAAAAAAAAGCCAAAAGTTCTTCCCCCAAAGGTCATTCCCTTTTTTACCCTGCACATAAACAAAAAGACAAAAGCATTTTATGTATATTTTTATTTTATTTGTTAGTTTAGTAGGCAAGATAGTTTTAGTTCAGTTTTAGCTTTTCCAGAAAATCTCATTTTTATTTCAGTATTTTTTAAACACTTAGTTTTCAGCTTATAGTCAAGGTGATTTGCAGACAATAAAAACAAAGTAAAAGCTGATAAGATAAACAATAAAAATGTAGAACAGGGTTAAAGAAGAATAGAATAGCAGTAGCAGGGTGGCACACAATAGTCAGTAAGGAGACTGACCAGAGGACTTGGGTTCAAGCATCTACCCTGCTGAAGTGTACTTGAGCAAGACACTGAATCTACCAGATCCAGGACTGCTGTTCTGTAGCTGAGAGAATTTCACTATGGAACTCAATAAAGTATCACTTTGTCATTAAAACAGGCAGATCTAGATGGCACTCAGTAGAGTGCATACCTCTGCCAACGCTATGCAATTGTCAGTATATGCCAGTTTCATGGCGTATTTTCACTGAAAGTAGGCTAATCATTTCTTCCATTACCCAATTCTTTCACATTTCCATGACTGTACCTGAGATGGGACATGAGATCTGCCTGTTCACATTCTTGCCACTTTTAAGCATTTTAGCCATTTTAGTCTGCTGATAGGCCACAAAGTTTGATGGTGTTACGTGAATCCACTCATAAGTTATCTGCCTTTTTGCGAGAAGCCTGATTTAGATTTATAAAGCAGAATAATGCGTGAACAGCATGTAAACAGTGTTTCATAAATTATAAATGTTTTATAAATTAGAAGAAAAGACTGCTTATGAACGTTTCCCGTTTTAGTCTTGAATCTACACAGAGTTTTGTACATCTGGCTCATGGTGCGTGGAGGTTCGCACATTCCATTCCCAACCTGGTTATAACGACACCTGCTTACTATCTCCTTAATGTCTTTTCTTCAGATCTAGAAAACACTGCTCACATGCTGTTCATCTTGAAACTGTCCACCTGTTGATTGATCACACATGATTAGGTCTAATTTATGATCTGATGTGTGCGATATTCTTATTTCCACATTACTGTGTGACATTATGTAAACCTGTTCACTCACGCTAGAATAAATATCCTGCTTGTAGAAAAAAGGATGAGGACAAAGATGAACTTGACGAGAGCTTTCGCAGCACTCGGGAATAGGAAGGTTAACTTACATCCATATGGACTCAAGTCAGTCTTCCATGAAAGTAACTGAAATGTTCACTTCACACACGGGACTTTAAACTGACCTCTGCACACTGACTTACCTCCGCAAGCGTGAGGTTGTTTCTCCAGCGCAGCGTGTTGCAAAAACCCTCAACAGAAACCTGACACTCCAGTGACAGACAAACAAAAAGCTCACAACCGTCACAAATTTGCTGAATTCCTTATAGGAAATCATTGCTCCACATTGAATAGGACCGGATTCCATAACCTACCAAGAAAATGAAATACATTACGATTTTTTCAGTGTAAAATGACAAACCTGTGCTGACACTGACCTTCATGGCCTTCATGTACACAGCATGGGTGTCATGGCCTTCAGGTAAATATAGGAATAACCCCAGGGAGGATGGCTCATAGGCATTCTGTAAGAAAGATTGCTAGCTCTAACAGAGTCTCAAGAAGACACCAACCGGCCAGCGATACACCTCCTCACCACCTTTATCTTAACGCTCCTGAAGCGTGCGCTCTTAACTGCTTTTCCCATATCTGAAATCAAAATATTTGGCAATTACTAGATAAAGCATTCCTCTTCAGATGAATATATATCTTGGAAGTCCACTACCTACTCCTTATCACAGCCTAGAAGGCAGAAACACATCAATGAACATGGGATGCAAATCACCGCCAAACAGCTATTTATGCTCATGATAGATAGATAGATCCTGGGACTGACAGGGACATTGGGAATTGGAGCTGTAAAGGGAGACAAACGCGACTCCATCATCCCACCAGTGACATGAGCCTCCCTCTTATCACCATTCACTGGAGGAAACTTCCAAAACTCTGGGGCTCAGTCAAGCTCCAGCTCCACCTGTCTTGGGGGGACAGACGGTGAAGAACGATGATGTTGAGGACATGGATTTGCAGCCACTTCCTCAGTCCTCCATCATCCCACCAGCGACATCAGCCTCCCTCATATCACCGTTCACTGGAGGAAACTTCCAAAACTCTGGGGCTCAGTCAAGCTCCAGCTCCAGCTGTGTCCTGAAGGACCAGAAGCCCTCAAGAAAGAGAAAACGGGAGACTTGGGAGGAAGAGCCAGAGGTAGGCCTTCAGGACTCCTTCAAGAAAGAGGCGCTTAGAACAGCTGGAGGATGAGTCACTTGAACCACCAATGAAAAGGAAGAGAACAGACAGAACAGTCAGTGTCAACAATTGGACTAATTGGAAGAGCAGAAATGAAGGAGAACATCTCTTTACAACACCCGAGGATGTATTTTCTGTTCTTAAATAAAGTATGTTAAATAAAGTATACAGCGTTTATTGTAATCATTACATAAATGTAGAGTCGATAATGAAATGGAGGAACCTCCTGTCTCTTCAGATAAGGTTTTCATAATGAATAATAATGCTGTAGACTTACTGATGATACTGTTTTTTGTTCAAAGCAGTTCTATCTATACTGGAGGGAACATTCATAACATGCATCATATATCAAAACACTCTCTCATCAACTCATGGTGTATCTTTAACTCACATACATGGTTTTGTGTGAGTAAATGCTTGCAGTGATCACTGTCTGGTTAGCATATGCAAATTTATATTTATTCTACTATTTTAGAAAACGATATTTACCTGTAGTCAATATTAGCCAATGTCTGTAAGCAAAACAGCCCAGGTGAAAAATAATAGATATTCCACCTCAGGATGGTATGCTTTATATAATTAAGGAATCTTGTAACTGTGAATGTGGCTAAATTATTCATGATGGACTCACCATATTACAGCCCTTTTTGTTCAATAAGTGCAAGATGTTATGGATAATTTTGAACTGTGATGCAAACCAACTGAACACTTGGTTCTAATGAGCATTTATAATTAAAACAGAAAGCAAAGATAAAGGTTCAGAACAACAGTACTGGCCATAATAAGATAGTTCAATCATGTCAGCTTGTGCATATAAAAAGACAAATATCAGGATGGATTTATATAGCCTGAATATAGAGTAAAGCTAAAACTAACCTCACACACAGTGCATAGAGAGTGAAAAATACACTATGGCCATTAGACAGTACTCTACATAAGTAGATAATACACATGTTCCTGTTTGCTAATGTCCATGCCATGAAGGCGCTATGCTAGTTAGCTCGCCACCCATAGCTGCCTGATTTTTGTTGTCTTTCCAGATGTGGATAATCAGTCACTAGTTTAACCAAACCTATCACATATCTTACCTTTTTTCCTCTTTTGAAAACATGTCTTGTCTTTTCCTGGCTCTATGTTGCCTCCTCTGACCTAGACCAGGACCGGCCGTTTAGAATAATCCATAACATAAATGTATTTATAAGTGCAAATCCGTGCCACAGTTTTTTGATGAATCTTGGAGGGATGATGCATAACATATACCATTCTGTGTGTATGCTTTTGCACAGGACTACAAGTCTGTCAACTGCAAACACTGGTTAATTTGTGCATCTGTCAGTGTTCATTACTTTTTGGCCATTAGGGACTTGGTATTAGAATGATGAGGGAATTGTATTTTTAATCTACAGTGTATTTTATTTGTTGTATTGCTATCTATATTCTAATCTTTGCTGCTGCAATGGCTCAGTTTGCTCCCAGGGATCAGCCAAGTTGAAACTTTATCATACTCAAAAACATAAGCACAAGAGAGAAAGTACAGAAAGCAAGCTAACTAGGGCTATAGAGCCTATAGCACCCGTAACCTTACCCATAACCCATACATTTGGTAGGAATAATATCTAGCGGGAAGGACAGACTCGTATGTGATACAGTATCCACGGTGCATTCACCCAGGACACCTAACGGCCACAGAACAACCCCGATCTGGAGCGCCAGTTTCAGCAAGTTTAGGTTTGTTTATTTATAGCCTACTTAATTTATTTAGGCCTATATGTCACTATTTAAAGAGATAGAGATAGAGAGAGAGGGAGGGAGAGAGAGAGAAAGGAAGAGAGAGAGGGGGAGAGAGAGATATCTAGGTCCCTTTAGGCTTTCCTAATTATTGCCTGATCACAAGTCACGACTCTTGCTGAGAAAACAAACAAACGTGACAGCTTTGATATGAGGGAGTTTGTGAGGAAAGGGAGAAAGTGAAGAAGATGGAAGATATATAGTTCATCTCTGATGTGGAAAAGTACAGGGAGCTGTCAGCATTGTTTCTACAAGGACAGCAGTGAACAGATGAAGCTTTGGTGGCTATTGGAACACAATGTCAGCAGCCTACAGCCTGTTGCCACGGGACTATGCTTCCTGTGTGAACAAGGCATGAGAATAATTATTTGTAATGATACCTATAGAAATTTGTTTTATTTATTCAAATAGAAAACCCGGAATGCAATTTGATTTTGTCTGTGTTGGAGTGTGTGGAGGATCAACCAAATATTTATGCGGTTAGATTAAGCTATTAGAAGGCTGGAGCATGTATCATGTGGAAATGATAAGAATATCAAATGAAAAAAAATTTGAAATATTATGAAGTAACAAAGTTTATATCCACAACTCTACGTGCACAGCTCTCCAACAGGTGCCTATAATTCCAAAGATTAGTCTAAGGTCTGAATGCCAACGCATGCAATTCTGTCATTAAATCCCTGCTGCATGGAATTCACACAGCTTGGAATCACAGCCTTGAGAGAATGATTAGCTCAGATATGAGAAAAAGATTTGAGGTGTCATGCTGTCTTAGCAGTGTGCATGGGGAGGGAGTCCTTGAATTATCTGTATCTAGTCAAACAGAGGAATTCAAATGGGCAAAAGTGAGACTTGGGGTGACATAAAGACATAACTCAGAGAAGTGTTTACGATGTGGGCTGCCTTGCATTCCCGGGTCCATTCTGTAGTTTGGCGGTGTATTCTTCTTAGTGTTAAAGAAAGATGAAATGAAAAAATGCATTTTTAACCCTTTTAGATCACATCCCCGGTCATATTGTGCACCTATTTAACAATATATGCCAAAAAAAAAAAAAAAAAAAATCAATTTCTTTGTATTCTTATATCAAAATCCAATCATGTTTTCTTCCTGTAAAACAAAATATGCCGTGTGCTTACGTAAGCATGAACCAACCAATGACATCCACCCATCAATCATTCTTCAACCTGGTGTGTGTGCAACAGTCCTCTGTAGCTCCGTTTCTCTCTGTAGCTCCGTATCGCGCTAAACTCTAAGCCCCGCCCACTGTTTAGCGGTCCAATCAAATGCGAAGGATTTGATTTAAATCCCTCTTGTAACTGTACACCGCTCAAATATTCTGTTTCACTGGGAAATACGTCACAGTACAGACACTAAAGACGCTCTAACTTCTGTTTCAGTGGGACTTTAAAGTGTTGATGTTGAAGTATTTACCTATTGTAGATTACAGAATAAGCATGAGTTAGGGCAACTAGGGTTTGGGAAATGCAAGCAGACGTAGGCCAGCAACCTATGCCAGAAACAGTCAGCACCAGCCTAACACCCGACCTGGCGATGTGGTCCAACACACAGCATCTGTTTACTTTCTAGAGCTCACTGTGCGATGGGAAGGTACGAGGCGGAATGCGAGGAAGAAGCTTAGATACACTGAACCAGGAGCAGAGGCCGAACAGTGGAGCCAGAAAGCCGGGGTACACCCTGTGGAAATAGGTTGCCATGGATTTGTAGGCACATCCACAAGTAGTCTACTCAGGTATTTAAGGATGTGTGGTCAGGGCTCAACAGGCCACAAAGCGGCTGGAGCAGCTGAATATAACCATTGCCTCGCTCTGAAAATGAAGGACACCAGCTGGAAGCGTGGAAATCTGATTGGCTGTTGATGGCTGATGACCGCGAAAAGTTTTCTCGTTGACTTTCCACACATCGGCCGAGATTCCCCGGTCACTCAGCTCTATTGGAAATTAATGGACTTGTGGTGACTTGTTGATCATGTTGAACAATCAGTTCTAAACCTGTAAATTATTTTGTTCATCGTGGTTTTGGTTCTCGATTCTTGACATAACAGTGAACAAGCAGTGTTGTGTAGGTCAGTGGTTCTCAACGTGGGGTCCGGGGACCACCAGGGGTCCTTGGGGGGGGGGTTCCAGGGGGTCCCCAGCAAATGGATGAATTGTTAAATGTCAGCAGTTAACAAGTTAACATGATTAGAGAATGTAGAAGAAAAGACTGTTTTGATCATAGTGTCACTGTTATCTCTCTACCTACCATACAGATAGTCATGGAATTCTGGACAAAATCATATCTAACAATAAAAATATTCTCAGATTTGGGTCTGAGAGACAAAATCTCATCAAATGGGGGTCCGTGGCCCTAATGTGGACTAAATTAGGGGTCCTTGATATGAAAAAGGTTGAGAATCACTGGTGTAGGTCAGGGCTGGTCGTTACCAAGCATCTCAGAGTAGGAGTGCTGATCTAGGGTCAGTTTATCCTTCAAGATCATACTGAATGTGAAGTGATCAGTGGTTTCGGATCAGTACACATACAGGATACAATGTTGTTTTCTTTTCACTGGAAAATGCCATGAATTCATCATAGCTGAGGTGATAAGTACTTTAGGAAGTGAGAGGTTGCGATATAGTGAAATTAAATCACAATCTGTCAAAAAGTCATTTTTTGCTTTATTTATTTTATTTACTGGACAAAGTTAAGATGGCCACCATACAAGCCCTAATTGAATTCTGTATTCTGTGTCATATTTAAAGGAATAGTTCACCCAAAAATGAAAATTCAGTCATTATCTACTCACCCCCCATGCCAGTTGAAACTCTAGTGACGTTTGTTAGTCCATGTAACACTCCTGGAGCTTCCCAGCATGACTCCGTAGCAGCCTTCTCCAAAACAATTGAAGTCTTTGAGGACAGATCTTTCAAAAATAACCATAAAATTACTCCATACGGCTCGTACAGCATAATCCAATCTTCTGACGCCATACGATCGCTCTGTGAGTGGATAAAGACAAAATTTGACTTATTTATTTAATGCAAATCTTTTTGAACTGTGAACTTCCGCATTGCCAAACCTCACAAGTGTATATGGAGAATTTCAAATCTTTTGGTCCTCCATGCAGGCATGTACAAAATCCCCAGACCCTCTACGGAAAAGCCTACATAGCACAGAGACAGCCTTCTAACAGTAAAGACTTCTGTCAGTAGATGCTGGAGAGTGTCCAGTTCTAATCCTTTTAGACCTTACTGCAGCATTTGACACAGTATGGATCATACAATTTTAATTGACTGCCTTAAGCACTGGGTGGACAGCACTGGCTCAGATCCTGCCTTTCCATAAGAACATTCTCGGTCATACCAGGCAACCCAGCTTCTTCCTCAGCTGAAATCACCTGGGGTCCCACAGGGCTCATTTCTAGGCCCCAACCTGCTCTCTGTCTAACTTGTCAAACTCAGCAGCATAATTTGGAATCGTAGTCTTTCTTTCCAGTGCTATGCAGAGAATACCCAGTTATACCTCCCATTAAAACCGAGTAACACGTATCACTCTCAGGAATTGCCTGGCAGACAAGTGCTGGATGTCTCAAAAGCTTTTATAACTCAAAGAAAGCAAATCTGAAATAGTCTTTTTTTGGCCTTCCTAAATGCAGCAAATCAATTCTACACCTCGGTACTCTATCCTCCAACATAAAGCTAGTGGCAAGAAACTTAGGAGTGGTATTTGACAGTCATTTGACTTGAAGAATAGGTAGATATACCACATATGTCCAATTTTAGCATCTCTACACTCACCGAGCACTTTATTAGGAACACAATGACATCCGCCTCCAGGTTGGACGTGTTGTGCATTCTGAGATGTTTTTCTGCTCACCACAGTAGTAAAGAGGTTATCTGAGTTACTGAAGCCTTTCTGTCAGCTCCAACCAGTCTGGCCGTTCCCCTCTGACCTCTCTCATCAACAAGGCGTTTCCGTCCGCAGAACAGCCGCTCACTGGATGTTTTTGTTTTTCGCACCATTCTGTGTAAACTCTAGAGACTGTTGTGCGTGAAAATCCCAGGAGATCAGCAGTTTCAGAAATACTCAAACCAGACCGCAGACCACCAACAACCATGCTGCGGTCAAAGTCACTGAGATCATATTTTTTCCCCATTCTGATGTTTGATGTGAACATTAACTGAAGCTGCTGACCTGTATCTGCACGATCTTATGCATTGCACTGCTGCCACATGATTGGCTGATTGGATAATTACATGAGTAGGCAGGTGTACATTGCCATCAGGACCCTTAGACTGCTAAAACCCCTCACCTGAGGGATTAAAGTAGCTAATTTAGAAATACGTTTAAGTCACTTCTTAAAATGTACTTTTATAGACTTTCTTCTTATGTGATGGTTTTTTGATCTGATGTTGTTTCTTATGTTTTAATTTAATTTATTTTTAACCACTTTCTTTGGAATGTATTTCCCAATTTTAATCTCCCTTTTTGACACATTTTTTAAAGCACGTGGTAAAGTACTTTGATAAGTACTACATAAATAAAGTATGGTGTAATCATTATTAATCGATCTCTGAATTTAACATTCTTGTTGCGTGTTTAAGGAATGGTTTGTCACTAAGGTTACAGTGACAAACCAATTTCTATGTAGCTATCCAATATTAACGTTGCTAGTTTAAATATTTCATCTAACAAGTACAACTTTACCAAGTTTACCAAGTTTACTAATGCAAAGCTGCTCCTCTTAGCTGTTGTAAAATCACTGCCCAGCACCAAGTGGCTTATTGCTTTTATAAATCGGTGGTAACACACCATTGTATTCAAAAACAAAGAACACACAAACTGTTTTTTAACCAACAATAAATCAATGATAATAATTAAATGTCATTCATCCATCAAGCAATATAGTTCTTAAGCAGTAGCTAAACAAAGTTACTAGCCCTATAGATACATACAGTATGTATTAGTGGTGACTTTTGATGAGTTCGTTAATATTTAAAAGAAGTTATGCAGTCACAAGTGTGTGCTTTGAACAAGCAATAACCAGATGACTTGAGAATGGGAACTATTTGTTTTATGTTTCATAATAACTAGCACTTTTAGATTGCTTTTTGTAACCTGGCAACAGTGGTTGAGGTGAGCATCCCATGGCCCATCCCACTCTCACTCTGTTTTTCTTTCTCTTCATTGGTTTCCCTTGTAAAAGAGATCAAATGCTGATATCACTTCATAAATAATTGCAATGGAGCACTGTGCATCGCAAGAATGATAATGTTTTGATTATGTCATTGACATAATCAAATCAAATTCTGATTGAGCATATTTAAATAATGATTCATATTTTAACATAACATAGCATAACAAAATTAACAATTCAAACAAAATCTGTATGTATCTGAATGTAGCATTAATTACACTGATGTCTTGAGTCGTGTCTAAAGTAATAAGAACTTCTTAAGATGTTTTTAGTCTTGAAAATCACATCCTCTTAACATGTTGTGAAAAACACCAAAACCTCAAAATGTCTCAATACATTTGTCAGGACAGTTAAGTCAGTGTCACATAATTTGTCACAGAAAAAAATATACTAAAGGAAGGAAGCATCGTGCAGTTCTATAAATAACTAGCGCTTTAACTAGCGGTTACCCCCGGCTCCCCCTTGTGTTGTTATTAGAAAGCAGAAATATCAGCAATAGAGAGAGAAAACAAGAAAGAGAATATATTTGGCAATATTGTCTGTGAACTTTCATGCCAATAAAGCACATTGAATAGTAGAAATAAATAAGAGAGTGTTCCATCTCTTTCAAATGTCAGAGGATGATATGAAAATAAATAATAGATTGCCAAGTCCTATTTTTTTTATTAATAATAATAGAAGTCTTGATATTATTTGATCACTGCTTGATGAAATACAAAACACACCGAAGCCTGGGACCAAGAGGAGTCATGCCACTGCCAACACTCTTCATCTACTGGCCTGAAAGCAAGGCTGTGGCGTGTGAAACTATGTTTGCAACTATGTTTCTAATTGGAAAAGTTGATTTGCATAACTGGTCTTGATAGCTGCACTCATTAAGTTTTTGCGCTGGTAATAATTAGCATTCCTCTTCATATGTCTCTCAGTCTCTTTGTGCAGCCAAGTTAACAATGGGAAAGAGTTGCTGTGCATCTTTCTGCATTACAAATACATGGGATGAATAAAATATCCAGGCAATAAAGTATATACAATGTGACTAGCTTTTGTTAGCCGTAGCTATAGCCAGTTACAGCTAACAAATACATGGGACAAATAAAATATCCAGACAATAAAATATATTCAACATGTGATTAGCTTGTGTGAGCCGTTGCTAGCCAGTTAGCATTTTAGTGTTTTTGAAGACAAGTGGATTTTAAAGGTCATGCATTTGTTTCTCAAAAGTTACAACAAAATATATATATATAAAAAAAAATAACAAAAAGACAAAGATGTTATTTTTTATTGTTGAAGTAGAGCGGTAGGGTTAATATGGTTAATATTGGGCCAATAGCAGCCTTTTCGGCCAGTCAGTGTCGTCCACCTCCAAAGTAATCAATATGATGCAGTTTGTTATTGTATAATTGATCAATATTACAGTGGTTGTTTAACCTGATTTGATTTTAATGTGACATTTTGATTGGATTCCACTCAACAGTGAGAACAAAATGTTCTTCTTCGTCTTATTATTACTACTATTATTATTAGATTTGTATTAGTATTAGTTTAGTATCATTACGCTGGCTTCCACTGGGGAATTTTAGTGTCTTGTGGTTTAAATGTTGTTTCAGAGGCTTTTCTACACTGCCAAAAGGAAAATTCTGGGGGGAAACATTCAATACATGGAATTTTTGGGAATTCTTGGCATGGTTGGTCAAATTTAACAAGATAGAATATCAGCAAAAAGTGTTGATTATCGACAGCTTCAGTCCAAAAATATCCATATCAGTATTGGTCCTAAAATCATCTATCTAAAGTCTGAATATTATAAAACAGATCGTTCCAGTTCTTAGTTCTGATATGGCTATGGACGATGGAAGCTGTAAAAACATCCAATAAACACACACGGGCATAAAACAGCTGAATATTAATAACATAATATTTGAATATATGAACACCTCTCAATGTCACTATGTCACTTAGCAGCCACTTTGTTTAGGTACTGTTCAAGAATTATATTGCTTGGCATAAGAATAACATTTCATTATTATAATTTAGGAATCACTGACTAAAAACAAAGATTTCATGAACATGTGCATTCTTTTTTTTAATACAGCGGTCTGTTACCGCCATTTTATAAAAGCAATAAGCCACTTGACCCTGTGTTTTCCAGTCATTTTAGTGTGTTTTTCTACTTTGTGCCATGGCGAACATTGCCTCTTAACTGTTCTAAAATCACTGTAAAGCTTCTGTTTAACATTCAAGTTCAAGTTCAACTGTAAAGGTGTGGTTTTACCAGACCAATGAACCAGCAATAACTGTAAACATAAATGTTTTCTTTCACAGTATCTTCACTTTGCAAGGCCAGTCTTTGTGGTTTTAATATTTGTCTGCCTGATCTTGTTCTGGGTGTGTTCCTCTCTGGATTCATCTTTGGCACTGGTGGATTTGGAGGTGACACAGGGGTAAGTATAGTATTGCTATATTTTATATGGTTGCTCTCTGGCCCACACATAAGAATGAGGTGATGGCGGCTTCTGTGAATAGTCCCACGGGGCACATCCACCATATAGGATTGTGGGTGTTGTGTGTTGACTAACTGCAGTCCCTGTAACTTTAGAATCAGTGGCTTTTCATCCAGGTGGGGAGGGTCTGGTGACTCTCGCTGAAGATGTCTCTCGTCTGCACTCCTTCTCTCTTTTTCCCTCGAACCGACAGTGGCGCTGTCAGGGGGGAGACGGGTTCAGAAGTGATGGCAGCATAGGCACAGTGAGCTGGACTGGAAACCGTCCTGGAGTAGAACAGTCCCGTATGCCATCATAGTATAAAGGTGAGCTTCTTTATAGTCTGTACTGCATGTTCAGTACAGCCTATAAGTTCAGTTGCCTTGGTGAAACTTGGGACTACTGCTGCAGAAGTTGTTCCCAGAGAACTGTGAGCCATTGCCTGTAATCCATGTCTTTTTTTATTTCTTTTTTTTTTTTTAATAAAACAATACAGAGGGGGATTACACAAGGTGAAACCGATGATAAGGGAAGGTTATAACAATACAGAATGGTTCACATTGTAATATGCTGTAGAAGTTTAATTAAAGGTTAATGCAAATAGGAAAGTACAAGTGTAATGCAGAGGAATCAGCTGTGCAGAGTGTTGTCCTTTAGAGCAGAATGTTCCGTTCCGTTAATATACTGGCCCGGTGGGGATGGGTAATTTAGTTCTGTCTTTCCAATTAAATGAAATAACCTTTTTTAGCAATTGTCAATGAAATAAGAATAATGTTTTGATCTCTGAGGATGCTTTCACCCGGCAGTGAGATGGATGGGCAAACGCTGAGTCCAAGGATCTCAGACAGCTCGACTCCCACCGGAAGGATGTGATGTGTGGACAGAGCCAGAGTGCATGGAATTAATTGTCTGTAGTGTTTGGGGCAATGTGGGCATGTGTTGCTGTTTGTATATCTCATGAGATGAAGTTGATGGGTGGTGAGGTGAGACCCGTGTAGGATCTTCCGTTGAATTAATTGTGTCTTTGAATGACACGTCATAGAGAATGTGTACTGTAATTGCACAGTGTTTGCCATTGGGTGTCAAGAGTATTGTACGTTAAGATCTGCTGGTTTGTGGATTTGTGATTTTTTTTTTGAAGATTTGAGAAAGCTGAGTTTTGAGTAAAGGCGAAGAATGTGGCTGTGAAAATTGTTGTCTAGTTTACTGTTTATGGCTTCTTTTATTTGGAGATATTGGATAACAGTGTAGCGTGTTGTATCGAGGTTAAAGGTCACGAACAAGCTGTCACTGTCTCCGTATATATGAAATATGAAAGGTGAGTTTTTATTGATAAGAAACATGGGGTTATGCTGGACAGGTGTGTGAGCAGAGGGAGAAGGGGTGCAATGAAGTATTTCATTTACTGTCCACCATACTGTTAGGGTTGTGTTGATAGTTTCAGCTTTGATGTAGTAATTTTTTTTATGGATTTGTCAGTAAATGGTAGATCTTTAATTGGTAGTTCTTGGGTTATTGATTCTTCAACATCTAGCCAAAAGGGGTTCGTTCCATTTGTGCAGCTTTGTATGTACTGTAGGTGTGTTAGTAGTTGTAAAAGAAAATCCTCAGGGGCTTTGGGCTTCTGGAGGGTGGATAGATTGGTTTGTGTTTTTATTGTTTTTCCAGTAAAATTGACTAACTGTAGGATTCAGAGAGGAAAACCAACCCAGGGAGACGGACAGGGGTTCTGGAAAATATATAGTTAATTTTTATAAGGATGATCACCTTGACTGTGCACATTCGGCCTATTGGTGATATTGGCAGTCATCTTTTATTGCCCAAAGCAATGGTTTAAATGTAAGCTTAAATTGTACATTTAAGTTTGGAGAGGCATATTTTCGGAGGTATTTGATATTTGAGGTGGTCCGAATTCTGCTGGGTGTTCATCTGTTCCTGGTGAATTATCGTTAAGCATTGTTGAGGTTATAGCTGATCGGTCCAGCTGTGGTGTGGGTTTGCTAGTATTTGGCCGGTGGGCAGGGGCATAGAGGGTGATGGTGTAGGAGAACCAACATCATCCGGTAACAGACTTCATCAGCCATTGAAATTTGTACAGACTCAAAGGTTTTTGAGACACGACCACAACAACGCAGCCTAGGTGGTTTCAATGCATATTTGTCCGTGAATGTGACATGTCAACTGTCCCATGTGAACATCGCCGAACAGAGAATGAGTGGTAAACAGTACACATGGTTTACTGTTTATTGTTTCTTTGGATCCCCATTAGTCATGGCAAGGCAACAACTACTCCTCCCGGGGTCCAGAATATGGGCTATAAACATTTTTATGAGCAGAAGTGAATATTAGATTCTGGGCGGAACATAACGCAAGAAGAAAAGACATAAAAAAGGATGGTGATGGTGGAGATAAGACTAATAATACCTAATGCTAACAGTAATATGAATAATAATACTACAAAGTACTGTCCTATGAGAGTAACTTTCACAATCTTTCACAGGCCCATGTGAGCCCAAGAGCCTCTTCTTCTACTTGAGTGTACCTCTGTTCCACAGGTGTGAGTGGCCACCATCATTTGCTCCACTTCTGTAGCAAGACTTCTCCCAATTTTAAAGGAATATGCATCTGCTGACTCTTTGATCTCTCTGCTGGGATCATTCAGGGCTAAAACAGGTGTAGATGAGAGCTCCTCTCTCCACACTTTAAAGGCCCTGACCTGGTCAGCTCCCCAGAGCCAGTGATTCTTTTTGTACAGTACATATCTAAGGGGTTTGTCTTCCTCAGCTAGCTGTGGGATGAACTTTCCCAGTTGGTTCAGCGTTCCAAGGAAGCTGCGTAGCTCAATGATGTCTCTTTGACTGCTGGATCAGACAGAACTCCTTGATCTGAGATAATGTGCCGGAGAAACTTCACTCTCGGTTTGACAGATCATATTTCTCCGTGTTCAAAGTTCCGCCTGCCTTCTTCATCTTTCTCAGCACCAGCATGAAGACAGGAGTCATGCTCAGCCTGTGAGCGACCCCATACCAACACATCATCTACTGTATACGGTGGACCACGCCCTCCTGGCCCTCTGTGACCTCTGTACCCATTAAGTTCTGGACATGGCCAATGGGCGGGAGCCAGTGGTGAAGTGGTGCCTGGAGAAGTAGGTATACTCTTAATTTATGCCCCCAATTTTTTTTTTTAAAGCGGCCCGTCCAGCAAAGGATAAAGTTATAAACAGTGACATGTAAGACTACTCTTGCATATTTAGTTCACCCAGAAATGGGCCAGTGGCCTAGTATTTGCACATTGTCACTTAACTTCTGCTGCTTGACTTCAGGGAGTAAGGATCATTATGAAATTAACATTAGCCACAGAAGAGGTGCAGATTTTACAATCAATACTGGCCCACAGACTATAGACAACTACATAATTATGTATTTTGAGTGCACTATTCCTTATTCCTTAGTCAATCCAGACATGAAAATTGGACAACTATTCTCTCACCTTGCAAGTAGTCTATGGGCCAGTAGTTTCTTTTGTAAACTGTCTCTTGGAACATCTGATTTGCAACAGATAAGTGTAGGCCAGAGTGTGCCACCATTATACGGTGTTCATTTTGTTGACGAATAATTTTCGTCATAGTTTTCGTCAGCGACATTTTTTTCATTGACCAAAACGAGATAGCTAAATAAAAAATACTTTATGATGACAAAAAACTATCACAAAATGTATTGACAATTTCATCAACGAATAAAAAACGAGACGAAAATGTTAGGGAGAGACGAGTTGAGGAAGAGATCCACCACCACCATTCCTGAGCACCAGGCTCCTGATCACATATGCTTCCTTCAGTGTCTCCTTTCCTTCCTTCCTTCCTTCCTTATTTCCTTCCTCCTCTTCCCTCTGCAACAGTATGTTCTGTGACCCCCCAAAACAGGGGGGGGGGGGGGATTACATCTGCGCCAGTGTCTATTTTAAACTGGACTTTTCTACCTTTTTTAATTTCAGATGAATCACCCACGGGTCTCCACCTGCTGCTGTTGTGCGGGGAAATTTGCTATCATCCTCTTCCTGCACCTGATTCACTGCTGTAGACGATTCGCACACACGTGTCCCTTTTTTCCCACAGGCATGGCACATCACTTCATTCGAGAGAGAGAGCACTGGCTTTTTGGAGACGTGAGCGGCTGTTTACACGTTTGCAACACTCGGGCTGCCTTTTTCTCTCATTCTGATGTTGTCAAAAGCTTTCTGGCCTCGCTCGCTACTCAGTCTTCAAGGTCAGTCTCCTGTCATTTCACTTCTTCACTCCGTCTTTGCCATATCTTTTTCGAGTGAGATCTTTGTCTAGTTGCGTTCACTCTGGCAGACGCAAATTTCTAATCCGTTTCTCCCATTCCTAGGGTTTGGTGAAGTCAAATGGCTCCAAAAATCCCTCTCTTGACCAATATTCATCAAGAACTGTTCATGAATATTTGTTCCCAACATCAAATATCATCATAGTAGGAGCATCTGCAAAACAAGTTTTTTTTTTAACTAATTAATTAAATTAATTAAAACGTGTCTAATTTAAACTACCAATTTAAATATTAATAATAGCAACACCAACAACAATAATACAACAACAACAATAATCACAATAATACTATTCATAATAATCATCATAATCATCCTAATAAAACTATTTTTTTAAATAACAAATTAAACCCTCACATAGAAAAAAAGATATAGAGGCTAATGGGACACACTCACATTGACCCAAACAGGAACTGGTCTAAATCTGCCTAGAGGGATTTAAGCGAAGACATAAATAGGCAAGAGTGAAACCTCTTTCTTCGTTAGGATACTTTCTGGCAGTCCTCGCAGATGAGGAGGAGGCGGGTAAGCCAGTCACGTGATCAATTGAGGTCTGTGATGCCAATTTTGAACTACGTCAAGCTAGCCAAAGCCGGCTTGGATAATACCTGAAGTTATCCGGTTTTGCCTTCAAAACAAAAGCCTAAAATTTTTAACATACAAAGCAAGGCATTACTGATTCTGCAATTCTGCTTCATTCCTCGCAGGGGCTGTTTGACTAAAAAGTAATTTACATATGCAGATAAACTAGGGTATTTCATTGGTGGCTTATTCTGATTGACTTGACACCAGGAGCTGGAGCTTCCATTCTATAACCTTCCAAGCTGGCTGGTTTAAGTTTGGTGAGAATTTCTTTGCACATTTGACTAGGCCACTAGAGACCAAACATCATAGAACAACCTGCCAGAGGAGCTCAGGCTAGCTCGGTCAGTTTTATCCTAAAAATATCTTTTCTGGGCTGGTTTTTAATGTAATGATTTGTTTGAATTTATCTTTTGCTATTTATCTTATATTATCTCTTTTATTTATGTTTTCCCTTTGCTTTATTTCTGTTTATTTGATATGTTGTAATATTTCTTCTGTTTTTATGTGATTTTGTAAACTTAAACATAAGTGCTATATAAATACTACTACTACTAAAAATAATAATAATATTGGCAGTATTGTATATATGGTATCCTGCATAGGCCTATATGGCTATTAATAGCTGGTGCAAAAAGAACATTAAAAAAAGCAACTGTATATTCATTTACTACCCCCCCCCCCCCCGCCCAAACAAACAAACAAACAAACAAACATTCCTTATTTTCATTTCTGTAGCCTACCTGACATTACTCAAAAAAAGAAAAAAAAAAAAAAGAGTCTTTTATTTTGAAAATTAAAACCGGAAGTCCACATTATTTGATTCTATCCGACTTGACACTGGCGAGATGTGGGCTCTTCAGCAGATTTAGGAGCACACGCTTAGTTTGGCGCAGAGTTAAAAGACCGAACTAATGCTATTGTGGCAAAGACAGCGCTGAAGTTCATTCACGCTTCCTTTATAAACACCGGAGAGAGGAGCAGTGAAGTCCGACTACTGGAATTAATATTTTAAAAAAAACGGGGACTTGGTCGGACTTGGCTGTGTTACAGACTCCGCCAAGCAGCGCCGACGATGCTCCGGCTCCGTGGCTTAACGTTATAAAGTCAGGCGGAATAAGAAAGTAGCCTCTCTGGAGTTCTTCTGTATTTTTTTGGGGGGGGATCTGTTTTCTTCATCTCCTCGCACGGGGGTAGCCGGTTGAGTGACTGTCGCAACACGCTGCGGTGGTGGAAGTATTGGAAACCCAAGCAGAAGCGTGTTTTCGCAGCACACCTACACCTTTTCGGGTCGTTTTCGGGTGTAATTTCACCGTTCGCAGCCTCAGATATATCTCTCCCTTCTTATCGGCGCTGTGGAATTTGAATAAAACCCGAGAAGTCAGTGGCAGTTGGACCAGAACAGTGCGGACCCAGCGGCTGCCTTTTTTCGTCCTTCTCTCCATCAGCGCCAGCGTTTCCACGATTTGCCAAAGGGATTCTCATTTTTTTTGAATTCTGAATTGGAGCACGAGTAACCACATAGACAAACTGATTCGATTGAGCCTTCTTCCCAGCTGCTTATTTGGGGTAGTCTAGCCCTTTTTGGGGTAAGTACGCAGATCCCCCTTGTTTTAATCCAGGGCGCACGTCATTTGCTGATTTGTCCGTTGATTTATGATTTTTTTGGGGGGGGCATTTATCGGCTTTCACAGAAGGACTTGGATCCATTTCGGGAACACTGGGGTTTTTTCCCCTCCCCAGTAGCCCAATTTGGAGCCGGATACCTGTAACTTTCCTCCCTTATGTGGAAAAAAACCCCCTCGTTTCTACTGAAGAAGACAAAATCTCGCCGTGCCTTTAGGTTTGCTGCTTGCCGAGACTCTATTAAGACTGTAATTTGGAAGACTGGATAACCTCGATTGAGGCAACGCACGCGTTGTCACGCACGCACACGCGCGCTCCTACAGACACATATCCATCCATTGCGCATTATCCAACTTCAGAGCCTCGGAAGAACTGCAACAGCATCGCGTGGAGGCTATTACCTGCAGAGAGGCTTATTTATTCACCACCGGCCACTGGAGCAACTGGGATTTTTTTTACACCCGTCTGGGGATTTCTACCATGTCAGGTGCACGGTATTGCAGAGGGACTCTCCTGATCTGTCTGGTGGCCCTTTCAAACGGTGAGTACAGCCTACACCCCCACCACCACCACACACACACACGCACACGCACACACACACACACACACACACACATATACATGCACACACACGACCCCACGACAGGCTTTCATGATCATAATAGTGTTGCATGGAAAAGTGAGGTGCCAAATTTTCTTGCAACATGCAACCGCAGAGGTAGAGCTGCTGATTCTGATTGGTCATTTTCGAAGATGGACACACACGCACACATCCTCAGGAAAAAAGAACTAATCCTGTGATACATTTAAGAAGGATGCTTTACAAGTATCACAGAGTGAGTCCTTAAAGGAATTGGAATGTTACTGGAATACATAGGAGCAAAAAAAAAAACCCCAAAAAAACCTGAAAGTACCATAAGGTCACTATAATCTCACTGTTGAGAACCACAGACTATAACTCACTATGGTAATATTGGTAATATATACTATAGGAGATTAACAACATACCATAGGAATATTATAATTACATATACTACAGGAGATGCATAGGACTGTTATAGTTATAGGAGATTAAAAAAATACCATAGGAATAGCCTATATACCATAGTAGATAACTCACTACAGAGTACCACAGACACTATATCAATATTCTATGATTATTGTAGGAATAGATACCATAGGAGATAACACAAAATACCATAAAGTACAATAAGGTCACAATACTCATTATTGAGAACCCCAGACTCACTATCATTCCCTATAGGAAATGGCATAGTTTTTTGTTTTTTTTTGGTTGTCGTCATTTTGCAGTAATGTGTTCCAACGTTTTATTGAACGTTCTATCCTGATTGCACACAAGTACATTTCCTTTTTGGAGCTTTTTTTTTTTTTTTTTTTTGTGCCAACGCATCAGTTTTCCACAGCGGGGGAGATGAACTATAGATAGCCTATAGCTTTGCCCCACATTAGTCACATGCATCCAGAGGCATAGTGTACAACATCCTGTATTATCGAGCATCCGAAAAGATGAGGTCCCTAGTGATCTATTTCGACTCCAAAACACTAAGCCCCCCCCCCAAAATCTAACTCCTTTTATTCATGCAGCACTCCCCCCCCCCCCCCCCCCCCCCCTCCAGTAAGCGGAATATGACTTTGCATTGCGAGGACGAAGCCGGTCTCTGCTCCTTCGGCGGCATCCCGTCCGAATCCAGATCCTACAGATGCATCCTTTTTTCGGCCGTCTCCATCTCCTCTACCCTTCCAAAAACTCCTGCCTCGATTTTTTTTTTTATTAGGCTACCACACGAAAAGGAACGCCTACGTCAAAGAGTGCACTCTCCTTGATGGCTTTTACCGGGCTGCATGCTGCAACGCTCTGCCCACACACGGGATACCGTTGAAGCCCGCGGTCCGGTGTGGGCTCGACGCAGGGGGTGCCCACCTTTTTTTTCCCCCCCGGACGAACGAAGGCAACCGTTGTCGAAAGCAATCTCACTAACAGATTTGGCGCACGGCCGGCTGCCTCCCGAGGGTTTGTTTCCGAGGCTCCTCCGGTTCCCCCCACCACACACACACACACACACACACAAGCCCCAGCTGCACTCACCCTAATAGTTTTAAACCACCTTCCCGTCGTCCCACTCGTATGCTAAGCAAACAATTTGCAGGAACACCTCAAGAGAAATCGGGTAAACTTGACGGATGAACAGTTAAGCAGGACGATTCCCCCCGGTGTGAAAAAAAGCAATATTGTGGACTTTTGAGATTATTATTTTTTTTGCTCCGGTGGAAATGGGGCGGATTGTAATGAATCTATTACTCTTAATTCCTCTTACTTATTGGAGTCTCCTCGTGTATTTTCTCAGAGTTGATTATGACCAAATAACACACAGCCTCAGCCTTGGCTTTTATTTTGAAATGTGATATTTTATTGATCCGCAAGAGGGGACATTCCCTTTTCTCTTCTCGCCCCGTCCCCCTCTCCACAGGGAGGTCAGAGGTCAGATACAGAGCAGCGGTCCCGGAGCTGGTAGGGGGTTCAGTGTCTTGCTCAAGGACACTTCAGCGGGGCGGATGCTCGCTGACATGAATTTGAGTTTGAACCCTGGGTCTTCTGGTTGAAAAGTGGTTTCTTGATACACTGCTCCACCATCCAACCCGGTTCTTTCCCCAATTAAAAAAAACATACCATATCAGAACTAAGGTCCAACCATTATGGGTTTTTGAAGGCTGATATCAATACTGATATTTTTGTGTTGCAGTCACTGATAGCCAAAATTTTGCACCAATAGTTTGTATCTTTGTTTTACTATTTTTATGCGTTTTCCCCGGATTTTTATTCCCATCAGGGTGGAAAAGCTTCTGAAACGGTATTTAGACCTTCATAGGACACTAAAACTCCATTGAAACCCAGACTAATTAAATTCTTTTAGCTTTTAGCAGCTCAGTAAGGCAGCGGTGGCAGGTAATGGCAGCGGAAACTCAGGGATACGTTCCTGCCTTTTTGAACAGTATTTTACCAAAAAACATCATTGAACGATTAAATGAAAACACACAACGCGCAAAGAAAATCAAATTTCATTGCAGGTTTTACAGACTGTTTTTACGTAGCCGCGGTCGGGCAGGAACCTCCACCATATCGGCAGCGGACGACATCGATATCCGATCTTTAATAAAAGCCAGCAAACCGACATAACAGTCCAACTCTAATCAGAACAATATTTTCTCAATGAGAGCGAGAATGTCCGTCTTCATCCACCTGCTGTGTGCGGCAGCTCTTGGCTCGAGGCGCGCACTTAGCAGGAACTGACACGGGGAAGGGGGGAGGAAAGAAAAAAATTCAGTTAACTTGGATAACTGGATTGTATGGATTATGACTAATGGCTTTACATCGAACTAGGTGTGGCAAATGTAGTGATTAAGTAGAACTGATTGCTCAAGGCCGCTGCTGCAGTCAGCTGCGTAACATGGCTCGGGGAGAAGTGTTTGCCCAGTCATGGTTTGTATGTACTTGGCAGCCTTCCCAGCAGCAGCCTATCTCCCAGAGTAGACACACTGGACAGAGAGCAGACAAAGCGGCAGTGTGACAGACCAGCTCTCATGTTCTGGCCTAATTGATTTACATGTGGTTAAATGAGCACTCCCGCACTCTCGCCGCGATTGCAGATGTCTCGCGCGCTGCGTTATGAGGATGTTTTGCAGAGAACCCCTCGCTCCACATGATCATCGGTGCCGCTTGATGTGACGGATCCTTTCGTTTTTATTCTATTTTTGTTCTATATCGCGGCGTCACGATGTTGCGACGTCGTCGGTGCGACTGTCACTTCTGTTTGGGCTCGTGTCCGCGAAGCGTATGGTTTTTATATTTAGCTAGCAGCCCTCAGTAGATTCTTGAGGGAAGTGCTTTTTATGGCTTTTGCTGTCGGCATCAAATAATGCAAGTTGATGATTTTTAATTTTCAATGACAGATGCGCTGAGGGCTTACATCACGTTCTGCTCTGAGCGTCGATGCAGTGCACTACAGTGCAACCTTCTAGTGGAAATGACAAGAAAAAGAAGCCATCACTGGAAAGACGGGTCCTTGTTAGACACACAGCTGTACTCTGTACTACAATCCCCCGTTTTCCAGGTGGGCCTGACAATCTGTTATGATCTGTAATGGACCTCTCTTTACTTAACATTTGGAACAGGCTGAGCCGGGCTTTTTATTATAAAAATGAGGCATTGACATTGTGCCTCTCCACGCTCAGGCCTTTGTATATTTATTTATTTTTTGCGCCACAAGCACTTGCTTGCGAGGCATTGTGGCTGTGCAGTGGCTGTTGTGGAGTGAATTCTAAGGATGTTGTCCTTCATCGGCGGTGAAAGGAACCTTTTGTGGAGCACTGGTTCCCTCAGATGTGGCGTGATGTGGAAGACCTCTACCAAGGGCTCGAGGGCATAATGGCATTTTTTGCTGAAAGGAGCACGCAAATTGTTTACAACGCATTACCCTTCACACGGCAGGCCCTGAAGTCAGTGGTTTGAATTTTCATGTACTCAATGATGAAAGCACACTTTCTGCCAGAGGTGATGGCCTTAATGGCAATATATTTACCCTGTTGTATATCTCCCCAATCGGTTTTCAATCTGCTAAAAAGCTACCCTCTTTTTTTTAAACAAAGATTAAGTACAGTAAATATAACATACATTATTAGGTTTTTAGGCTCATGGATAGGTTTGAGATGGCTTTTTTCCTTCCTGAGCAGGAGAACATGGTTTGCCATTCATCTCACATGTCTGTGAAGCGCCTCATCACTTCTGAAACACATCATCTAGGATCGTATGTAGCAGCGAAACCAGAAAGCTCTTGCAGGTATTGCGTTATATTTAAACAGGTTTCCATCCATACATGCAGCCCATCTGTTTTTTGTTTCCCAGGCAGCATGAGAGATGTTTTTCTTTTGCTTTTCGTTCTGTTTATCTCTGAAAATTGGAGAAACTTGTCTCTGTCTAACATAATCCACCACCTGCTGGGTTTTCATGTAGAGGTCCTGTATTCAGACCCTGTGCTGAGCATTCATTTGCAGTGAGAGGTGGGGAAAGCCTTCATTACTATGGCAACCTGCGACACACATACAGTAGATACAGGAGTATAGAATTTTCACATTTTTTTGGACAAATTACTTGAGAATATATCCTTGTGTTTTCAATAAGATTCGCATTGTTTTGAGACATTTCCAGACGTCCTCCAACTTCTATAAAACCCCCGAAGATTTGCCACCGTAGCTCGGATGATTGTGATGCTTTTTGTTTTTTTATAGCCTGTTCCCTAGACCGTGGCATTTAGCACTCAAAATATGCTCATCACAAGCAACTATAAACTATACTTTGAACAGCACTAAATTTCCTGGTTCACTGAAGGAGAGAAGGGGACAACTTCTGCACTGTTGGATTACATGGCCTTCTTCCAACTCTCTGAATTTCCTCAATCATGCTCAGAGGGCAACAGACTGTCTTTTCACATTAGGCTGCCACATATGTTTGGTATTAAGTCAGTTCTCGCGCACTACACCTCGCGCACAGATGCCACAGTCCCTTTTGATATGAAACGGATTTCTCCGCCGCCTGTGTTTTTATTGCGAGTTTGCGCTCGGGAACATCGTCACCAGACCACACTTGCATTGAAAAGGAACACCTAGGCAGAAAACAGGCTGAGTGTTTGTACTCATTCCTCAAGAGGAGCGGCCACTCGCGCCTTTTTATCAGGTTTCATCGTCTAGATGTGACGGCACCCAGCGTGGTACACTTCTCTCTGTCTGCGGTGTCGCCGAGGGGTGTAATCCTTTCCCTCTAATTCTCTCAAGGCTCATCAGGGCACGACTATACTGCACACCCCACGCTTAATAAGGCGTCTCCCCCTGACTGACTGAAAAGGGAATGATGGGTTATAGAAATACCCCGCAGATCTCTGACAGAGGGAAAGGTTACAGTGGAAGTCGGCCCCTCGGAAGGCCGATTTTAAGAGAACTCGGCGAAATACAAATTTGAACTGAGGGAACGGTACGTGACTTTATGTCCACATATGGTACGTGACATATGTCCACGGGGAGGGCAGGACCTTCCCCGTTGTACAAAGCGCTCCTTTGCCCCGCGGCCAGGATTGTACAACCTCACAGACGGTCTGCAGAAGTGATAACCGCGCTTAGAAGAGTTGCGTGGAACCTTCCCTCTGCCGGGGAATTAGGCCTGGCGCTTATATTCAGAACCTATCATCTTATTTTGTGGACCTCTACCGTTTTTTTTTTTACTCCTAGTTGAGCAGATACCGACTTGAATGCACAATTTGACTAAATGCATTCATCAGATAGTTTACAGGGAGCTTGAATACCTACTGATAGCGATGAAGCCCCCAGCGAGTTGCACATTAAGCGAAGGGCAAGTGATAGCAGTTACAAATTGAGAGGACGCGTATATGGAACAGAGCTACAATGGACAAGGCTAGATATGAAAAAGGCCCATTTTCTTTCATGGCATTAGATAAGACAAATGTACCGCGCGTGTATAAAATTAATAACGTGTTATTTATCAAAGCTGGAGCCACCTATGCAGAGATCGACTACGTCAAAACAGAAAGCCATCTGGGACCGAGGTCTTAGTCAGCTCTCCTAACTTGCATATCAGCAATATCGCCCAATGGACAGTTTCCCCCCCCCATATGAGGGATTTGTCTGCGATCAGCGCAGTGGAAGCTGAAGAAATATGGGCAGATTTTTAGCCCCCGGCATATCTCGCTGTATCTACTCTCCTTCCCCAGGCTCATCCCCAATGCGACAAATCTGTAAAAAGGAGACACAGACATACTTCAGCCATGCTCCAGTCTGCCAACCAACTGTCTGCTTCCCCTCCATAATAAGCCAACTCTTAATTCTTTTCGAGCGTCACTATTGTCTTCAGCAGTGAGGTTTGGTTTCCCCGCCGCGGTCCATTGGGTCTCGCCGGTGTGATCATAAGTTCACAACTATTTCTCGTCATCAAAAATCGAAATGATCAGTTATATTCACAGTAATCCAATAAACGTTACTTAGAAAAAGTGAGCAATATCTGTTGTGGTTTGTTTAATTTTAAAGTTGTAGCAAGGAGCTGTCATCCTGTTCCACTGCTTCTTCTGATATGACATGAACGCAGCATTAGTGGTCGGTGCAAGCAATCAAAAAGTTGTGACAACAGATAAAATAACTAAGGCGTGGATGTGGAAGTGACTATCAGTTTAAATCAAGTATTGTTAATTAATTCAAATCATGTTTTTTACCTGTATACCTGGCTATAGATGTTAGATGTAGCTGTCAGCTCCACATCCCCGCATGACAAGATTTCAGCATTTTCTTGTCTTTCTTTCCTCTATTTCTGCCCCACACTTGCTACTTTGTGCAGTTTGCATGTAGAGAAGATGCAGGTTTTCTACCCGGAAGTTTTTGTAAGTAAGCACTGCAATTTGGTCCATAGTATGGCCGTGATTTATGATCCTGCTGGAAGGCTGCCGTTTCTGAAAGCTTCAATGTGTGGCCTTGGCTGGCACGAGTACTAGACTTTCAACAGTGGCTCCTTACCAAGTACAACTGTTGTCATGCAGCATCAGCATTTTCTGATGAAATAGGCTACCACCTCAGTTCCATTATGGACCAATCTCATGCAAGTTCCTCTGAAATTTTAATCATTTCACACTATATTTACCTTCCTGCTTGTAACATTCCTAAGCTGCCTTTGTCCTTGGACAGTGCCCTGTATGACATTTTCTCATTTGAAACAAAATTCTGACAAATTAAGCACCAGCATGGCATTGTAGGATATGGGGAAATGTCTGCAAATATACAGTATATAAATATATATATATATATATATAAATAATGTTTTTGTTTTTATTAAGTTAAAAATTCTATGAACAGAAACCTATTTCAATGTCACGACAATGTGATTTGAGACTGGAGCTTTTTGGAGCGTTCAAAAAGCTAAGAAAATGAAGTGACTGTGACCAGAGAACACCGTGTTCACCGTGGTGAAGTTGTCTCCAAAGTAAGCCTGAAATCAATCAATAATGTTGTCTAGGACTAGAGGCTGTGCATATCTGGTGAATATAGAATTTGAATCATAGTGGTATTGATTTCTATGCATCAGCGTAACAAATGCTTTACAAATTAGGCCACCATAACATTGACTGCACTGGATTTGCCTGACAGCATCGACCATGTTAAGTATAAAAGCCAATCAGTCATTCATACAAACTTCTGTAATCTGTAAGCATCCAAATCCAGAAAAGTTGAATGGAAAATGTTGAAAAGTTCTAAAAATATATCAAAATTTGATGAAAAACAAAGCAACACAGAGGTGGTCTGTGGTGCTCAAGGCTATAGTGCCATAGCTTGCACGGTACACTAAGTGTAGCACACCAGCCAGTGACCCATGGATTTAGAATATAGGCTAAACTGTGTCAAACAGAATGTCATCTTTGACCCCTGAACTTACCCTTATGTTTATTAATTAAATTTGAAGTCAAAGGCTGTAACATTAACCCATTTTTAAATTTAGATCATGCATTTCGTTGTACTTTCAGTCATGGATGGCTGATATTTTTTTCTGCCGTGGGGAGAAAATAAGATGTCTATTTTCGGTTGTGAACCCCGTGAAATCCCATTCTACTTTATCTAAATATGGCAGAACACATAGTGAAGGAAGTACACGCTGTGTCCTCAAGCCAGACCAGTCACGGCATCATCCATTCCAGAATACAGCCCTTTTTCAGGGTGTGGAAACTTCACCAAACATTGTCTGATTTCTTGGGTCTTGGAGGGTTACGTGAGGCGTTGGTGTTAGTTTTGTTAGGGAATCACAAGGTTAACAATAGATTTCACATGGAAGTATTATGTACTGTCACAAACATTGGCTGGGTGACACGCAGCTTGATTATTTTCTCTGACCACAAATGCATAAATGGTAGGTAACTGACCATTAATTCAAAGAGCCATGCTGTCTGAAAATTTGGCATTTTGCACTAATATTGGTAAGCACAAATAAATAAAGCTGCACTTGGCAAGGTATTTATCTAAAAAATCCACCCATCTTATCAGCCTAAATCACAAAGTGGGGTTAGAGCGTCCCATCCCCGCTAAATTAGATGTCATAGATTCACCCATTTGCCCAAATGAAATTCTGGTGCCAGGTATACACACCTCTCCCCACTGGAAGTGACAAATCGAAAACAAATTGCCCAACTGTAGTGGAAACCAGACTGTTCAACCCTTTAGAAGAACGACATTAACAAACCAGAAAGGAGTAACATGCTTGGGTCAGTGCTCCGACTTGGATGAAAAGGTTCACTTAGATAAAAATAAATTGACGTAACAGCACTTAACAGCACTGTGAAAACTGTGAGGAGAGCTCAGTTCCTTTGTGAAACGTGTTTGCGTGCAATCCTTTGACATCTGCTCAGCGCACTCGGTTCGTAAAACAGTATTCCCTTCTCGACAATGAAGACAAGGCAGGTCCCGCTATCTTGCAAGAATGGAGGGAGTGTCCCTTAACACAAACCGTTATGTCTTAAAACTTTTTATTAATTTATAGGGCTTCACTCACAACTAGTTTGTATTTTTGGGGCCAATATTGATGGCCAATCTCATGTAAGCAGAATTGGCTCAAGCCAGTCCGTGCAGTAATGTGGATTTACAAAACTGTTCAACTACTGTATCTGCAACAAGTTCTGAACTGTGACTGTGTGAAACGTAGACATGGAAAGTGGATTGTGCTTTACATAGGCAGTGCCTTTTAGGCGAGCTGAGAATGAAGCTATTGAAAACTGACTACAGGCAGATTTGCAAAATATTATTGGTACAGTAACTTCCTATGATGAAATGAAAGATTCTGCACTGACTGAAGTTAGATCTATACTTTTTACTATGTGCTATGTGGCCTATGAAAGCATCACTTTTTCCTACCCCTGAGCACTCTGCCAGATTGAGCAATGCCCAGTATAATCAATTCTTTTATTAGGTTATAGACTACAGGCTTTGGGAGAAAAAGGAATCCCTGGCTGTTATAATAGCCTGTGCTATGCCATATTAGGCGCAAAAGACATTGTAATCATTTTACCGTAAGCCTATGAAACAGGATTTAACCTGCACAAACCAAAAAAATCATGAAAAAAAATAAGGCTGGGCTACTTTTTCTTTTTACACATATGTACACATAGGCTAACAAGCTAGAATTTTAGTCATACGTTTCAGTTAACATTTATTATTTGATAATAACAAAATTGCTTGTCGCACTAAAAACCTGTCCTTAAAGAGTAGCTCAACCCCAAACCCAAATCTTTGGTGAAGCCTGACATCTAATGGTGAAAAGTAGGGTACTGCATTGGCCATCTGTTATTGGCTGGTCTTTGGTGCCAGGTGATGTCACCACCTGTTGTACTCTATAGAGGGTGACATCACAGGGCACAGAGACCAGCCAATAGCAGATAACCAGTTCAGTACCCTACTTTTCATTAGGTGTCAGGCTTCACCACAAATTTGGGTTTGGTTTAGTTACTGTTTAAGCAATTGTCAAGTTATGACCTTACTTTTCTCCTCTGCCTCTTAATTTTTTATATCTGCCATGCTCAAAAGTTCTGCTTGAGGAATCTCTTGGCTAAATTCAAACTCTTAAATGTCCACTTAGCTGTTGGCCTAACACTGATGTTCTAGACATGTAGTCTTCGTATTCTCTCTCGTATTTTCTCTTTGTATCCTTATTCTCTGTCTTTGGAGGCAGTGTGGATGTGCATGGAGAAACCTGCTGACTGATTCAGTTCAATTAGCCAGAGTTTAACCTAGTGGCTCTCAAAGTGGGGTACTAGAGGGGGTCCCAGGGGATCCCCAGCAAAAAATGAGAAATAGTTTAATTCCACTAGAGTTTAATTTGCTAGAAATGATCCCAATTAGAGAATGTATCAACATGACTATTCCAATCATAGGGTTCACTCTCACCACTATTATCTCCCCACGTACAGGGTAGACAGTTACTCACTTCAAAACGAAATAAATAATAAAAAAAAATTCTTCCCATATGGGTCCCTAGGGTTTGTGGCTTAATTTGCGTCTATTTGGAGGTTCAGGACATGAATATGTTGGAGAAGCCCTGGTTAAATGCACCTGATAGTGTGCAGACTGAAACCTCATTACAAAACGCACAATACACGCTACCCTGAATGTCACAGGGCATAAATTGGACTTCAGTGACCAGTACAACAGATTCCACATTTTGTCCACATGGAAAGAAATTTGATACTAGAAATCTCGGTCTCCCCAGTACTCGTTGAGTCATTGTATTGATCAACAACCCTATCAAACCCCCACAGATATATTAGGGTCTTTTTGTCCTATGGAGCAGAAAATCACACTGAACACTGTATTCTGCAGTTTGTAATGGATTAATTACAGGAATAGTAACAGGTGTAAAAATAAATTGGGTGTAAATTTTTAAGACGAACCGTCATAAACTTTATCGTTAGATTTCGCCGAAAGGGATGGTCCTACAGAAGTGAAACACACCCACGTTTATGGTGGAAACCATTTCAGACTTGTGAACGGGTGACTTTGATCAGGCAGTGTGCACAGCCATGGATAAAGATGAGATGGATGCTGCAAAGACTCAGGATGAGGTTTAGTGTCCCATTTCTCTATTTCACAATACCAATGTTTGCAGATTGTTTTTCTCAAGAAATTATTCAGTGAGGCGTGTGTAATTTTCACACAATGGGAAAACAGATTGGTGAATCCAGAGTAAATTAGACTAAGAATAATAGAGTTCCCCGTTTTTTTTAATTTTTTTTTTATCTGCTTTCAGTGATCACACAGAGCTTTTGACTGCCAACCTTAAAGAGGCTTAGAATAATGAATTAGTCATAGAGATCTCTGAGGACATGAGGGAGGAGAGTTTGCCCTAAATTCACTCCTGCTCTATCGGTGGCAGATAACAGTTAATACAATTAAAAGTTTTACATAGACTTCACTACTCTAATTCTGAATTACTTGCAGTCCATTTTACTGAAGTTTGTGAGGTTTGAGTTATAAGTTGAGCATTTTAAATTAGAAATGATATTGTTCACATGTACAATTTAAGGTTATTTTAAGTTGCAGGTAGCTTGGGTATTGATTTGCAACAGACCAGCTTTCGTGCAGTCCATAGGCCACGGTCTTACAATCTGACAGTGTGATGTGGAGACTGTGGGTATTTGCTGAGACAGTCTGATGAGAAGCAATAGGAGTGAGATCAAATGCAGCTATAGCTTGAGTGCAGCGTGGAATCGATAGCTGCCATCGGTGACGGTTAACAACACGCTCGGCTCTGATGTCACTTCCAGCGTGATATACAGGAACTTGAACGATCAGTCGGACCTGGGGCCAGTCCCACGAAGCAAGTCCCAACATCAGGCCGTCTTTGTGATAGCTGTCTTCACAAAACCTAACAATGGCGATCCCGGGTAACTGGTTTTCCTGAAGCTGGTTATCAACTCACTCTGTCAGCCCAGGATTTACCTATCCAGCTATAAGGCTGTTCACATAAAAAAGGGCAGGGTTTATAACAAATAGCCAATCACATTCAACATGGATAGCTCCAGAAAAGTGCATTTAAGATAAGCTGAAATTATTGATCCCCTTGGGGAAATAAGGTCGTTGCAGCGGCAACAGTAATATGGTTCAGTGTGGAAAATGAAATAGAATGTAAGCACACACATAGAATAAAAAAATACAATAAAATAGTTATATTAATAAAACAATAAAAGAAATAACCTAAAGTATGAAGAATTGTGGGATTATGTGAACGTGCTGATGACAATTTCATTACATTAAGTAGACTGTAAAAGTGTGAAATATGTGGGGAAAAATGGATTACTAACATTTATATTCTCTCAAGAAGAACAAAGCATTATGACGAATAGGCCTAAATATGAGCGATACAAAAAAATATAACGGCGAAAGGTTAACACCGTGGGATTGCCGGAGGAAACTTGCAGATGGTGTAAATGCGTGAGTAAATGGGCTTATCAGTGCCTGTCATTAATGCACAGTCGGCATACTTTTTCATTGATACAGTATGGTGTCACACTCAGGCTGCGAAAAGATTTTCCATTCACAAAGTCGGCCTCATGTTGCACAGCACTGCAGTGATTGTAATATGGGCCGCAATCTATTGCACTAATCGCTGCCGGGAATCCTCTGATAGAATGATTGAATAGACGTCCATAGGAATGAATAGACTTCTGGAGTACTGTAACGTAATTGGAGGCCATTGGAACAAGTGCCTACAGTTGACTTTGCTTAGAGAGAGAGACGGTTGGTTTTTTCCCCATGCAAGGTCTCTGCTTTTGCCGCAGGTTGGCAGTGAAGAGGTGTGCGATATCTCGAACGGCACCCACTGTTTGGTATAATGTTGATTGGTTTAATGTTGTCTTCACACCCAGGGAGTCCCACATTAAAGGCTCATTTCCCACTGCGCTTTCTGGGGCTTCGTAATTATTTACTGCCAAAGTGTCAAAGTCAGCCGTCTGCTCCCCGCCAACCTCTCACTCTCGGGGAGGTTGGCAGCTGTCAGCCTTCCCGATTCATTCATATAAACAAAAATAGTTCCGAAAACGCACCGCTAATGAGAATAATAACAACAACACATGCATGAAAATATGGGCTTTGGGCGCGCAAGAGGCTAATGTTAAAGATTTCCCTTCCAAAACCCGAGTGAAGAAGAACAGGCCGTGTTATGGGGCCATTTTTTACTGTGGAGTTAAAATGTGGCAGCGTTGAGGAGGCTGACGGCGCTCTGGTAGAAGAGGAGACGAGCATGATCCCGAATGAATGATAGGAGCGCCAAATCCCTGAAACAAGCACCACGGCCCCTGGGAAATCAAACCAGGAGGAAACTGGGAGGGCAATGTTCATCCGACTCGGCGTGGCAGTATGACATCCTGCACTCTGGAAGAAGTCATTTTTCACGAGCGTCCCCCGACTTCCCGTGTCTTGACCAGGCGAAAACCCATAGCGACGGCCGTAGATTTATTTAGATTACACTACTCAGTTTAGGAATTCATAAATGTTGGTTGAGGACAGTGTAGTCAATGTTTTTAATACAGTATCGCTCAAAGCCAGCAACCTGGAGAACTAAGCTTTGAAGCCAGTGATGTCATTAACCTACGAAAACTGGAGCCGCTCCATAGGAAAGAGTTTTCTTTATTTAATTAACTCAATTCTTTTGTGAAGGCTCTTAGTTCTGGACTTGAAAGTATATGCGTATCCCCAGGAAATCTCTCTGAGCGCTCTCACAGTTACCTTAACCATCTGCACCGATTCGTTCTCTGTGGAGCAGCTCCAGACTTTACATCTTGATGACATCAAAAGATTAGGTTTGAGTTCTCTTTTGGCTTCGGAAGAGAGTTGTTGTTTCTTCCCCCAGATATCGATGAACTGTCCTTGCCCATAGGACTAACATAATAGTTCTTGACTGATATTCTCCTGTAATAACTTTGTTTTCAGACAACAGTGTTTAACCTTTGCATCTGTCAGTCAAAGACTCCGCTGCTCACTCATCTTGTCAAATGTGTGTAGAGGTCTGGGTGTTCTCATGTCCTCCCTCTGGTGATTTACACATGCCACTGTGTTATTAACACTACCAAAACTTCCCTTGGTGCTGATATCAGTCTGTGTATCAGAGTTTAAATCCTTGAACAGAAATAACAAGGTTCATAGTCCGCCAAAATGTTCCTTGGTGTGGAGCCAAATTTTTATGAATTTTTCTGGGTTGTAGGCTAATTCTCTTCTTGTTTCCTTGTTATTTGGTTGGCTCTTGTCTACACACATTGTCTACACTTGGAGCCGCAACCCCAGTAACTTGGCTTTCCCTTTTCCCTCCTGTAATGTGACTCTATTAGAAACCCCTACGAATGTCCCTTCACCTTCATCCTTGACATCTGTAAGCACTGATTGAATGGGCGAAAACTCTGCAGAAAGGCTGTGGAACTTAAGGATTGTGACAAATTGTGTACAGCAAGCACTGCTTGTTTTAGACTTTTCTGTAGCACTGTATTCACATCAAACTGTTTCCACAAATTGTTGTCTCGAACAAATGTTCTGTTCGGCACTGCAACTGTGGCATCCACCAGCCTGCTTTCTTCCCTCCACCAGCCAAAATCTCCAAATGCCAAGTTGCTATTTTGGTGGTTAAATGAGCGAGTTTTAATTAACATGCTGTTATTTTGCAACTGTGATAGCAAAGTATATAATTAAGACACTACAGGCATGTTATTGCCTTAGTTTGGGTATCAAAAAGAAAGAAAATAAAGGGTCAGGGTTATGGAAAGTAGGTATTTTAACATCAATCTAGAGATTCAGTTTGGTCATAAATTTAGAGATTCCAAACGTTTCTTTGTGTTGCTTTTGTTTTCGGCCAAGACCTTGTTGAAACAACATGCCAGCCTTGCCTTGTTAAATGATTGATTGAATTTAAGGGTAATTGTTTGTGTAGTATTTTCACTTACATCATTGTGATAATTATTGGCAGTAGGTTCTATTGCTGCTTTGAGTTGGATTAATTTGTATCATTTTTCCCCCCTTTGTGTGGATTTTTTTTTACCTTTCATTTATACAACTTTGAAGAAATAGTGCCTCAAACAGTCACATCAGTAGACAGTTACCATATTTGACTCAACGTTCATGTCTCAGTAGATCAATGCAGCCGTTCTGAGATTCTTCTGTGATCGGTTGAGGACATTACAGCGACTAATGACTTGCTTATGCATCAACTCATGTCAGGAAATCAGCCTCATGAATTGTTCACAATTGAATCTGTCACATTCTATGTATGTCATCTCCAGTGCAATGTTGTCCCTAGCTGGTCAGACAGGCAATATGGAGGAAAGTTTAGTGGTGTCAGTTTGCTTTCCCATGTCCCCTTGACTCAAATTCCTCTTGGAGCAGGATAGCTGTTCATTTTATTCGCAAAACATTAATTAATTTTGGAGTGAGGTTATATTACTTATTACAGCAAAAATCACCAACTCACCAGGCATCCAGAATTTTCAGAATTAAAAATTTAGCTTATCATGTTTTCTACTGTAAGATAATTTATTGTATGTTTATTGTACGACTTCTGGTGAAGTTAACAGTCAAGATGGACTGCAGACAACATAAATGTTGAATTGTTCAAATGTGTCCGTCACTCTGCCAACTGCCAACAAAACTGTTGCGTTGTTGCTCCGTCAAAATTGACAGCCATAGTAGAATGGAATACACTTATGGCTTTTCTTGCTGAAATGCACAATGAGGAAAAAACAGCTGCTCTTGTAAATGAAAAAGCTCCAGTCAATATTATCCAAGTAGGCGGAACTACTGTGGGGAGTCGTTTTTGGCCCGGTCTTTGGCTTCTCTCCCCACGGAGAGCCCACTGTGGCTCCGGCTAGAGTCTAAGCAACAATTACCCAACCTCTCCACACAGCCTCCGCTGCTGAAGTTAAATTAACAGGGTGGATGTTGAGACAAGGAAATAAACTGTGGACGGACACCTTGACGTCTTGAAAGTAGGCTCAGCCGTTTCTCTGTTTTGGGGTTTTCTGCCACTCAGCAGAGAGAGACGTGCAGTGGAATACGGGCTCTGAGTGGTGATTGACAGCAAATCGCGGTGCTGCACAACTTTGCCCCCATTAATAACGACCCTACACCAAACCTAACACATAGGAGCTCACCACAATAAGTGGCTTGCTTAAAAATGTAATCATTTGTGAAAGATTAATTCATGTTTGTTTTTCAGCATAATTAAGTCTATTGTTTGCTGATACAGTGGGGATTTTGACCTGCTGAGCGGGTTGTTTCAAAACGGTGTCATCCATCCCCATCAGCCTATTAGTGGTGAGGTTGGAAATTATTGGCTGACATGTTGTAGGTCAATAGGCCTGATCAATGTTGACAACTGGTATAGAAAAGGGTGTTTTTTTCATACCAGGATTTACTATTGAGCCTTCTGGAGTTGTCTAGGTGCTAATTCAATGAAATATCTGTGATGGGAGGAGTCTACTTGATAAGCCCTAAGACGCATTGTGAGTGAGCGAACAGCAGAATGGCATGAAAAAGTAAATCGCATCAACGAATGCAGCGAGCATGGTCATTCTGGCTTCAAAAATCAGTCATGGTGTCTCTATTTCAGCGACATTTTGCAGGTGTGTCCCACCTCCAAACTGTGACTATTGGTGGAAAATTGGACTTGTACTTCCTGTGTTTTGTCTATACAGGGAGAGTTGTAATGGATGAATGGAAGAAGTAGAAGAGATGGGCAAGGAAAGACTTATTGACTTACTATTTGAAGGCGAGAGGCATCCTCTCCTCTATGATGTGTCGAGTGCCTCAGTGACGCTGATCGGATCACATCAAGACATTTTACAAAGTGATATGGTCACGCGTCGCAGTATGTTAGAAACCGGTTTAACATCCAGACCAGGTTTCTCCTCAGGCGGGATAGTTACAGGAATGGTTACTTCAGATCCTGTGTATTCGTATCCAATCCTTTACCAACATTAAGCAGTAACTCATTCATAATCGGATAATTATGCAATTAGTCCAGGTGACACTTTTACAGTAGTCCAACATTGGCCAATTTTTGTGTGAATGTTATTCTGGAGGTGATACAACATGCTGTATTTAATAAAAAAGACCTAGGCTATACAAGCATTCATCAAGAGCGGCAGAGGCAATTCTAAGGTGGCAGTGCAGAATTACAACAATGTGGAGCAGAAGCATTTCATCACAATCTTATTGCTATAAATATTTATAAGCTAGAACTTAGATTTCTGAGTTCTCTTGGTGCCAGTTTTTTATAGTTTATGCCCCTTTTAATTAGGTTTTCGAAATTAAAGCAAGTGAGTGACTGACTACTCAGACTGTTGCATTAAACTGAACATTGCATTAAAGCCCACTTACTGGTATGGCCTTTTGCGATGGCCTCTTTTTGGGCAGGATTATGATTTTATAGCTGTAGAGATCATTTGAATGAATATGTCTATCAGCGGTACTTCTCCTCTGTTTTCTGGTTTTTCCTAAATGTTCTCTGCATGTAATTGGTCTCCTGCTGGGGTTTACAGCAAATGCAATCCATACATTTGCAGGGAGTGTCAGAATGATAAGCAATATATGGGGTATGAAAATCAAAAGCCCATTTTCACAGCTGGCCACTCATCTGTTGGCCCATTAGGGAAGTGCTGGAGTAATAAAGGCTGCTCATTGTCATGTGCTCAGGCCTTGACCGTTGTCTGTTGACCAAGTACCAGCTTCAGCTGATGTTTGGCAATGTTTCTGCATAAGTGTGTGTGTGTTCATGTGTATTGGGGGTGATGTTTGCAGATGGGACCTTGCCCCAACACTATGCCAAGAGCAATCACTGATTCTGTGACTTTGCTCTGAACCTTTTTCATCTGGGCTAGACAGTGGGTGTCACCAACAAACACAGTTTCTCTCGAATGGGTGATGCAGATTGGTATATATCATACATGTGTATTATTAGCAGTCAAGAAATAAGTACCGTTTGTATCTTAGATTATCATAACTGCTAATGAATTACAAATTGAATATATTGCTCTTTTTAAAGATGTTCTGTTCTCAGATGAACTGTAGTGACGTGAGTAAAGCCAGATCAGTTTAAGCACAAGGCTGCTACTTAATCTGTTGTACAGTGAGTTGGGATTTATTGATTGAGTTTGTCTTGGAAAGGAAAAAAAAAAGATCAATAACTGCAACATTACAACATTAGAGGGACCTCCTTCATACATGCACCTGGAAAGAAATAATCTTACCATATTCATTAGCTGCTAATTGGTGCACCTGGATCTGTTGCTGTCAGTTTTAATTACCTCCCACAGGTCCCATAATTCCCTGTAAAATGCATGATGGGATTCATCAGGTGCCAGTTATGTGGACTTTTCATGATAGTATAATACTCAAATTGAGATACAGAGTTTAGTGAGGTTAAAATCTTTAGATGGTGCTGTTCAGTTTAGGTTTAAATGTTTAAAGGCTCATCATGCACACTAAAACATAAGGAAACCATGCCATTATTTCCTTAATTAATTTTTTCCCTTCACCAGTGGGAACCAAAAAAAAACCTCAAACCAAAACCACAAATTCAGCCTCGAAAATGTGTGGTGCTGAAAATTAAACTACAGTTGCACTGAAAGTTTGAAGAGGATTGTGAGCTGAACCATCAATTTGATGTGTTGTCAGTATTTCAAGCTAGATCTTTTTTAAATTATTCAACCCAAAACTACATCCATGCATAAAACAGAAAGGCTTGGACAACCTACAATAAAAGAACAGACCAGACAACAGAGAAAGGAAATGAAGAAAATAGAAACATTGAACGCCTCATTGAACACCCCCTGTCAACTTGTCCAAAAGAGTCCTTTATGCACAATCCTTTATCCGCACCCTAAACCCTAAGTCCAGCAAAACCAGACAACAACCTGCTTGTAAAAACAGGTCTTTTTCCCTCTGACAGTTCACCATAGAAATACTTTCAATAAATTCTCTGGGCAGAAGTCAATACGACACTAGGCAATAGTAATTCCAGCTTCTCTCAAGATCGGTGTTCCTTTCTTTTTAGAAAAACAGTTTGGTAATGGAATAATGGTATAATTGCTTCCCGCATTTAGTGGGTACCCACTGAGGATTGTTTTACTTTTTGGATGCATCTTAAATCTCAGCAGGGAACCCACAGGAGTCTCTTACAGAATCCTTTGCCAAGACTCTTGCGTGCCTCTTTTGGTGGTTTCTTTTTAGACATTTGGTTCGATTTGGGTTCGAAGAGAATGTAAAAGGGCTGCCCTTTCTAGTTCATCAAGGATGTCCCTCCTCAAAAACACTCAGAACACTACCATCAGTTGCACATCAGCTGTTTCTAGCATTTTGCGGAACTCTGTTGTTGAGTGGATGCTGGAATGGCTGTTGCTGCGTCCCCTGTCGAGCACTTTGGTGCCCTTGTGATATGAGGAATCTGAATTGCCCCAATGCCTATTTTTGTAATCATCTCAGTGGCTACGACTTACATGATGAAACCGCTCATCCTAACTCTTCGGCTTTAGCGTTTTCTTTACTCCACAGATGCCAGTAGGCCCATAACGCTTCAAGCTTTCTTTTGCAAGTAACTCTAGATCTTCATAGAAGAAGCCCAAGCACTGCGGTCCCCTCTGGAAACACAGTGAAGCAAGAGCCCCACTTTCAGTTGTGAATGTGTCAAATAAACTGGATTAGGCCATCTCAGGATTGACCCAGATATCACCATGCTGCCCTAGGACGACTCTTGATAGCTGTTATCCTCACAAGTGGCACAATATGACACATTCGGAAGGAGCATTCAGAAGTTTCTTTGTTCCATTCAAGTAATCTCTTGAAGGACTGGTTGAAGAGGCAGTCAAGTTTGCGGATCAAGTTCAGTGCATCGGATGCAACAGAAGTTAATCAGTAGTAAATCGGAGTCATGAGATCAACACAGCGAGGGCCACAGTGGATATAAAAGGCAAGAGGTTGTTTATCTCTTGAGATTGCGTATACTCCATTGATTTTTGAACACCATTTCGCAGCACCGACATATGTCTGCCTGCAAAGAGGGGATTATATTTTTCTTCATCTTTGGTGCTCAGCGCTCATTGCTGCAGTGTTTCTGCACTGCACTTCCCAGAGATCACCTGTCAATCAAACAGCGTGTCCAGTACTGTGACGTCAGGTTACACTTGTTCTCTTGCACCATCAAGGCGTTCATCTGTAATAATTGGGTGTTGGATTATGCTTAAGTTTATCCAGCAATTGCTATCTGTTGTATGATGACGCTGGACAAGATCCCTTTCAGACCCAGTTCTTAATCATTAGTTCACTGGACTGTAGAAACCACTGTTGGGTTTTTTAATATTCCACACAGACACCACAACACTTTGCTTTTCTCAAAACCACACTGACAATGTCTCTGAATTGCCACCACTCTGATGTGCCTGTGCTTCCACTCTGAACATGAAATTCTTATTGTTCTCAAATAATCTAACTAGTGGTGGGCAAGCAGGATGGTTGCTTGAGACCATATGAATCATTCAAGCAGTCAGTCGATCAGTCAAAATGATCTTTACAGGCATGAATAAAAGAGCAGTTTTTTCTTACATCGTTACTAGCTGGCATTTATGACCACCTTAATTTGCAGTATATTGACATATGTTGCGGAGGAATATGCCCTGTAGGTGGAAAATACGCTTTTTGGAACTTACCTAATTCATCATGCAGTAATTCAGAGTACTGGTCTGTTTTATTCCAGTGTTTGCAATCAATACAAATACACCCAAACCTTTTATGAAGTCAAAATTCATGTGAAACCCATGTTTAGCTGTCATAAGAGTTGGTCGTTCCATCAAAAGTTAATAATACATTTCAAAACAAATTCACTGCACAGATCAAATTTTGTGAGTTCATGTAATTATTATGTTATCGCTACATAAATCAAACATATTTTCTTAGGGCTTCTGCTGTTCAAGATGCATGCCTGCCATAGAACTCCGCTGAGAGCGTGTGACAAGCCCTCTCAAACCTCTGAGGGGAGATTGCTCAGCTTTGTTTCTGAGCATGCAATTTTCAACAAGCTGTCACATCCTTTTTTTTTTAAACTCCGATTTAAGTGCAAGTTGCAGTGCAAGTTTTATATCGTCGGCTCATGCTCTTCCTTTAAAATGTGGAAAAAACCCAGCAACCACTTTATCTGAGTATTATAAAATGCAGGATTTTTCTATTGTGTTTAAGCGTTGTTCGACACTACAAGACTTCCACTACAGTCTTGTCTGAGAATTGCTCCCATCAGCCTACATGATTTCACTATTTATCAAATAGAAGCTAAGATCTAGCCTAAAACTTTCCCCAAGCAAGTTGTCTGAGATTTAAGACCTTCGTCTTTATCTTGAAGTCCACTAAACGCAGTGATCAGTAAGAAACTGTTGTACTTGCAGAATGTTATGTTTTATTCCTTAAACACTATTTGAATTGCCACCATTTGATTTTCTTTTTTAATACTTTGAAACCCACAGCAAATGGGCTGATAAGGAACCAGGGGAAAATGCTGTCAACTGTCTTTTGAACATCCTAAGTTGCATTTGTTCTTATTTTTTTTAGATGTAAATGCTAATTTGCATAATGTGTAGCCCCCCAAAATGCTAGAATTTATGAAATTATTGACTTATTCCATGCCTACATAATAATAATGCTTTTCCCAAATGTGTTTGCTCACATCACATCAGTGTAGTCGGGAAATGTAGATCTGGCATATCATTTTTAGACATTAAGACAAAAAAGTTTACATAACTCCTACCAGCTTCCTATTGGTGCAGGTCAATGAGATATTAAACTTGCATACAATTCCTTTCATATCGCTCTGTCACCTAATCTTACTATTTGCCTGCTACAGTTTATGGAAGCAAAGGAATGGCTTACATGCAATGTTGAGTAAAAGTTTTATTCCCCATTGATTTGTACTAGTATAGCTACCAAAGTTTTAGCACAGGCTGATGGCAATTTCTCAGAAACAAAAATACTGTTGTCATAAAATTTGGGACGACAGGAGATGTTGCTCAGCGACAGAAATATTCTGGAAATGTGTACACAGTACACAACAATGGCAACTTAGAAAAAATGGATATGGAAGGAATGAATATGAAATACAACTATTCCACAGCAACCTAACTTGCTTGTCTTACTGTTTGACCTGTTAATTGATCTTGTTGAACTGGAGTCCTCAATAAATTGGGTTATATGCCATACAGTTTACCATGTGACCCTAATGCACAACGGCATTCAACCAACACATATGTCATCATTCATCATGTTGCTTCATTTCGTACAGCTAATCTACCAAGTAATATATTACCTGTTGGGTTACAGGTAGCCAAATTTGCTGCTTCCCTTCTTGCTGTGGAGTGCGCTCAGTTGATCCTTGCGATGTAGCTCAAATGATTGGGGAAAAATCTATGTCAAACAAAATAATTACACTGAAATTAGATTTAATGAGCTTGTAAACAAGCTCTTTCCCTCCAGTTAATTCAGTGCACATGCTGTTAGCTGGTCATTTGGGATGAACGATTGGCTCAGTTCCCCCATCATCCCATCACCCCCTCACCCCCTCACCATCACCAGTCTCCTACAGCACTGGTTCTTAATTGTCTTCAAAAAATTAATTTCGGAGGCACTCTAAAGAAAAAAATCGTCTTCCCTTCAAGATGTGCAAATTCTGTGCTTGCAGGCTTATTTATCTGTCAGGTAACCGATGGAGCATGTGGTTATTAAGAGTGCGTCAACAGTTGGATAATCTGGATGCGTATTGTGCACTTGTTCAAATAATTAAGTGCCTGAATATTTGCCCTGCTGTAGCATCTTCAATATAATACTTTATCCTATCATAATTATTTGATACATCTGTGCTTGCTGTCAGATATTTAGTCAGATGTGGCTGTCTTCTGTCAAACCTGCATTTTAGAATATGAGAAGAGACTTGACGTCATGACAAATGTCAAGATGTCCCCTGACAAAAAATATAATGTGTTTTACCTTGGTAAAAAAATTGTACTTGAAGACCTAGCCGTAACTGAGAAAACAACACCTATTGTAAGTGCAATGTTTTAATGAAGCAGATTTGAGAGAAACAAAACGTGCTTCTCACGCTTTTTCACACATTTCGTGGGGTTAAGCAATTTGCTCTTGGTGATTTTACTTTCAAATCTCACCATGATCTCTAATTTAGGCTGACGACAGCATCTACAAACAAGTTTACCTGTTGAACTTCAAAGTTGCCGAACAAAAAAAAAACCAAACTGAAATCTTGCTTTCTGATTGGCCAACTATTGACAAGCACAGCCATAATTGCCCTAAGGGTATATAGGCTTTTTAATTGCTTAAAGAAAAAAATAATAATTTATTGGCCACAGTAATTGGGACTTATCATAGTAAAATGAATAATAGCCTATAAATCAAATTATACCGGCCCTCAAGACACCATTTCAATTAAACATAAAATAGCATTTAAATCACCTGGGCAGCTTTTAAATCACCTGAGCAGCCTCCACTCAATCAGCATTTGCTTTAATTAGCAAAGTATTCATCGAGGTCCCTGATGTACCTGTCCTTTTGCTCAAACTAACCGTCCATCTCGCATCATCACGCGAGGCCTAGCAATAAATAATTTGGTGTGCCTTGGCGTTTTGCTGCTTCATTGAACTGTGCCTGGGCTCTAGAAAGACGGGGAAGTGCAAGGCAACTCCTGCAACCTGTCGCTTCTCCGGGGATGCTGCTTCTCTTCCTGTTGCCGCCGTCTGTTAATGCTACACTTTCAAAAAGGAAAATGCATCGGTCCACTGCACACACTGTACCAGGCCCCCCCGAGCGATATGTCGCTGCACTCATATCACACAAATATTTCACAGGTCAGCATTTGTTCCACCAGTGATGTACCGGCGATCTGCATATGACAAAAATGGGATTTCAGCAATGATCGTTGAATATGTGTGAAGAAAATACGAGCCGACATAATTATTTGACACTTTATTTAGCCCTGTAGGACCCCACCCCCACAGGGAGGTCAGAGGTCAGGGTCAGCTACAGAACAGCAGTCCTGGAGCTGGTGGGGAGTCTTGCTCAAGGACTCTCCAGCAGGGCGGATGCTTGCTGATATGTGGTCTTGAACTCGGGTGGTCCAGCTGAAGCATGGTCTCTCTAACCATTGGGCCACCCTGCTGCCACCATGAGTTACACTCTTTGTCTGTGCTAACCGGCAACCTGACGCATTTTTTGTCAACCTTGATTCTACATTTTTTGTTTTGTCAGTCTTCCTACTTGATTTAGTCCCTGTGACCATGTGGCTAGCATTAATGCATGCCCATCTTGTCATCTTTTTCAACCCCTCATTAGTTTACGTCCCTCTACTGAGACGGGGCCTGATAAACTATGCCGGATTCGGGCCCCCGCCGGGCCTCTTAGGCTCATGATAAACGTCGAAATCCTTCGGTTTAGCGAAATAAATTGATCTCTTGTTCGCACTTACTGCAACATCTGTCTGTTGCATCCCTCTCACGATGAATGTGTGGGGGATGCGCACTTGTTGTTGTGCAGTCTGTGAGGTGGTGTGGAGAGAGAAGCCAACAAACACTGTTGAGTTGGTTTGACCCGCTTGTTGTAGCTGACATGGATGCCATCAAAGAAAACCTTGCTGAGGGAGACTGCGGGTGTTCCAGATGAGTCAGACAGGACTTTGTTGTGGAAGCATCCGGAGCAGACCACCACTGTTTGGCGTTATATGGGACCTGTTCGTTTGGCAGGGGGGATTTTTTTGACCTGGATTAGATTTGTTCTTATGATCCCAGTGGATGCTGAACTGGAAGAGAACGTTTATTAAAGTCACAATGAAATGAAAAAGGACTTGTTAGCAAATTCTCCATATCACAACCTATTTAACAATAAATGACAGTGGTGAAAACCCTGTTCCCTCATCCTAAAACACCATGGTTGTGTTCACAATCAAATTCACATTCATAAGAAAAATGCAGATGTAAAGTGCGGAATTTATTCAAGTTCAGAATCTAGGAACACATTTATTTTCGAGATTTCAAATCCATTTAGACCATGATTTGCTAGTCAGATTGTGACTTGCTTGTCATAATCTTATATTTCTACTTTTAATCAGAAAAGGTAGGCACATTTTTTTCTTTTTTCATCACAGGAGGTGTTAGAGCAACAAGAATTGGTTGTTGCCATCAGTGACTTTTAATTGTCATGAGGTCTAGTCTAACACACTGGCTTCTGGTCTGTGCTCTGGTGAGCCTGTTCGTTTGTTGAAGGCAAAAATTTTTGCTGTTGCTTTTGCCAGCTCCCACGCAGGGGCATGATGGTATATGATTTCACTCTCAGGATTAAACCTTTGCTATTAAGCAGCGTTTTCCGCCACGGACAAGAGCGTCCCGAGGGTCATTATCAATGATAGCTGAAGGCTAATGAATAAAGGCACGGTGATACATGGACTCCTTTTAGTTAGGAATGCCCACAGAGCAACTTGAGTCGATACAGCTTTTTATTGTGAAAAATACATCTTACAGTGACGAGGAAGGCGACATTTGCCAGGTACCTGCTCTTTGCCTTTTGGCATTTGAGGGAAAACTGGTGTGAATTGTTTGAGATTACTGGAAAAACTCTCAAATTACGCCATGGGCTGTTTTTTTTTTTTTTTTTTTTTTTTAACTCAATGACATTTTACGTCATGCTCCAGTTATTAAATTAAAAGGAATTGCACTACTTTAAACATTTCAAAATGAAACATTGGCAGTGTCTTAAAAAAAAAAAAAAATCTTTAATAATCATTTGGGCCACTGACTCCACTGTTGTTCTGTAATTGGAAGATTAAAATGCATTTATCTCCACTCACTTCCTCGGCAGTTTTGGATTAGTTTAGGTGGACGGGGACTTTGCCTCTTTCATGTGGTATCTCTTAGCCAATAAGGCACTTGTTCCTTGTGTGTGTGTCTGGATGTGTGTGTATGTTTGTGGACAGTGAGGTAGAGATGGTCTAAAGTTTGACCGATATATGGGTTTTTGGAAGCCAATACCGATGTTTTTGCATAGCCGGTATTAAATATCTTTCAATTTCACCATTTCCACACCAAAAAATGAGCGTTTGCCCCTGCGCTTTTATTCTTGGCAAGGTGGAAGCAGCATTTAGACCATCATAGGACACTGAAACTGTCCATAGAATCCCAGACTAATGAAATTATTTCAGCTGGGTTAACAGCTCCTTAAGGCAGGGTGAGGCAGCTTTCACTGCAGGTTTTACAGAGTGCTGAGTAAAATCCTCCCACACCACACAGGAATGACTTCTCTGCTCCGACATCTGATATGAAAATAGTAATAATAGGAACATATTCACCAGCTGCAGTCAGATTTTGGATAAAAGGCTGATATCGGCTCGCTATATCGGCAAGCTGCTATATGGTCTAATCCTATAACAGTGGTCTAAAGTCAGTGAGCCGCTAGCAGCCTCCTGCCCCTCTGCGCGGGTAATAGAATTCAAATCCCCCCCACCTCACAATGAGAAACATGCATCTGAGGCAATGTGAGCTCTCTTTTCTCCCTCTGCCTTTACCTTCCTCCCTCTCTCTCTTTCTCTCCCTCTCTCTCTCTGAAATCCTCTCCACCTCACCATCCCTCCCACCCCTCACCCTGCAGTCAGTGCTTGTCCTAGATTTATTGCTCTCCCCTCACTCTCTCTCTTTCTCTCTCACACACACACACACACACACACACACACACACACACACACACACGCACTCTCACACTCGCTCAGTCATTCACCCACTTAAGCTACTTCTCATTTTCTCCCACACTCTTCACTTCTGATTTGCCAGAGCGACGTCTGTTTTTTAATCCCAGCACAATTAGCAAACAAGGAGACTCTCCCATGACAATACTATACCAAGGTGGTATGATAATATTTCACTTTTTATTTATTTATATTGGGTTTTTTTTGCTTTGCGCTCCCCTCCCCCCTGGCACTCATTAGCTTTGGCACAAAGCCTGCCCAGAATGGTACTTTTATTCTGTTCTTCAAATGCACAAAAGCTTCCTCTGAATATATAAGATTCTCTAAATGCCAACAGAACCCCCCCCCCTCCCCCTCCTAGGAGTAGTACTTCTCATCTGGGACAAAATTGAGAAGTGTCTGTTTTCCAAATTGGGACACCTCCGCGAAAAAACTTCTGGCGGGCGGGAAGCAAATTGATTAAGTGCCCAACAGTGAAATCCATGGGCCCCGAAATACGCTGCCAAAAAAGATCCGGGTCCAGTAGTTAACCATCTCAGACTATAATTATGAGCGATGCTAATTTTCTCCTACACATAAGGATACATTCATATTATCAACACTGCTGCCTTGTGAAAGCGGTCATATCTCAGTGGGAAGCGGTGGCTCTCCAGAGGTGTTCTGAATCTTGACTCTTTGGAAATCTTTTTTTTTATTTTTATTTTTTTTTACAGATAATAAGGATCTACGCATGAAATATGGATGTAATACATCTAAGGATAGCAAGAATTGTGTATGAATTATTAACATTTAGCAGGTGAGATTCATATAGAGCGGTCACAAATGCAGAGACTCTATTGTCTGTAATTATGGCAGGTGATCTCTGGGAAGTGCAGTGCAGGAACACCGCAATGAGCGCCTAGCAACAAAGATGGAGACATGGACATAAAAAAAAAAAAAAAAAAAAAAAAAAAGAAACCACTCCAAATAACACATGGAGAATACCAGTGCGCGTTATTTCCTTTGCGGCCATTTTTATATCATAAAAATGAAAAAGAATAAGGACATAAAGACCTCTCAGGTTTTTACTTTAAGCTGTGAGTATTTTTGGCCATATTCTTACTTTTCACGTGATTCCTGGGTGCCGTGACTTTGACTCTCGCGCTCCTCACCGCCGGTTTGCTTGCAATGCTGCCGATCCAGGCTTTTCAGCTCATTCTACTGTTGCTCTTATTGCAAGTCACTCCGGATCACAGCGCTGGCGAGATGCCCAAAATGTGATGTGATGTAGAAACTCGGAGAGGCTTGATGGCTACTGGCCCTGCTCTCCTTCGTGATTTGGGTATTAAGGTCGGCTGTTTAGAGCATGACAATCCTGAGTGATACAAATCTCCCAAGTCACTCATAATCTCTTGAGACAAATCATCTTATTTATTTATTTTTTTCCCGAGTTCAATTGTTTCTAGATTTTTAGAGACCTGTAATTGTGCTATAGCCCTGTAACTCCACTATGGACTTCAACTGTTTTGAGTTTCTGGTTTCACTCATAATTGATTCCAACCCAATTTGATTTAGAACAAACCTGATGTAAATTAATGTCTGGAGCAAACCATGGAAAATCTCACCTGGACCCAGCTTGTCAATCTGTTTTGTTAAAGGTAAAGTGGCTCCAAGAAATAAGATTGGGGAGTAAGTTGTGCGTGGTTTTCCATTGCTCCACTCTTTCTGAAGTGTTGAATAGGCCGACAGAGGCTGAACAAATGCACAAACCTCTGCAAATTCATATCAATAATAGGGATGGGAGGATATATCCAAATTCAATATATCGCAATACAAAAATGTGACAATGCGTATCGTGGGGCAGAAAAATGAATCGCAGTATTTTTATTCTGCTGTAGCAATCTGCAAATGGTGAATATCACCCTCATCCCTATATGCTGGAACATGGGAGAAGTTTCTGTGGGGAGACCCGAATATTGTAGTTTGCCTCGCATTTCTGTTATACATTGCAGTGTGCATCAATCAATCAATCAATCAAACTTTATCTATATGGAACATTCCATACAACTCAGTGCAATACAGTGTGTTTCCCAATAAAGGAAAGATGAGAAATGAGATGAATAAAGACATGGAATCAAGACATGGAAGTAACGGAAAGAGAAAATAAAAGTAGAAAAACGCATGGTCCATTGTAGCACTGCTCCCTAACTAAAAGCAATTTAAAGGTGCGTTTTCAGCTTTGTTTGAAAATGTCAACCGTTTCCACTGCCCTAATTTTCACAACTGATCTTTTTTTTATTTTATTATTACCAATATAGTAGCCTGTATTTGACGAGCCACGGCGCAGGCTTCAGACAAACCACAAAGCTGCTTTGTTTTGATGACGGCTTCCCCTAAGGATTACTCAAAACCAATACCTAAAACAGCCAATTAGTTATTGGCTGGCAGGTAGCTGAAATCTTTCCTAGCTAGACTTTGAGCCTCTGCCATTTCCAACAATGATAAAAACCCCCAAAAAAACAAACTTGCATCACCTTGAAAGACGATTCAATCATTAAGTTATTTTTGCTGAAATGATGAGTAGCTATCATTTGCTGTGTCATCATGTCAGTTCCCTTAGGATAATCCATGGTTGCTCTCCAGAAGTGAAACAAGGACAGAAAGCGCTTGCATCAGTTTGGTAATTGATCCTATTAGGCATCCGCTGTGGACTAGTGTCTACCTCCTATAGAGTATGCTTTAGAAACGGAGGTATATTCAAGCATTATAAAGTAACTGTTGCAAAATGACAATCATGCAGTTTTAGGTCAAAGAGATGATCATTCAGTGCGAGGCCTTTACGGGTCATAAAATAGTCGAGCGCTTTGAAACGGCATGGGACATCTGTGGCGAGAGTAAATCCACATTAAGAAGCTCTCAATAATGTCTGTGTCGCAAGAAATGGAGTGTGCTGGTCGGGGCGTTATTCATTTTCCTACAAATGCATATCAACGGATAATCCTGAATTTTCTGGGAAATTGCATCAGGGGTGCTGATGCTCGGCTCGCGTCTTTGGGGGAATATTTCCGATGCCGTCGGTCGGTTGTTCCACATTCCACTTATTACCGTATTTGCTTTTTTTTTTTCTCTCCGCAGCGGTGGCATTCCCGCTCACATGACTCGCCTCCGCAGGTATTTGTTAACTCGCTGAGTAATCCGCCGTCTGGGTATACGGCGCCGAAAATCCTCACGGGTCCCTCAAGAGCCGTCAAGTGGAGCACGCTATAAATGAAAGTAATATAAACGGTTGCGGTAATATGGTGAGCTAAAGGGGAAATGGGTTAATTACCAAAGTGTCAAAACACCCAGGAGTGGAACATGATTGCGCATGGTTAAATGGGCACAATGAAAGCATGTTTTCAGTCTTCCTGGGGGGAGTGCACTATAACCAATGCAATGTGACATAGTAACCTATCTCAAGAGGCCAGACCGTGCAGCTCTTTGAAGCTAGGTTCGGGATTCACAGACTCGAGCTCTTCCATTGAACTGCGGTGGGGAAACGGAGATAATACACTGAAGCCACATCTGAACCGATGAGTTAGACCGCTCTGCTTCAGTGGAATTCATTATGTGACCCATGAGTGGCAAGCGGGACTGTTTTGAAGGTAAGCGACGGGACGTAGCGCCACCGCGAACCTGCAGTGTTTAGCCGATGTTAATGTCTATCCGAGTTGGAGGAATTACAGAGGTGCTTGTCACTCACAGCGCTTTCCAGAGCACGCAGCTGTACTGTACATCTACGCATCCGCCATTGGGGCATAAAGTGTGTAATCCAGAGGCCAGGGGATTGGTCGGGGGTTGTGTAAGTCAAATGCAGTCATAATCTGTTAGCACTGTTTTTCTGCCTTCAGCGTTAAGGCAGAAACGCACTGGCATAGTCCGCTGTGCCTGTTTCCAAGCATGCGGTTTTCTCAGTGTCCCGCTGCAAAGAGCCATGTGGCGGATCAGACCACCTTGATGCACCTGCTCCAGACTTGGTTCACTTTTGTCAAGATGACCAGGTTGATTGTTTATCATGAGGTTTCTGGAACCGCAGTGACCTAGTTTGATGACACGATCCATGTTTTTGTGTCCCTCCTCCATGATACATGGTATGCAGGACATTATGTAATCATGGTGCCGTCTGTCTGTTTGTCTGTCTGTGTGTGGACACATTCTTATGAACACAATAACTCAAGAACAATACATGATGGAATACTTACACCACAGGTTCCCCCTATAGAGTAGATGATCTGCTTAGCGTTTGGAGCACCTCGCTGCATAAATCTACACATGGAGGAAAACAGATTTTCTTGAAACTACTATAACTCATATTAATTCATTTTAAGTTCATATTAATACCACCCATGTGTTATGTGCAGACAAGTATGTTGACATAGAAATATATTCGCCAATTAATGCAATAATGAGCTTAAATAAATGACCTAATTAGCATATCTGGTTCTGTTTTAATATATCATGGTCATTATGGCGGGGCACTAGGCAGCTCAAGTGCTTCTTGTTAATCTGGGTGTGGAGAAGTAGGCTACAGGAAGCAAAGACCTGGATGAGGAAATGTTAATCAACAACATCTAAAAAAGCACTTTAATATGTCTGATTTAAATTCACTGCAAAGCACGGCATCATTTTCTTTCCACAATTACATGTTATTCCTCTGCCAAGCAATATAGGCCTGGTTCTTAAACAACAGCTAAGTAGCAGTATGAGTGGTGATTCTAAGTCATCGCTTTAATATTTAATTGTTATGAAGTCCTTTGTGTTTATATATCATAATTTTATATCATTACGATTTTAAATGAACTGTTGATATGGTCACAGGTGTGTTTATTAGCTATTTTATAATAGGATTATATGTTTTATGTCAGTCCCTGCAATGCACCATCAGTTTAGAAACATCAAATTCAAATGTTTGAGTTTTTGTTTCCATTCTAATCAAGCCTTTAGTGACATTTGACCTTTTGTTAATGCATCTTTGATCGTATAATTGTTTCAGTTGGTTTAAACTTGAATATGCTAAAGCAGATGTCTGATATTAAAGGTCAGCGTTTCTCACTGCATCTTGTTAACACTGATTGCCTCACATATCCAAATCTCAGACATCCAAAGAAACCCTATCTATTTTTTTTTTGTTTATTTGATTCAAGGTCTTCATAAATATTTTGTCTCTCATGTTGAATGATCAGCGACCACTGTGTTTTTGTAGCGTTTGTTCTAGCGTGCTTCAGAAGTGACACATGAAGCACGTTGTTGAGCAAGGGGTTTATTTACTATGATCGGAACAGAATCACTCTTGATGTTGTTTAAACAGACAAATTCTAGCGTAGACCGAAGGGCTTAGAGACGTTACGTGGCTCACCGCAGGTTTCTCGTGAACTTTATCGCTCAAGGAACAAAGCTTTAACAAACTAACAACCGTAACAAATATACACATCTCAAAAAGATCAAATCTAAGTATTATCTCCTTAGCAAAGCTGAGCGAGTCTAGAAAACCCGAGCATTCAAAGGCCAAAACAATCCAGAACTCCTTGGCTATTAGCGGTAATTCAATAAGTAACCTCCGTGTGTTGTCGAGGGCTGTTGCTCTGTCTGATAATCTTCCCCGCCGAACCGGTTTAATTAAGACTTCATCGCTTCAGGGTCATTGATTGAATGTGTTCCTGCTCTCTGAAATCCACATCCAGCGTCTATAATCTCGTTGGCATTGATCAGTTTTGCTTTATACTGTTTTCTCTTCCGAGGTTTCTTACACCATAAAACAATGGCATCTTAGAAAAAAAAAAACAGTTGGCCCTAATAACTTAGATCGGTATCATTTTAGGGTTGGCAGCAGATCTTATTGCTCAGTATCTGTCTTTTTACACTCATCTTCAGCCCTATCCAGACGAGACTAATATTACCTAAGGCTGTCCGCTGATTTTAATCAAAAGCAGATCTGCCTCATCTCTTAATTTGTAAAGTAAAAATTCCAATTCCAACTACAAATTTTGCTGTGCTTAATCAGAAAGTGACATATTGTAAAATTTGACGTTTTAGAACTATATCACTGGTGATTTCAGCAAAGTTCAATATGCAAGTGCATTTCAGAAAACGCAGAGATGGAGAGATAATTCATTAATTACATGAGGCCATAATACTGAGGTTCAGTCACCAATACAATCGTCCAAAATCTGGAAGATGGCCTTTGCTCTGCCTTTGTTAAATGCGTGAGATCCTTCAGTGTGGAGCAATGCCTTTCACTACCTTTATCAGTCATCACGAAGGTCCTGAAAACCTGAAAGACCTTTCATGTACAAACGCCATTTTATCAACGTGTCATTCAGGCTTCAGAAAGCGGTCCAGTGAGGTGACTACTGCTTTGAAGGCAGTGTATTATATCATTAAAGCCAAGGATAAAAAGTGTTGTGTCGCTCTCTGTAATGATTCGTCAAAGGCGTTTGACATGGTTGAGTATGGTATAGTGATTCAGAGGCTGGTCAGGTTCTTTCTTCTCTCTGTGAGGTCTTAATGAGCTCAATTTAATGGACTCCTGTATGGTTGGACCCAAGTATTAAGTGCTTGGTCCACTTTTATTACTTCCTCCAAGGTGGTTATGTTTATGCCTGCTGGTTTTCTCTGTCTGTCAACAGGATATCTAAAAAAATTATGAACGGATTTCAATGAAATTTGGTGGATTTTGGTGGTGATCTGGGATTTCCACCACTGGACAATTTGTGTTTTTTAACCATAACTATGAAATCTATGTGATCTGCACTCACTCAGGCTCTTAAAGTTATTATCTGCTTTAGAGCTGCAACGATTAATCGATTAGTTGTCAACTATTAAATTAATCGCCAACTATTTTGATAATCGATTAATCAGTTTGAGTAATTTTTCAAGAAAAATAAGTCAAAATTCTCTGATTCCAGCTTCTTAAATGTGAATATTTTCTGGTTTCTTTACTCCTCTATGACAGTAAACTGAATATCTTTGGGTTGGGGACAAAACAAGGCATTTGAGGACGTCATCTTGGGCTTTGGGAAACACTGATCCACATTTTTCACCATTTTCTGACATTTTATAGACCAAACAACTAATCGATTAATGGAGAAAATAATCAACAGATTAATTAACAATGAAAATAATAGCTAGTTGCAGCCCTAATCTGCTTTTGATATTGTGCAGTCTCAACTGAGGTCCTTTGGATAAAATCATTGGTCAAAATGGCATATGTTGGCAATCTCTGGCCAGGCCTAGGCTCAAAGGTACTGGTACTCTTATAATGCCATACTGCTTTCATCCTATTTCTGTATTTATATCACACACAGAAATATAGAAAACAGTATAGTCTGGGCTGCCAAGATTTATTTTGACCCAGAGATCAGACACAGCAGGGCAAGAAAGCCTTCATGACCTCTGCCAACTTGACATTGAATCAGCTGCAGAGCAAGTTAAAACTTAAGTTACTCTAGCAGAGGCCAAAGCATTATTTTGATCTTAAAGAGGATTAATTGATTGGAAACTGTCATCAGACATAGGCAATAAAATATCAACATGTATCTTTAGGAATTTGAATGTTCCACAAATGTATAAAAATGAACAAAATGCTTTCAGGAAGAAGTATATCAAAATGAAATTGAATTCAAATATGATTCAGAATACTGGATATGCATTTTTTTTTTCAGTTGGTGATTGATCAACATTCATGAACAAACCTACGTATTACTTCATGCCATGTTAAAAACTTGATTGACGAAAGAAAGAAAAATCATTTTAGGGGCTTTGATCCCAGGGTTTGAATGGCTGCAGACTTGAACACCCTATGAAATAAAGGCATGTGGGTCTTGGTGTTGGATGTGCAGCAAACATAGCTAATAACCCTTCAGCAGGACATATACCATCTGTCCTTTGAGCCTAATTTGGTGTATAACTATACATATTCCACTGGTATGAGTGGAGGCCTTATGGTGTGGGCCTAATGGTGTGATGAGTCGCTTGTTTTTATCATTCGATCGTCTCATCCGCCTACCATCAAGCTGTGTATTTCTAAACCTGAAAACTTGTATCATCAGAAGCATCTTGTTAGAAGTTACATAAGGGTGTTTTTCAAACCTGCAGAGAAAAAGTGTGCAGAATTAAAAACATATTTCAAGTTCATGTACCGCAGATACTCCCCATCTGCAGTTGTTGATGTTTTGATTAAATTGTCTGACAGTAATTGCCGCTTATGGACGGTTGCTGTTTGCCCATAGTCCACACAGACCTCATGTGTGAAATTAGAAGCCAGGAGTTATTAGCCATTTCCTGCTCTGGTGTCAATCCCACCACTGTAGCGCGGTTCGTATTTCACTCACACAAGGTTTGCGATATGAGGAACACAGTCAATATCGGAGCGTTCTTATTTGTCAAGTTAAATAAGTTGTCTGGGAATATAGACCCCATGGGCCTTCTACAACGGCTCAGTATTGATATCTGGATTTGTATAATGTATGTATTTCACTGACAGTTAAAGCTCTGACTTTGCCACGACGCTTCATTATGAAATCTGCTCGCTTGGCCATGTTGTTTATGCGGCGCGCCCTGCTTTGTCAATTTGCTGTCTCGGACTAGACAAGGAAAGGAAGGGGGGGGGGGGGAAAGAGGATAGCAGAGACAGTGATTTGCTACTGTTAAAATTTCAATTTTCCACCCCAGAGGAGGGTTGTTCCACATGAAAGAGAATGAAAATGCTGTTCTAGGAGAAAACCGCTTTGGAAGCTATTTCAAGTTCTCGGGTTAGGTGTTCGGTTTTAAGTAAATTTTTGCACAATGTAAACGTCACCTGCTTTAATTTGAGTTGGGGGAAATTGATAAATGGCACACAGGAATGGACATTTTCCATTATTTCCACAGATTGGTTAATTACGTTTTTAAAATTGCATTTAATGGATTGAATTGAGTTAATCCAATAGAATAGTCCATTTTTAGAACATCCATCACGCTGAATTGGCTGCACATGCAAACTAGAGGGAAAGGGACTTGTGGTATCTGATGTATGCAAAAGAAAATAGGCCAGTATGATTCATAGCTTACCTAAACCAGTGGACAACAAACTGTCATGCAATGCAGCCACAACAAAATCCTGCAGGTTTACTTTCCTTTCCTTTCCTTATTCAAACTTTAGTCATCTCCCATCTGGATTATTGCAGCTCCCTACTAGCTGGCCAATCCTGCAATACTCCCTTCAGCCCCTCATCCTGAATGCTGCAACCTGCCTCGTCGTCAACCTTCCCAAATTCTACCAGGTCACACTCCTTCTGCACTTCAAAATTCAAAAAAACCTCAGTGCTGGTTTACAAGGCTTCAAAGGGATCCGCACCCCCCCCCCACCCCCACCCCACCCCATAGCTCCAAGCCACGGTCCAGTCCAACATTGCCGGCCCCATGTTCTGCATTCTGCCACTACTGGCCCAGTGGTAACAGCTCTTTTCCTTCACGGCTGCTCTGTGGTGAAATGACCTTCTCACTTCAGTCACAACAGCGGAAACCACTCCACTTCTTCTGTGAAGGCTGAAAACACTCTTTTTCTTCTTCTCCCCACTCATTCAATCCTTTCCATCTCTGCCCTTAGCTCTTTTGTTTCTTCTTTTAGCACTTACCCCTTGGTCATATTAGAAATATATAGGAATGTTGTCAAAGCTCTTATGGCTCTGATCCCTGACCTCCGTAGTATTGTTTGCTTATAATGTTAGTCATGTAGGAATTGAAGCTGATTGTACTGGTGGATTCATTGCAAGTCGTTGTGGAGGAGTGCTTCAGCTCAATGCCAGAAATGTGAATGTGAATTGAAGCATCTTGCTTTCAGTTCCGTAAATGCAAACAACAGCCAACCAGATCTGTCAGTGTATTTTTTCCATTGCATTTCCATTGTAGTACAGACCTTTATTCAAACTAGCATTTTCTGACAACCCAACCTGCTTATGCATGACTTCTAGGTGATGCTTAAGTCCTTAACAGTCCTTAAGATTTACTGTTAGGATAATGTCAGGTTAATTAATTGCAGCTAACAGAATGGCAAATGCGCATGTTGATGCCCAAGCTAGAATTTTGTTGTTTGTCATTTGAATGTACAATTGATATATTTGGGTGTGATACTTTTAAGCCGTTATATTGGTCAGCTTCACAGACAAAACAGGTGGCAAGCCTGGAACTTGCACTAAGCTCTAGAAAAAGCTTAGTGCTAGTTCGAAAGACGCCATTTAATTAATCAGTTATTATGCTCGTTATTGTGTACTAACCTGGGCTACTTAAAAATATGATTAATGTGATTAAAGCTCAAACAAAGTGTCTACTTTGATGAACTGAAAGATCAATCATCTTCATCCCTATTCAAGGAACAGTGGGTTCTCTCTGTTGATTAGGGTTAGACATACAGTATATACCCTTCTGCGGTATTTAAGGATTTTATGTGACTTCAAAGGTAATATTAGCATCATGCTTAATATAGCCATGTCAAATATGAAATGACATCGCATCTGTATGGGAATACAGAGGCGATGTCAGCGCTGAGAATGCCCGTTGCATATTTATGAGCGTGCTCAGTTTCATATTCCCATTTCCCATGTCAGAGGAAAGTTTTACAAGAGCTCTTCATGCCTTGACAAATTACAGTGCGCCCATACTATTGGGTATTAGAAGACAGCGGCATAGTTGCGTTGAAGAACACAGGAGCCAACATCTCCACTCATTTTTGCCAAGTTTGTCATTGTTCCACGCTCAAAGAGTGGAGGAACAGTGGAAAAAAAGTGGGACTTGTGTGCCTGTCAGGGTAAAATAACATGCCGTCAAAACAAGTGCACCCTGCTGCACCCCGCACGGCATTCTCTGAGCCTTTGTTTGTTAAGTATTGACAGCGAAAAATGATGGTCGATATCTGTTTTGAACTGAGGTAATTGTCTTTCATCTTGCCCTCCACCATAATTGAGTGTGCCGACTTCCAAAGTAAATAGTTCTGTGGAGTGAATGTTGGATAACAGCTCCAGAACTGTGTTTACTTGAAGTGGGGGGAAAAAAAAAAGAAAGACTTTTTTTCTTATCTCTTGGCAAATGATGTAAGTTTGCCAACACACCCGGAGTAATAAAACGGGTCTGTCGCTGCACTTGTCATCGGTTGGGTATAAAGCTTTTTATCCTCATGTTTTTTCAGTCTGTTAAGAGTGTTTGATATGAAAACAGATATCTCCCCCCCTCTTGTTTTGTCTTTTCGGGAAAGATGTAGGCTGTAGCTCCACTGATGGCCAGGGTTTGGTGTTGGTTCCAATCAGATGAAAAGCCTCCTCCTGGTTCTCAGCTGCTCGTCACACAGCAGGTGTTCCGTATTTGCTGTATTGCGCTCTTTGCCGGCGTGAAGAGAGGCAGCCATGTTGTAGGCTCCTGCGAGATTGCCTATCATCTCGCTTCTGCAAAGAAAGCGTCTGTAGCCTAAGAATTAGCCTGGAGAAGCCTCGGCTCTGAAGCCTCAGGATTAAGACCGTACACCATGTCGGGCTAATATGTCTCTCGGCTGCGTTGCTGTGATCACGCGAAGATTTCACTCATGTAAGGCGAATCAGAAAGTACAGTAGACAAATGCCTCTGCAAGTGTGTGCAGATTGTCTGCCGGTACAGCAAAGTCGTCACGTGACGTCTTTGATGGGTAGTAGCCACTAGCATTCCAGGAAGCTTCAGCTGCGGGTCAGCCCACTGGGACTCTGCAGGAACTGTGCCCCCAAGACATGAGGAATTAGTTTCCGCTTATCTCTCATTCACAGCCATATTGGCTAATCTTATCTCGCTGGCTCTGTGTTTAAGAACAGTCTTGTGAATTATTTGCTCACCCTTAGTGAAAGGCTTCCAGGTACAAAGTACTCTAGAGTGTGCTGTGCTTGGGTGAGGAAAGGATTAAGGATTGAAAAGTCTCTCTTGGTATTGTTCTTGCAGGTGAATATCTTTTTTCCAGCAGTAAATTTTTTATTTTGCTGGGTTTGGCTGGGTCACAGAATCGAAAAGGGCAATACTGAGCTGCACATTTCAGACAGGCTGTCTTTAAGCTGAGCTTCCCAGCACCGATCTTAGAACCTAAGTACTACTCTATTGAAAATCTTGAGACCTGGGATGCCCATTTCAAAAGTTATCTGTGTGTTCAGGTACCGTATGAATTAGGGTTCAAGAGTTTTCTAGAGTTCTCCTATCATCTTCTCTACCATCCTCACTCCCTGATAGCTTCCATTACAAGCTATAAAACAATATTCTATAATAGACTACTTGGCTGCTGTCCAAGGATATACCTCATCCATTTGATACCCGCAGACCTAATTGTCTGTGGCAATCAAGCCTCCAGCTTTTAGTGGTGTGTGAGAGTATGTACTCACTGTGGGTACACAAGCCTTTTATTTAAGGTCGTCTTCTCACCTGCTTTACCTTAATTGGTCTCAATCAGAAGTGAATTTAGTACTTTGGTGCACTAGTTCAATGGTTTGGTGATGTTTCCATCAACAAACAAAACATGTACAAAGTCGTGTGATCATTCATCAGATGGATTATGAAGATACACACTGACATTGAGAGGAAAATGGCAAGCATAGGTGAAGCATCTATTCATCCGGTCATTTCCTTTCATTTCCAAGGAAAAAGCAAAGAGAGTTACATGTCTAACTGTAACGCAATGAGGAGCTCACTGTACTAAATGCTTAGACCAGACTAATTAAAATCATACTAGTATTCTTGACATAAAAAGACCCACCACAAACGGACCATTTTGGGTCCTGAACAACACTTTGGAATCACTGGCTTAGACTGTTCATCAGGTATAGACCATATCCTGAAGAATGGAGTCATTACAATATAAGCTTCATCACTTTCTTAGATTATGCAGAGTTGTAGACACGATTACCATATTATAAATGGAAAAGCTATGAGACAAATTAATTCTAGACATGGTAGTTTTGTCAGAACAAAGTTGAGCACTATTTGAGGAGCAAAATTACTTGCTCAGTCCGGTGATTTATTGACACCTCATACATAGCTTAGTCTACCAAGGAGAGCCAAGTAGTGCAGCTTGTTTTGAAAATAATTGCGATTAAAAATTATTGTCCTTCGGTAGTATACAGTGTTGGATGATGTAAAAGTGCAAAACTGTCTGCAAGGTTTGCCTGAATCTAAATAGCATGACGTATTTCAAAAGCAATACATTGTTTGATGTTTTGGCTCTATAATCATAATGCTTTGGGTAGCATATGACACAAATGAGGTTAAAGTGTGTGTCGGCTTTGATTTAAGCAAATTTGACGGCAGCCCTTTACATACCTGGTCCCTCCGATTTCAGGGTGCCAACGGTATTTGGACAAATTAAGATCACATAAAATCAAATAGTGAATTTTCATATGTAGTCAAATTTCTTGATGTGCAATGACGCATCAATGAATGCCAAATCTGCAAGCCATCAACATTGCCAGACTCTTGATATGATGTCGTTAGTGTATCTATTCAGCCTTTTTCCTTTCCCTGTATGTTATTAGGACTCATCTCTGAATACATTTGGCTCCGAAGTACTCTGAAGCATTGAGGAACAGAAGTGGCTGTCTAAATGAGTTCAAGTAAACAAGGGTCAGAGCTATCAAACTTGCTTTGAATCATCAGGCCGCCACTGCAGACCGAGCACAAAACTAGTCATTCATGTCTGTCTTTTTTCGCCGCGCTGAGTTCACTGTGGAACTCTATGGGAAACATCAGCGGGGAGGAAAAAAAAACAGCTAAATCACCCATGCCCAGAGCGTGATGGTATCTGGCAGCTTGTTTGCATCTCTCCTGCATGCGATTTGACGTTGTTTTCATCCACTCTGCACATCGTAGATGAACTTGTATAGAGACGCAGCAAACTGTAAAGAAGGCTCGGTCTGCCATCTATTAACTACAAAGAACGTCAAATGGCAGGGTGCAGGAGGAAGACAAAGGTTTCTCACTTAGCTGGTCTGTGATTCAATAAAACAGCATGCCATTTTCCACTTAACTATTTATCATCCATCTCCTCTGTGAATTCAGTTAGCGAAGTCTGTAGACTTTTTTTTTTTTTTTTTTGTCTAGCGACTTGATCATCTTTTCGTTTACCCCCACCCCCGCTATAATGCAGTCTGTAACTGGAAATGTCTGGCTCAGGAAATCTTTTCTAACTGGACAGAGATGAAGCAGCAAATGGACTGCTGCAGTGACTGGGTGAAATGAAAGATTTTGACGAGGACGCAATTAACTCTACTTTTTGTTATCGTTTAAATGCAGCAGAGGAAGTTTAAGTTAAGAATATGAACACACAACCACACACACAGTCGTCCCCCCCCCCCCCCCCCCCCCATCTCAGTCATGTGCACACTGGACCGGAGAGCTGTTCGGAGAGCCACTAAGAGCTTGTCAATAGAAGAAAATTAAATTATGAGCCCATTTCATAGGGGCAGGAGTTCTCAATGCATTTGTTTTTCTTTCTCATACCCATTCAAGACATACGTTGGGAGAATATTAATAAATCTTGTTACAACTTCTGTATCTTTTCATATCCACCAAATAAACCTAGATGCATCATGAGCAATAACTTAAATCTCCTTGAAGCTAACTCTTCCACACAAAATACTCCTTGGCAATTTATGACTTATAGCTTCAAACATGAGAGAAGATGTAATAGAAAGAAAAAGAGAAAAAGACAAGATCTGTATTTCTTTTCACGCTTGCTTCTAACAGGCACAGCAGGCTTCTTATTTAATTTTTTGGTTTGGTTCATGTTTGGCTCAATGCCAAAGCTTGCTCATTCCTCTGTAGATATTGTGTAATGTATGATACATTGTAATTTTGTAGGACTTGATGCTCTGTATTAGTTCTAAATAATTTCTTTGAATCACAGCGGTTGCTCTTTGATAAAGATCATGTTGTCATCCTTCTATCTAAAGGGTAAGAATGTATTTATAAAAGAAGCAAAGATGAATTTCAATTATTTAGACCTGACCACCTGCAATGGCTACCAGTGCTAGTACTAAGAAGCTGAAATATTTTTAGCTTTTTTATTTTTTTTAGCTTTATTGTTTGGTCTGAACCATCATGGAAAAGTTTCCTTTGTAACTTTAGTGTAGCATTTCTTTAGCTTAGCTTGTGTCCATACTAGTTAAGAGTAGGGATGGCACGATATATGCTTATCTCACAATATGATTCGATACGCAATATGGGGTTCACGATTCAATACAACCACGACACGATGTATTAAATAAAAGTTTAACGACAACAAAGTGTTTATTTCTGAGCCACAAATCTTTCTAGCAATGGTTTTAGCTTGCTAGAATGTAAACAACAATTTCAAAATGTCATTACAAAGTGACAATAATATAATTTGGATGGAGAGCTTGTGAAATTGTGATGGTCAAGCTGTCTCATTTGTGATTACTACAGCAGAATAAAATGTAACTAATATCGTTATTCATTTTTCTGCCCCACGATACGTATTGTCACATTTTTGTATCGCGATATATTGCATTTCGATATATCATCCCATCCCTAGTTAGGAGCACATGAAGAAATAGCTGAATATGAGCATCAGTCCAGACTGTGGTTTGGCCTCAGTTCATTTTGTTATTCTAGGTGTTCCAAGCATGAGGAACTGCTGGATATCAGATGTCAACATCCATCTCCTTCTATCCATACAGTTTTGAGTTTTGTGTTTGTTTTCTGTAGTTGGCTCAGATAACATTCTCACTCCTAACCAACCGCACTGCAGTTCTCTTGTTAGAGGACTGAGATCCATATTTTCAGGCGTCTCGGTGCGGCTGTTTGGTGCCAGCAGAATTTGAATGGCATTCTTCTCACCTGGACAATCGACCCAAACTAAAAGAGGAAACGCAGAGTTCGAATAATAAAATGAAACCCCTCCAAACATTCTTGCTGTCAAAATCCCATTAAAAATTCACTTTGTAATGCTGCAAGAGGTAGTTTTTTTTTTTTATAAGAAGGCACTGGCTCCAGTCAACATTTGTCTGAATATTGCTGCTGACATTGCTAGTTACCTATAGATCATATTTGGCTAAACAGCCTATAAATAAGTTGTGTATCCTTCTGGGAGGGGGATTTATGAGCTTCAAGCAGCATTTCTGTGTTGCTGTCTGACCTAGACACCGCATCTTCTAAGTGCCGTTCACAGAGCAGCTTCCTTTACTCATCCCTCTCAATTCACGATCGTATTTTAGAGATGTTTCACTGCTTAAAATCTTACAAAGTGCATATTTTAATGCTATTTTCAAAATTTAAGTCTAATTCCTGTTAGTAGGAAAAAAAAAAACGGTTTATCTTGTTCCTGGGAAACAGTCTTTAGGCTACTAGGACATGGTCTGAAATATCACGAACAGCTGCAGCCAGATCATCACACTACAGATAGGCTAAGCCAAATAAGCACACTGAGAAGTATGAATTAATTTATTTCACTTACAGTTTGGAAACTATTCAAAGCACTGGAATGGCACCAGATGCCACCAAATGGGATTTAGAGGAGTATTTCATGCTGCTACTCCCCCCCTCCTAACTGGCTACTCTTTTTTTTTTTTCCATTCGGCTTACATGTGCTGGTAGGGCAAATGTACGTGCTTGCGTGCGGTACTTAGTGCACTAGAAGAAAACAAATCAGATCTTCCTTTTTTTTTTTTGTCAGTTTTTTAGTATCTCTCATCATAAAAAAAAAATCTCTTCCTCGCGGCTCTCCAGGCCATGTTAAAAGTCTTTTCATTCAGTGTTTTTTTTTTTTTTTCCCCCAGTAGAGGCTAAGATTAGAAGACTTATCCAACCCTATTGCTTTTCTCTGCCCTCTCCGTAATGGACTGGCCAGATTGGACAATGTCAGTATCTTTTTGTCTGTATTTTCTCTCATCCTGCTTGTTGAGAACAAGTGGAGCGAATCGTATATCCCGAGGACTATATCCCTTGGTCATTTAAGGTCTGTGTCCCACCAAGAAGCACACTGATGCATTTAAGCCCAGCTGAAGCCAAGTTTTAAGAGAATGTGTTGTTTGTGGACTGTACTTTTGGGCTTTCATTAAGGACTCATCAAGAAAACCGCCATGATTTGAGGCACAAATATCATTCTTGAGTCTTGATGCAATTTGTGTCATTGTTTGTCATCCTGATTCCTTCCCCCCCTTTTTGGAGTGAGGAAAAAAATCCTTTAAGGGTTTTTACAGTGCCAGTGACATTGCAGCAAATCCCTCCTCAGCTGTTAGTCACTTGTCCTCTGGTCCACTTTTAGGGTGCACCAAGCATGTTTGGAGTGGTTTAATTGAACTCGGGAGTGTTTACTCCTGCTCTGGTGGGAGCGATGCCATTTAAACTTGGGCGGCACCAAATTACTGCACAGGCAATGCAGGTCTCTGTCCTCCTCCTGAGTGAAGTGTGGCGCGGTTCGTTAGGAGTGAGAACGTGATCCAATTCAACTGCAGGAAACGACCCCAAATCATGGTTTTATGGGTGTAAGGAGATGCTAATATTCAGCTGTTTCTTCATGTGTTCTTAACTGGTTTGAACACCAGAGAAGATGAATTACAGCAAAGAGCGCAGACAAATCCATGATGCTTAGCTAAAGTTACAGGGACTGGAATCAGATTTGTTTTGACTCCCCCTGTTGCCAAAATCTCTAACCTGGCTGGATGACAGGTTGCCAAAACTCTAATGTCTAATAAACGGACTACTTATGAGTCCATGTGACTTTTGTTTACAACCCCTGGTTTGATTGTAATTGGGCAATGAGAGGCTTAACGAGCCAAATCCAAAAATACAGCAAAGCAAATTTTTCCACTATGGTTCAGACCAAAGACAACAAACTGTAGGTGTCATTGCACCCTTAAACTTGCCACGCTCCTTCCTTCCTTAGACCACTTTTCTTTGGTCATTTGTCTTTTTTTTGTCATTCAATTGAGAAAATATTGCATCCTTTGAATTCAAGAACGCTACGACTACAAAGCCTTCCCGGCACCTTTTGGCACGCAGCACGTACGCTGTTTTACATATATCCATTAGCCATTCTAAAGGCATAGGCTGTCGTTATAAATTAAGATGAAGTGGAACTGCAGGCAGCATGCAGCATAAATTGTAACACTGTGAAAAATTTCATCCAACGTCACGTAGCCGTTGTCTTAATCAATCCTCCCTTAATTTCCCTCTCCTCTCTGATTAGTCTTTCATTCGGTGCGTTGGGCAGGGCCGCCGCAGATACACACACTGACAAGCCGAGTTGATGACAAAAAAATGAGAGTATGACAGCGCTATAGGCATTGAGACTTCATCGAGACAGTTTTCAGAATAACCTGGCCAGAAGTAATTAATGGCCACCACAGTCAACGATTGTTTGAGGGAAGGACGGGTAATGAAACTTTTGTTCTCTATAAAGCGAACTCCACCCATGCACAGAGGTGAAAGCATGCTGCCACTATCTGTCTCGCACACCGCCATGAGGCTCGCTGCCAGACCGGTACACCGTACTCAGAAAGAGGAGCACTCAATTTCACAGAGTAAATAGTTCTTAAGCTGCAAGTTTGAAATTCTCATTCATTCCAATTTTACGGCAATAGCAAGACTACTTTATTAGACTAGCATGAAGTTAGGCTCTGGTGTATTCGCTACATCCAGAGTTTAAAAAAAGATAATTACACCAGCAGTGGTGCTTGAAGCTACATTACGTGATGTTTATATGTGTAATGTAACTGTACGTTTTTTTTGTAAATAAAATCCACCCATCAGCGCTGCATGAGACCACCTAGTTTGTCCCATTCCAGCCCCTGTGGTCGGACATGACCGTGGAGGATGGAGGGAAAATTTCTTAAACAAAGAAGAGAGTCAAGTCATGATCTCTGGACTATTATGGGTTGTAGTAGGTGAAGTGTAGCATGGCTGAAACCACTCTACAGGGATTGACTTCACTGCCTCCGCCCTCAGCTGTCCAGAAAAAACAGAATTAGCCTAGATATTCTGAAAGTCCCCGAGCAAAAAAGGAGAGAGATAAGCAGCGCAATAAAACAAGAAGAAATATCGGCACTGCCTTCACTCTATGGAATTATCTCAAGGAGACAACAGCAGATATGGCTTCTGTTTTAATGGACAGGTAAAAAAATCTTACTTACAAAGTTTGATTACTATCGAGCAATTTCCAGTGTGAATAAATACATTTGTAATATGTTTTAGCCTAGCCGCTAACCAGTGCAATTACCTTAAGGATGAATTGTTAGCCTAGCGTTAGCAGCTTAACCAGTGCAGTTACTATGAGGATAAATTGTTAGCCTAACGTTAGCAGCTAACCTGTGCAGCTACCATAAGGATAAGTTGTTAGCCTAGCGTTAGCAGTTAGTAGTAGTTCAGTCAACACAGAGTAAGTTATCAGCCTAGCAGCACGTTAATATTTGTTGATATCGGAATGTGTTCTCCATCTCTCCATGGGGAATATAGAGCTATATTGTCAGCTAGCAAGCTTTGCTGAGAAATGCATTTTCTGGAGTTACATTCATTTTCAGTGCCAGCCACTTGTTTCTAAGTTTAGTGAGATGGCTAGTTTGACCATCTGGTGGCCACATATCATTGTATGATGATATATGTCTGTTACACAAATGAAAGAATGGCACGTTCCCTTCGTTTGTCCAGCTGTTCCTGTGGATTTGTGACGTCGCGATAAGGCACCGGGGAAGATTTCACTGAACAGTACCACTCATGGCCACAGGGCGCCGCTAAAAGCAACATTACATCGTGTAGCATTAATCTGCTCAGTAATGATAAGACACGCTACTCATGTCATGTAGTGCATTCTTAAAAATAAAACAGTTGGAAATTGTGTAGGTTTGCATATCCTATTAACAAATTCTTAAATTTATGTTGTGCTTTATTCATTATTGGTGCAACAGAAGCCTAGAGGTTACAGAAGTGGTCTTGTGACTGGAAGGTTGCTGGTTCAAATCCCAGCTGGTGAAAGCGAATGACTAACGCTCTCCCCTCCCTCAACAACTGCTGTCAAGGGGCTTTCGAGTAAGTGCTGCTCAGTGGCCGACAGTAGAAGACTGTGGTTGTAATGGCAGCTTGTGAATATGTGGAAATGTATGGATTTGAAAAAGGGCGTTGCTGGAAATTAACAAGTGTGCTTAGTCAACTTTCCCTAAAGGTTTAAAAGAAAAAAAAAGCCTTGCCTGTTGTGGTTGTCCATATACCATGTGTCAGTATATACTGTGTTTCTATGTAAGTTATAAATATGTCACTGTACAAATACCAATCCCCTGTTCATTTATCTTACTTTGTGACAAAACAACTCAGAACTGAGAATGGCAAGAGTCTGTCGCATGGCTGGGTAAATTGATTGAATGAAAGCAGACGTAATGACACAGTACTATGACAAGGTAAAAGCTTCAGCCTGTACTGCCAACCTCAGAGTATAAACCACGTCAAGAAAAACAAAGTGGTATTTGTGTTATGTGTGTGTGTTGCATATCACGTTAAAGTATTCACACACAAACTTACAGACAGCCTCAACCCTTTCTTATGTCGATAAAAAAACAAAAACAAACATGCTCGCAATGTTTGGCCAATGCAAGTTCAGTGTGTGAGTTGGTGTCAGAGCATGCAATACAGAATCCACTTCTGGGACACCGCCGGGGCCCCATCTTGAGTTTGAGTTACAGCTTATTTTGCGGCTCCTTGGAAGTAAGCCCCTTCCATTGATCCCCCGGGTTGCTGAAACGAGCTCTCCTTTTGCATTCGCTTCCCCCGGAGGCTGGATCTAAATTACCTCCCACCCTCGAAAGTTATCGCCCTGGTGCCGCTTTTAAAACCCCGACGTCGCTCGGCCCGACTCTGCGAAAATCACACGGCTGCCACTTCCAGGCCCTCCATTGTGTCCATTCTGAGCGGCGGTTTCTATACTGTAGAGATTGCCTTCCATACGTGTGAATCCGGGCAGCTGCAGCTCATTCTCCCCGTGTGAAAGCGACCTGGCGGATGGGACGTCAAACCTCAACATCTCTATCCCTCTTCTTCTCCCCCTCCCTCGCTCTCCTGCTTTTTTTTTCTCCCCCATTTTCTTAATTCCCGTCTCACTTGTTTTTCTCTCACTTTGTGTCTCGGTCTCCTCCCTTTTATCTCCTCTCTCTTCGTGACTCTTTATCGGTCTCTCTCTCTTCACCACCCCCTTTTTTTTTTTTCCTCTTCATCTCTTCCCGACAGTCTCTCTTTTCATTATTCCAACTGTGACAGCTACATCAAAAGTAATAACTCGGGTTGCTGGTATAAATGAGAACCACAAGAGTATACATTAGCATTAATACTTTCACCAAAACAATGTTTACAGAATGCAGTACTGGTTAAACCGTTGTTTATAGCATGTGTGGGGGGTTTGGAAATGGTCTGAATCTGTTTAGCACTATTTTTCCACCAGGTACATCAAAAGAAACCCACAGTTACCGAAATTCCACACACCAAATACAAGCATCCCGGAGCAAAATTCTGGTTATGTTGCTACCAATTTTACAATCAAGGGGACCCTGCTATTTAGGCTCCACATCCGAAATCTTGTGACCAGCATGTGGCCTGTTTCGCACTGGGCTCTCAGCTGTCGGAGCGATGGGGATGGCACTTCCAGGGTCAAGTGCCGAGTGCCCCCCTCTCAGCTAGAATGAGAATGCTGAACAGATGTTATACTGACTGGTCCGTCTGTCTGCCTCAGTGTGTAATGGGCCAGCATTTAGTCAGTCGGTCTGCCTTAGCTTTTAATGGGCTAGTGTTTAGTCAGTAGGTCTGAATATTTAATGGGCCAGTGTTTAGTTGGTCTGTCTTGGTGTTTAATGGGCCAGTGTTCAGTTGGTTGGTCTATCTTGATATTTAATGGGCCAATCATTAGTCGGTCACTCTTTCTTCGAAGTTAATGAGCCAATTTTTAGTCGGGCAGTCTTTCTTAGTGTATAAAGTCACAAGCATTTTGAGATAATATAATGTGATGTATTTCCTGTTGAAACAGGATATTAGGTCGGGACGTACCGTGGGGAGGGATCGTTCAAAAGAGTAAACCAATGGAATGTCAGTTAGGGAGAGAAAGGCAGGTTTATTTGATGGGAGGGGCGGGATTGCTCAACAAACAATATTTAGTACATAATGAGGTCACCATTAAAGACGCATTGTTTTCCAGGAAGTAAAAGTAGCAGGATTTTGACATAAAAATTAAAGAAATTAAACATTTTTGGCATTTATTTTTAGATAAGCGTATATTATGGAATGGAAAATTAGGTACAATCTTTAGTCATCAGTCTTTTGTTTGTATGTAATGGGCCAGTCTTTAGTTTAGTCTTTCTTAATATTTAATATATAATAGTCTGTCAGTCTATCACAGTATTTAATGGACCAGTGTTTAGTCAGGTGGTCTGCCTTAGTAATTTATGGGACAGTTTTTGTTAGTGTAAACTTGATCAGCTTTTGGTGGGCTGATAAAAGGGAGCTGGTACTACATAACATTTAAATCATAATGTCACACCAGGGGATACATTTAAGGCATTCATGAGTTCAGTAAATGTAGAAAAAGTTGATGGCAGCCACATAAAAATTTGAGTCATGTGCTGCAACTAAAACCATCAATTCTGGTTTGGCCATATGTCCGATAGCCGTATATTGGATGGCCACAACAATGATCTGGGTTATCGACACTAGATTGTGTGATGCAGCGGTGATGAATGTGCGTGCCGGTGTCTGGGTTCATGTGTGTAATTTGTCCAGTTCAGTGATGAGTGCCGGTGTTAGAGGTTTCATTGGATTTTATTGACTCTGTCTCTCTGCCTGACTTGGTCTTTGGTGTGGTTGGCTGTAAATAGAACTGTGGTTACTCCTCCATAGACTGGGTTCAGTGTGATTTGTTCACGGACGACACACTCCCCAAGGACTCGAGGGATAACATGAAATGGGTTCAATCCACCTGTGAAATCGTGAAGTATTTGATCAAAATAAATAGTCGTATTTGTTAGAGATGCACCGTTGTGTCACACTGTACTGTGCGCTATATAGTCATGGCAGGCTGCCTTAAAATAATCTGAGACTGAAAAATACTAAAACGAACCAAAAATTCCATTATTTATGAATTTACTTGCATTGAGACCAAAGCATGTTGAAGTGCGTCATTTGGAAGCATCTTGTTGTATGAGTCAAGTAATATTGGTACATTGTTATAGCGGTCCTTGTGGGCCGATGTCCTGCAGACTTTTGGTCCTACATGATGGTTAATGAGCCACACCTGGTCTGTGTCTGTCTGAGACCAGGTGTGCCTCATTAAAGGATGATTCTGGTTATTTTCAACCTGGGCCTTATTGTCCTAGCTTTTGCCCTCATGGCGATTGATTGCGTGGAAATTTCATCACTCGCTTCACTGGAGAGCATTCATACCTCCAGGTCACCGGGAGCGCTGTTGTGCCAGCACACATACACAGTACCAACGGTAATCTCCAGCAGGTGAATCCAAAAAACAATTAAAATGAAAAACCCTGGTCTACACCCTGTATAAAACCTTTAGAATTGGCTATGTTAGCATGTAAAATAAATCCTCCGTATTATTTCCTTCATGCCACTTTTGCTCTGCCTTAATTTGACTTGTCAAACACAACACCAACTAACTGAATTATTTCGATTGCATATTCAATGGCAAATGGCAGACATAAACATTAAGATGTGCACATTACTTATTTAGGTAAACCTATTCCCATCCCACTTATTTTGGTCGAGCTTCCGCCCCACAGCACCACCACTGTGACTAACACATTTCCTGTGGGACACTGTGGAATGTGTGTTTTTTTGCACAGTATGGCAATAACTATGATGTAAACAAGGGCAAATGATTTGGATTTGACAGCATATATTTATGAGACTCTTGTTTGAAATGCATTATACAGCATTTAATCCATCTTTTTCTCATGTGGTAAATATAAAAAAAACCTTAAGATAGAATTTCTGTGCAGCTGTTGAGCAGATGCACACTCCAGTAATTACCTTGCAGTGTCCATCACATTCTCAGAGCTGCGTAGTTTAAAAATCAACTGATTTGTCCAGTATTAAGGCTACTATGTTCTACTCGTGTGTTTGAAATCCACAGACTGCTCTTTGTTTGCACAAGCTGGCTAGGAAAGCATATAGGATGATTCCATTGTGAATTTCATTTCATTTCGACTTTCATTTTGAATGGATCTGGGTAATTGAACAAGGTGGTCACTGGTCACTGGCATAGTATATGTGATGCTGATGTGCTTTTGTACCCTGACCCTGATGAAGACCATATCTGGTCGATACGCTTTGGTCTTGTTGTTAATGATGTAGCCACTTTAATAAGGGTTTTTTAATTACTTTTATACGAGCAGATGGAGTGCCTTGGCTTTCCCCTGTTTAATTGGAGATCTTGGTTTTTACACTGTTGGATAGTGATGTTTTACCAGCAAGAAATCTCCAATAGCACTTATTGTTCATCAGTTTAACAACGTTTCATCTAATCTGGCCAGCCTCCTCAGAAAACTAGACCTGTAGCAGATAATGATTATTTTTTATTTTTTTCCTTTTTAAAATGTTAAACTTTTGAATAATTACAATATTAAATGTATAATATGATTTGAAGAAGATGATTCGAAAATTATTTTGAAAAACAGTATATGGCCAGACACCAGCTGGCCCCGCTACTAATGTTTTGTTATATTTCTTTTGAGCTGAAAAACCATACAAGGCATATTGATTGGTTCATTTTTGGTAAGAGGTTATTAGTCATTAGTAGTCAGTGGTTTGTAATAATTGTTTGTAATTGCAGAAGGAGCCGAGTTTACATTTATTCTTTATCCAAATGTCAACCTTTTTTTTTGAGGACTGCAAATGCTCTACCTTAGAATTCAGAAAGTGATGTGGAGCTGCAGCTTAGCGGGCCCAATCAAGCTGATACCAAATAAGTCGTCCTTTTCATGTCACAGCAGACTAGAATGTTTGTGCTTTGGACCACAAACCTTTCATTTCAAATTATTCCATCAACCTTTCCCTGTTTGTCATCACTGTGTTATTTCGGCCCGTCCAAAACGTCACAGCTCTAGAGAGGCAAACACAACAAACAACAAAATGGATCATTACATTCATGAATCATTCTGATTCACGAATATCTTTATTTACTATGTACTTTTCAGGCGCTGAAATACATCGTTAAAACATAGTCAGATTACTGTAGTAAGTTGTTACTAACATGTAAGATAGTCATTTTGCAAACTGAAATATTACCAATTACCAACAAGATTACCCATTGAGAAACAACAATATTGGGAAAGTGTCAAGTTCATGTAATCTGTTTCCTTCATTGTTTGTCTCACGTCAGTGATTACCTGGGGTAGCAGATTTGGAGCTTAATAAAGATCTTAAAAACATTGATGGATATCTTGCTTTCACTGTTGTTTAATGTAACTCCCTGGTTTGAAAATATAAAACCTAAATAAAAAAGCTGCCTCCTCCCTTGGTTTGAAATTGCCTTGGATTTACTTCGATAAAAAGAACACAAAAAGGAAGAGGCTCTTGAAAAACTGGACAGATCCTTAATCTATAAAAATCTAGTCTTGTTGGCTTGTGGTCAGTTGGCAGCATGTCGGCCTTTTCCTTGACTCCCAAAATCCACAGGCCTCTCTAGTGTTAAACTCTATATAGAAAAGTAGATGTCACATCGGCCAATCAGAGTTAGCCGACACGTACACTTAACTCCATGAATGGGAGGAGTTTCATCATGGAGCTTAAGCCAAAGTTTCCAATATACAATTGTTTTTGTGGACAGGTTTTATGCTTGCCATGTGTAAAGACTAGTGCTTGTCCTACCATCACTGATTGCTGTAACAATTAAGGTTGTATTTCTGTAAATTAGCTTGATGCCACACATTTTAGCTTAAAGTAAATGGGTGAGTGGAGAACTATAAAGTACATTGCGTAGATCAGTTTGTAACAAACATAACGGGAAACAAGAGCATGCATGTGACACAATGCACATAGAGGCTCATGCACTGCCCCTCACGTCTCTCATTAATTAGTATTCCTCATTATATCGAGTTCAATTACCAGGAGATGCCAAAGAATTGTGACACGTCAAACAGGCAGGCAAGGTTAAATGCAAGGTACATCATGTACTCTAAGTCAGCTGCATGTGTTTCAGAGTCTGTGCATACACAGATACAGTATATTTGCTCAGTTTCAGCATATTTTGACAGCAGTCATTGTCACATCATTTAATTCAGGGGAACTAAGGCTGCTTGCTGCTGCAGCTCAAATCACTATTGGGCATTGCCATTGTCTGAGCATGCCATAATTGACTTGGGAATGAAAAAAACTCTTATCTCCTACATTGTGTTTTGTAGAACAAGCCCAAAATAAACCTTGGGATTTGGGTATTTAGCCAATGTCCCTGGGTGTTTTTAGCAGACAGTGTGAAAATGTTTTTGCTACTCATGCGTATCATTGCATGTTGGACTCAGTTCTCCTTGTTTGTCAAGTGTGGTATATTGTTGAATTTAGCACTACCTGAGCTTTTGTTACCATGACACCATGCATAACTGACAAAGAAAAGAAAGACGCGTACTAAAATCAATTCTATTCACTGCACACATGGAATAGAAAACAAGAAAATAGGCATTCATTCTTGCGATATACACAGGCATACCGTTTTTTTCATTTCATGTTAGCAATCTGAGGACAGAAACACTGTTCCTCTTTGAACTATTTTCAATTGCTCCCACTTTCCATTGCCATTGTTTCAGGCTTTCATAACAGAGTATAATGCAGTTTCATATAGCAGTTCCTGTCCAGGATTTAGGCAGAAGGGCAACTGACATCATCTGTACATATGGAAGGAAACACAGAGGTGCTGGGAAATGGAGCAGCTATTGTGCTAAATTGAGTGGTTGGAGTAGTCTCTCTCAACTAATAAACAGATATAAACAGTCATTATATCAAGTATAAATTAATCAATTTAGGACCACAATTATTAATTTTTCCTTCCAAATCATCTTGCAATCAACTGAGACGCGCTCAACAGAGCGCAAACCCGAAGTTACACACCCTGCCTTAAGCCATTTAATCTTTGACATTGTATTTATTTAAGATAATGACTCTTTTTTTCATAAACCAAAGAAACATTTAAAAAGGAAAATAGCTTTTCCATCTGGAATGCCATTGGATTTACCATTGTCACATAGCTTCCCGTCAATGGGCCAGATGCAGAGAGATGGCAGCCTTTTGTCCCTCTGTGTGAAGCATCTGAACATCAACATCCATTCAAGTACAGGGTATCTGTGGGTCCTCTCAGTATGAAAAAGCTCTTCAATTAAATTCCATAAATTTAAGCCTCAAAAAGAATAAAAATGTCTTTGTACAGTAATTAGAGGTCCTAATTTATTACTATGTTATGCACATATATATGTAATGTAGTCTATTTTGATGCAACTATAAAATGAAAATAAAGATATTGAAAGGTATTAGATTAAAATAAAGGTATTGAGAGTTTCACCAAAAGAGGACCTAGCGTTATGTCACTGGCTGCATCACGCATTACAAAGCATTTACTAGTTTACATGTCGGCCCATGGCTGACAAGGACAAGCACTCTAAAGTGGACCAGAGAGTGAACGAATGTCACTGGACGGTGACAAGATTTGTGTTGAAACACATGCATTATTAATATCGTGTTAGTCACGTCAATATTAATGAATTTTGACCTTCTTTGATCTTTTCCCGTCATAACGCATCAGGCACAGTTGTCAGAATACCAAGTGTGATAGTTCTTTATAGTGTTGGTGTAGTATACTGTAATTGGAGTGAACGTTTTCTCTAAACCCCAAATACAACTCTCCCTTCAGGGAACTCACATTTATCCATCATTTATTTCAGTATGGTTTGCAATTATTCTAAATATGCAAAAAAGAAAAAAAGGTACCAGAAGAATTGTGAGGTTTCCAACACTGGACAATTGTAAACTGTTATAATTTGAGCTGTTTGTATCTGGCCACTAACCTCCGCCCACATTCTGACGATGAATGATAAGAATCGGACCCGAGATTCAACAAGAATCAATAGAATCCAAACGATACTCAAGCCCAGTAGCGGGTCGACATTATTTGCATTATTAATACAGAGTTAATACAATACGGTATGGTGTTTTGTTTTCGTCATATAGGCACAATTGGATATCATGTGTCTAACGGATTAATTTCTTGTCCTTTTTCTTATACTGATCATTTAGCATTTCGGAACATTAATTAGCTATTATTACAAAGGTCTTATATAGTCTAAACATGTCTTTCCGAAACCTGCCAATACCCTGGAGTATTTGAGTTCCGAAAAATACCGGGTGTGTGCTACACTGTGGAATGGGTTAGGAGGACTGAATAACAATAAACAGGAGGTTGGGATGTTCCTGATCAATTGCGAGCGGCCCGTTCGCCTATTCTTACCTGAACCCAATATCACTGCAATAGAGTCTGGTTGCATTTGGGTCGCGCTCTGTGCCAGCCGGTTTGCTAAACTGGCGAATTGCTTTGCCAGCCAGTATTCCCTGATTGGGTCTGTGGAGTAAAGCAATAGGGTCAGCGCTGCGGAGAGATGAGTTTATTCGCCATTCATCGATCAAGCGGCCCGACCAAGATAAGGAGTGGATGCTGAGCGGAGCAGAGTTTCCCCGCTGAGAGCAGACACTGACCCAGTAATAAACACAGCGGCCCCGCCGACCTGCAGGGAAGGCCGTTGGATACTATTAGGAAAAACTTAACAGGAAAATGAGTAATAGTAAGCCTTATTCAAACAATATACTTCAAAGCAAAACAGACAAAGAAAAGAGCGCCACCTACAGGAACTCAACGCATTTTGCCACCCCCAGCTCCTCAGGCTTTGCATTCTGAAGTGCAGCGGCCCAGATGGCAAAGGCCCCATCGTGATTGATGTGATTATAAAAGGGTTATGCAATGGCTGTGGCATATACTGTATAATGCATGAGATTGAGCATTTAGCTGAAAGATCGCCTGAAGTTAGATTAATCTTGGCAAAAACATCCTCGTTTTAATTTGCCAAGTTGGAAACTTTTTCGGGAGCTTGGCTCTTGGGTGTCTCTTCCGAATATTTTAGATTATATCTGTGGGAGAAATGGAGTCTGAAAGGCTGCACTTCCAGAAACAATTCATTGTTTGTGGTATAGCTTAGGCCGAGAAATATAATCACATACATAAATATGCCTCCGGTCGACTGCATGTTGATTTGGCAAGCTGCAGCCCCCCCTCTCTGATAGAAGGAAATACTCCATCGCGGCGACATTAAGTGACAGTTGCACTGAGCGCTCTGACAGCAATAACTGACACCGAGAAGCTACAATGGTGTTAGTTTATGGTCTCTATCAATATTGTCACGATCAACGCCTATTTGCTTTAGCCGGAGACGCTGGGAGATGCCCAGGTTGCCTTCTTTATTGAGTTTCCCTACAGGAGCCTTGAGAAGCTCTGGTCTGACAGATCTATTTGGCGGAGGTGAGTACAACGTCAGTACCAGATAACTGATGTGTTCACAAGGCCCCTTCCTTCCTGTGCTCCCTTTATAACTCCATTCATTTCACAACCCCCCCCGCCCTTCACTCTCACTCTCTCTTTGGGTTTTGGGAGGTTTTTTTGTGTGTCTGTAGCGTTAGGAATGCATGACTGTGCCAGCTCCCTCGCTCGCACCGAGCCTCCCCTACATCGATGTAGGTACAACTGTCTGATTACCGTGGGTGGATTGAGATTGGTGAGAAGGTCAGAGTTCATTGACTTCATTGACTTAAGGGTTCATGGATTTTGTTTCACCTCTCCCTGTTGGGTAATTGATTGGATTGCCGATGCTTATGATTAATGACTGCGTGCAGGCGTGTGTGTGTGGCCCTCTAAGCAAACACTCTGTCAATGTGAACCTTGCACAGTACTTAGCCCCTGTTCCTTAGGGTTTGCTTACTTCAGGTAGTGTGATATTTACAGAAAGACTTGCAGTGCTGAACACCTTGACGCGGGGTTGGAAGATGTAATTGTAAAAATAAAGACTAATGCAAATAGAATTCTCATATTCTAAGTTATGGTGACTGGTACATCACTGTCCAATAACGAACACGGTTGAAAACATCGTGGAGGATGTGAGGGATGAGTACGTGAAGTGGTCTCTAAATTATCCACTCTCTGCCAACAATTCAAAACATAACAGAGCAAACACATCAATTATTGTGCACAATTTACCATGCTACCAATTTAATGGCCAAGCACACCGGTGATCAAAACAAGTTGCTGGTTTTCTCAGGCAGCTGTAAGTACAATTACTGTAGCGATGGATACTGTCAAACGGGTTGCCATAATGAATCTCTGTGAGTCAACAAGTGGTGAAAGTGATTATCTTGCAGGGATAGTTAAAGGGATGGTTTGGTTTTTGGGGAATTTGGCTATTTTTCCTCCTTCTTTACCTAGAGTCAGATGAACTCTTGGATGCTGTTTTTATGTCTCTCTGCAGTGTCAAGGAAGCTTAACTTCATTGCTGGAAGTCTAGGGGATCAAGTAACATCTCTCAAATAAAAACATGGGTAAACTACAGTAATCATCATTCCCTAATTTTAACACTACAACACTACAAAACACCTTCCTATAATGCTCCTCATTAGACTTTTAATGGCATCTTAGGGGGAACTCCCAGCTAGAAATTTTGTGCTTTTTACAAGTATTTTTATGGTTAACATAAAAATGTTGCGAATGTGGGCCTAGCATAGTCTGTACACACAGGGCTGTGAACCCTATCTTGCCTTTTCATTTCTTTTTGTTTGCTGTTGATGCGTTTCTGCTGGATTAGTCTGCATAAAGCATCATCTCTTTTGCATTACCATCCCAAGATGCGAATGAGAATCAGTTGCCATATATCTAAACCACATTACTATAACTTAAGCCTTTCATTTTACTTTTTGCAATAACTCTCCAGTGCCAAAGGAGCTGGCAACATAAATTTTGAATCAACCTGTATGAAGTATAAAGCAGCAGTGCGGAGTGCGTGCACACACCCCCGCACGCACACATACACACACACACACACACAAACTTCCTCCAGGGATTGCAGAAATTAATAATTCACACACATATCCGGCACATCTCATGTGTTCTCTTTTATGACATCTCGAAAAAGCCTAAGAAACTCAGCCTATGGGAGGCAGATCTGTAGAATCATTACAGCCCAGCAATAACGCTGTAGCCCCCTTAATGAAGTAGAAGATGGATAGACGCCGTGCTGGGTTATTGCTATTCAGAGAGCCCTCCCCATCGCTCTGCGGAGGGTGAAAGGGACACCGAGAGAGACATCGAGAAAACAGGGGACATGGAGGCTAATGAAGGGAGTTCATTGGACACTTATGGGAGCAGCAGCAGTGTCCCTTTCCCGCAGAGCAGATTCTACCTCCAGTCTGCAGCAACCAAACCCCCCCCCCCCTCCGCCACCGCCAACCCACCCTCCTCCCAATGCTAGCAGCTCATATTATCTGCCATGCAGCGGTGCCTGATTTAGGCCCACTTGCCGCTGCAAGGCCTCCTCCAGAAAGGCCCTGTTTATCACCAAGAATTTTTTTTTTTTTCTTTTTTTTTTTACCGAGGGCTCGACAGATGCGCGCACCGCCATGAAAAAAAGATGAGAGCCGCCGCGTCCTTTCACCCTCATTAAAAAAGCAGACCCGGTTCCCGAACGTAAGCCGGCCATCCGTCCCCGGCTCTTCTCTTAGAGCAGTTAACAATTGGAGAGTTTACTGGAAGAGCCCGCAGTATCGGCGGCAAAGTGGTAAATCTGGCTGATTGGCAATTTAAAGTTTTAGATCCGCGCCGCATGTGAGATTTTTCACTCGGATTATGGTCGCAAACCAACGCATCCATTTCCAGATAGACCCGTTCAAAACTAGCTCTCCGCCGCATCGCATGCTTTATAGGCTGCTTGCATGGCCGTGTATTCCTCTGTGCACTCCTAGACAAACTTCCACTTACATTGAGTGATTACCCTCTTCAGACAAGGCAACAAATTTGACTTTGTCTGGGAATGGTGCTTTCTTCCCTTGGTAATAGACGTCACCCTCTGTTGTTTCTTCCTGCCACGATTGAGTGAGGGAACAAGGGAACGACATGTTTAACGAGTTTGTTTTTTAACTTGAGAAATGTGATGATCATGTTTGTCTTTCTTTTATAAAAAGCTGTATGTATTTTTGTAGATGTAGCATAATATAAATAATTCACCAGTGGTGCAATGTCATAGGTATGAGTTTGTACAATATGGATTATTAGCTACCTATACCTATAGCTGCAATACAATAGTCGTTTTAAAGATGCACTAGGTAGATGTCTTATCTGTCTAAATCACAAAGCAGGGCTGCCTTAGAGAATAGCATCCCATCACCACTAATTGAGACCCCACAGATTTGCTCTGTTTGCCCTAATTAAATTCTGGTGTGGGGTATGGTCACTGGTGGGAAATCTTCTCTGCCCACAGGAAGTGACGAATTGAGCAAATTATAGACTGCCTCCCAAACAGCAGTGAGCAGCGCCCCGTCCAGAGAAAGCTGGACTCACCAACATTAGATCTTTTCCTCTCTCATCCCCTTGATTTCCTTTGGTATAAAGCGTCACAGACCGGCCGGGTTGGTAAACATGAGTGTGCTGTGTGCAGTTTACTGTCATCATGTTATATGATTACATGTTTTCACTTAGTGCCTTTTGGAGCCGCCAACCTGCAAAGCTGCCTTGTGTAACTTTTAATATTTTTACCCTTTGAAATGTACTTGAATGTGATAACAGCTGAGTGGTCACTGCAGTATACTGTAAAACGTGCCATTAGAACTCTTTGAACTGGACGTTATTACGCTATCAGTCTGTAGCACCTGAGCCTAAAGCATCGAATTACCTTAGAGACCAAGAACAACTGTGACAATAACTTAGAATAACAGCAGTAAGTCTTTAAGACTGCACTTCTCCATTGAGTAGTTTTTCATGTTGTCCTTCAGGCATCCAGATTAATGGCAATAGGAGAAGTGATGGAAGGTGAGGGAGACAATTGAAATGTGAGGCAACTTGAAGCCATCTGCATCTGCCCTCTACACCAACAAATCAAATCAAAACAACAACAACAAAACAAATTGCCAATAAAGCGATGGTAGCTACTGCTCTGTGCATCTTTGCTCTAGGTTCCAAAGATAACTGCATGGAGTAATCAGGATTTTTCAGTTGCCGATCACTATAATTACATGGAATTATAAAGAATTTTCAGCTGCTCCCTGATAGTTTTCCAAATCAATTGCATAGCCAGCTGTGTTCTTATCTGTGGATTATTGTTGTGTCATTTATTTTGGGATCATTCTTTTGTTTTGTGCAAAGCAGATTTTTGCCTAAAGTCATGCCACTCGCCAAACAAGTCGAGAGATAAATTTGAGGAATAACCCAATTTGTCAGTTCATCATCTTTGAATGAGTGATAAAGATGAATTGTTATATTGCTCTTATTCTTTCATAGGAAGATTGCACATCTCCAAAATGATTTTAATTGAGAGTACCGAGATTGGGATGCGGAACCTATTTGATGGTTGCCCGCGAAGCAATCATGTTTTGTATTCATAGAAAATAAAACTATTATTTTCCACGCGCCGCACAAATAAGATGTCTCCCTTTCATTTAGCCGGGGAAAAAATATCAGGCTTCGGCGACAAATCCCAAGGGGAGAGGTTTCCAGCTGAATACCTCTAGGTCTGTTTATGTGGTAGATGAAAAGCTTGTATAACACTGGCATGATCCTCACTTTTTGAAGAAGAGACACCTTCAGAATAGAAGCGTTTTTTCTTTTTTTTTTTTGGAGGCTTTTGAGTCAAGAAGTCACGCCGATTGAGAATATTCAGAACTCGCACCTGAAAGAGCGAGGCAGCCCCGCCGCTCACTCGTCTCCGCGCTCTCTGGGGAGATGCCTTTGCCTAATGCCAAGATACCGTGGCTTATACCATCAACATACCATGCCGTCTGACTTCAAAAGCTTCATCATTCCCCCTATGGTGCCCAGTGTCTCATTCCCCATTGCGGAGGCTGATTTCAAAGCTCTGCTAAAGCGTTCATTTCTAAAGTCAAATCTGACCGCGGGCAACAAATATTAATGCATTCTGCACCAGATACATCAGATATCTCGCATAGTTAATATTTAAGCAGAGAACATGTGTGCTGCCACTCTGTTTCCTAAATCAAATGCATAACCTATTTTGCATACATTTGGCGAGCTAAGTGAGAACGTCGTATGCTGCAGGTGCGCCGCCGTCAATCCCTTAATTTGGATTATTCATATCTTCAGGGCAACAAATGTAGTATAGACATTCAATAATATCAACTGGAACACATCCTGTTCCTTCATCAGCAGCTTGTTATGCATGATGGCAAGCTATGTAAATGGCATAGGAGGTGTATTCGTCAGACAGGTGTGACCTTTTCCCATTGATCGTTACTTACCTTGACCTTTGTCAATAAGGGCATAAAGATTCCCTGTCCAGGTGAACCTGAACTTTGCACCGGCCTACTCCATCACCACCGCGACACCGATACCACCTCTCCAGCCACTGACCTTTTTACCCAGATCCCGACTAGTCGTCCACATGCGAATCGAGATAATTTATGCCAAACGACGTCCGACATCCTTTACCTTACGACTTGCTCGCTTGATTAGAAAGGAGATGTGCCTTTTTTCCAACCTGTTGCACAGAGAAAGGTTTATTTCCAGAGCCTGCTGATGCGTGACAACGCGATCATATCCTGTAAGTCAGCGGCATATGTTCACAAAAGGAATATGTTACATTGACGGATTAACTTTTCTGACAATGGTAGCATGTCTGGTTTGTTCACACAGCCAGCGACTGCTCTCCCAGACAGACTGAGAAAGTTAAAAATAGGACCAGCTGTCATTCTGTCATTTTGTTGTAGTGGCCATTTATTTCAACTTTTTTTTTTTTCAGTCCCCTTTGTGCTAAGTAGACAAGCTACCTTGTCAAAACCATATTTTTAACTGTCCCACAAAATTCCTCCACCTGGATGCTGAAGAATGCTCCTATTTCAGCATCAGTCCAGTTTCACAGCAATTTTAGAAAAATACAACACGTTAAATTCATGCATGTGTGCTTGATTCATTCATGTAAAGGCTTTGTTCTCACATGCATTGATATGGAACTTTTACAGAAATGTTCTTTACCATTTAGTTGTGTAACATTCACAGAAAAGGCTGCATCTTTTTAAAAGATGCAGTGATGGGCAGCTGGCAGTCAATGCACCCAATAGGTTTGATATGACCTTTGTCAGTTACTTCACCTGATTTTGTCAATTGTAAGAATTAACAGTTGAATTAAGAACATTCTTGGTTATGATGCCAACCTAAATGTGCATAAATCAATGCAGAACTAAAATGCTTCCCTCTTATCAGTCCAAAATGTATCAGTCATACAAACTTGAGTGACAGTACCCTGAAGATTCTATTTTTCTAAAAATGCTACTCTTATGCAAGCGAATATGCAAGCGAAATCTAAATTACCATTCATGGTCTCCTGCCATGAATGGTAATCTGTTGATAAAGCATCATACAGAAGACGCCAAGCTTTCAGATCTTAATATTTTGGTAGCAACTGTATGCATAATAGGGAGTGTTACTCCTCATCACAGTGCACTGTATGAGTTGCTCTATATTGGTTTATTTGAAGTTGTATTGTGTCTTAGTATTGTGTGCACACATTCCTTGCAGCCCCACAGAAATACAACATCATTTCTTTTTGCCAATCCTTGCTGTGGGTAATATGTCTTCCCACCAGTTTGTCACTGATTTATGCGAAAATGAATGTGAATCAGCACCCAGTCAAAGTAAACCCATCATGCTCTAAAACAAAACAACAAAGATGCAGTTTAATGGGGTGCTTAATAATTTGTGTAAATGTGGAATTTGGTGTTTTGTAAGCTAATGAATGAATACTTTTAAGATGCACCCATTATGTTAATGCGCTATGAATCTTGTATACACTAATACATTGTTTGCAATGAATTATTCAGGGTCTAAGCAGTTTAATCTGTTAACCTTATCAGCATCAGTTCCAAAAGCAATGATAACAGATCAGTTATTAATGATGACGCTCACAGCAATTACTTTGAGTGCTTTCTTATTTTGTTAAACCACACTGTTTAGACAGCTTGCTCATACATTTTTTTCCTTTCTCTTCTATGTCTGTTGCTGGTCGTCCTCTTTGGTGTGCCAACTGAATAGGTGAGTAAGATTCATTATGCTCAGAACAAATGACTTTTGCTAATGATGTGGGAACACCATGGCAGCACTGTGTCTCAGTGATTAGCCCTGTGTCCTCACAACAAGACGGGCACAGGTTCTATTCCTGGCCTCGTCCCTTTCTGTGTGGAGTTTACATATTCGCCTGGGTTTCCTCCCACATAAATTGCCCTTAGGTATGACTGTGATTGTCTGTCAGTGTTAGTCCTGTGATGGGCTGGCGACCTGTCCAGGCAATGACCTGTCCACCCAATGCATCCAGCGATAGGCTCCAGTCCCTTGTGACCCCCAAAAGCTTTGAGCAGACAGAGAAAATGAATGAATGGGAGTGCCATGAATTACAGCAACCTTCAATCCGGAAAGACTGTGTTTTCAGGATTCTCAAAATATGGCATTGTTGGTATTTGAACCAAACTGATAAGTGGAAGTAATTATGGAATTTTAACATGCAAGTGAAATCATGATACCTGGTCTTACACAAAGTGCTGTATTAGACTAATGGGACTGACCACTTGGACTATATATTGAAGCAGTACTGGTGCCATGCTAACTTTTGAATTTCTCTAATGATGCCCCCTGGTTTTTCTGCTCAGTTTTCTTTATTGAAAATGAGTGAATTCCCTTTCCCAGCTTATTCTGAGCTTTTCTCGTTACCGAGTTCTATTTGGTTTGAGTGTTTCATTGACATCAGTCTGAGGTTATTCACTGACCCACTCAGATGATACACTTGGTTTTGGCATAGAAATGTAACTGGGCTGTTTTCAGATGTTGTTGCAGGAACAGTTAATTTGTTTCAAACAGCCTTTAAGGCAAGAGCTCCAACCGGCTGGAATTGGCTACAATGCCACCGGAATGCATTTTAGTAAATCACATTCATTCAAGTTGCAGGGAAGGAGTGTTCAGTTTGGTCACGGGTAGAAAAAAAGTTCCAAACGGAAACTTCATCAAGAATGCTTCTTACAACTCCAAAACAGAAATTCACAATCAATTTAGTTAGTTTCAGCAATATTTCATGGCAATATCCTGACTTTGACACGTGTGCACCAGTGCCACGCCCTCAGTTCTCTGCTGAATCCTTTGGTGTTGCACTGTCCCTCATTTGATTTCCCAGTGGTGACCAATCTCCTTATTGATCTCTAAAGATCTCTGCCAGTTGAACTACCAGATGCTCAGATTGGTGAGAAGTTTACAGAAAAGACCTCCCTTAGAATTCACTTTCACAGTATTGAATTATCAATCGCTTTGGTCAAGTTTATTTGTATAGCCCTTTATCACAGTTACTGTCTCAAAGGGTTTCACAATGGACACATTATGAAACAAACAAGGACACCCCGCAACCTTAGACTCTCAATTAGTACAAGGACAAACTCCCACGACAGCCTCATTAGCGAAAAAAAGGAAGAGACCTTGGGAGGGGCCACACAGAGAGGGACGCCACTTCTAGGACGGTCAGGCGTGCAATTGGTGCCAAGAGAGGGCAGACAGAGATTAAATGTTGATAACAAAATGGACCATAAACAAACTACAAAGATTAAACACGGTAACATGTCTGGATCTGACAAGGGGCATCAACGTCAACTTGGTCATCATCATCGTCATTGCTGTCTCAAGGTGTCCACCACCAGAGGCGAGGAGGGAGGAAGAGTCTGGGACCACAAAGGATGCTGATACTGCCCAGCCGCATACAAAACAGCAGACAAACTCAGTCGCTTACTTCTAGTCACACAGACAGACACACACCAACATAAATGAACAAGCGCACACAGATCGGGGAAAACACGACATGCAAATTAAATTCCCATCAGCAGGAACCTGAGCTAGTGCTGACTAACTAGTCTGACCTTACCCTCTGAAGAGACTGAGTCACTCCTAGTAATTGTGCTAACAAAGGTTGACCACATGATAGTGAAAAAAAAAAAAAGCTTTTAAGCCTGGATTTAAAGACATCAGTAGAATTTGCCTCTCTAATCGCAGCAGGGAGGCTGTTCCGAAGAAAGGGAACGCGCTATGAAAAAGCTCTTCTGCCTGCGAGTTTCTTTTTGGCTGTTGGGATAGATAAGTTGGCCGTATCTTGCGATTGGTGGTGCAGTGAGATCTGATTAATGGGATGGTGCAAGCCCATGTAATATTTTATGTTTGCAGAAGCACCGTGAAGTCGCATCTGGCATGAATTGGGAGCCAGTGTAGGGAGGACAGGATAGGGGTTATGTGGTCAAATTTTCTTGTTTTGGTCAAGATTCTGGCAGCAATATTTTGCATGACCTGAAGATTTTTAATACATAGCATTAGATAAACTGGAGCACAGGATGTTGCAGTAATTAAGTCTTGACAAAACAAATAAATGTACTAAGGTTTCCACATCTGCTGTTGTTAACATTGGTCGAATTTTAGCGACATTGTGAAAATGGTAAAACACAGTTTTTTAATATCTTTGATGTGCGAGTCAAACAAGAGAGTAGCATCAAATGTAACGCCAAAATTTGTGGTAGCAGAAGTCTGTGAAATCACACAATTATCAAAATTTAGAGTAGTATTCTCAAACGGATGCCTGTGTCTAGCTGGTGTAATAACCAACATCTCAGTTTTGTTGTTTTGTCGTTTGACGTTTGACAACTACACCTCTAAGTTTAGTAATTGGGAGTGGTCATTTGGTTTAACGGGTATATAGAGTTGAGTTTCATCTAGGGCTGGGCGATAATTCAATATTATTGTTTCTCGTCTTTCAGTGGAATCATATCGTGAAGATATGAAGATATTTTGATATGGTGACACACATTTCTGCTGTCTAAGTTGATGATGACAAGCAAATTTTACTTAAAAACTCTCATAAAGTGAGGTATGGTAGGAATATTATTTGAATATTTCTGTTTTGTTTGACATCACACCCAACATTACCATTCGGTTCAATGAGATGAACATTCATTTGATTATTTAACGTGATTTTGCATACATGAACCATATCGTGATATATATTGATATCGAGAAAAATCCTTATGATTATCATGATATTGATTTCAACCATATCGCCCAGCCCTAGTTTCATCAACATAACAGTGAAAATGAATGTCAAATTTATGGATGATTTCCCCAAGAGTTTGCATGTAGATAGAGAATAGCAATAGGCCCAGAACAGAGCCTTGTGCAGCGCTGTGCATTCTTTCTAATAGATAGGACCTAAACCACAAAATCACTGATCGATCTATCTAGTATGTATTTGTTTCGTTTCCATTTACTGTATTCATTGTCAGCCCAGGGGGGTGGGAGCATAGGATTGGACAGTGCTTCATTTTGTTTTTCAGGTTACTTTAATTGTCAGAACTCAGCTCTGTGAGACAGCATTATTTGCAATGTATTCTTCAATTGTCACATAACACACAAAACCCAAAACGTTCTAAGTGGAGAGGTCCTGGGTTTTAGTCACAATGAACTTATTGATTTGGCCACTCATTTTCACATGTCCTTATACTAGAGTGTGCCAGTATCTCTGCTGACCCCCGTGGAGATCATGTCTCCGCGAGGCATGGTTGACACTGACAGTAACTTCTGCCTTCTGAAGTCGGGGAGCCACGCATAGGGTCGCCTGACAATCTGGTTTCTACATCCCTGAGAAATGTACACCAGCTGTCTCTCTATCCTTGTCTGACACGTCTCCCTGGGAGCGCCAAGGCCTCAGGTTCCCCGCGCAAGAAGAGGGCTGAAAGAAAGAGGTCAGAGAGATTGACTGAATCATAAGATTAAGCTCCCATAGCAGCACTCGGGCCCAAGTGTGCAGATGAGAGCACAAAGCCCAGAAGTAATTTTACAGATTGCTAGATGTAGCTGGATGTGGCTGCTCTGCGCTTAGCCCCCGAGTTTCCTGAGTGGGGACGGTAATCAAAACTTCCCCAAGCACCTATTGCCTACACAGGGGCTGCTGGGTCTTGGTGTTAGCAGCTTTAAAGTTAATTTTCACTCATTATCTCTCTGTGCAGTCCAGTCTTCTGAGTATTTCACAATGTTTGCATGATAGTGAAAATGAATATGTCGCTTTGCATGTTTAAAGGAGAGAAGTCACCCTCTGGAGCAATTTCAGATGTAGCCTGGCCAAAACACCAATACCACTTGAAAATGGATTTATGGTGACATTCAGAGCACTTTTGATGTGCTGATGACTAAATAGGTACAAAGATGAAAATAAAATCAAAAACTAACCTTCATATCCTAGAATGGTAATTCTAGAATAGTAATGTAAATAAGCTTAATTACCCTTTGCTGTTTAAATGATCTGCACTAATTAAAACAATGACTTCTTAAATGCATAACCACTTGATATGATATCAAGACGAGTTCTTAAATGTCTGACTTGATAATCTGTCTGACCTACAGGGTTTGTAATATCAATGATTTACATTGACTAAATGCTTCAGATCTTTAGGCAATTTCTCAAAACTAATGGTGGTATTTTCCCTTTCCTTCTTTTTAATTAACTAGAGAGCTTGTCCAAAGGAAGCAGATCAGCAGGACTTTGGTATCCCCAGTGGCTTTTCTAGAAGGCCCTGATCTGTTGATAATCTGTTGGCCAATGATCATCTTGGCTTTGAAGCAAAGGAGGAGGGAAAAAAACACATCATGCTGGTTTACCACTTTCACTGTTCCCTGGCTATACAGTCTCTTCATCAAAGACTAACGAGTCTCCCAGATCTGAACAGGACAGCTCCAGCAGCGGTTAGTTACAGTTAATTGCTTGGCTCCTAATCTCACAAGTCAGATTTTAATAGTACCATTTTACCAGATTTTTATATTACCATATTAAAATCTGATGGCTGTTCTGGTTACATACTCCCATATGGAGGTTCCCGAGAATGGTTGGCTCCCATTCCAAGGATATTGGATCTAACCATGAGGTCACCAGTCTCATGTTATAGTCAGTTGTTGAGAAATGTTCTTTTGGTTTTTGAATGTTAGGTGTACATTATTTAAAATCAGTATTCTTCCCCACATAGCCTCAGTGCCTTGGCATAACGTAATATATAGGGTACTTTGTAGACTTTGGCTTAGTGGCAAACGATAAAGAAACTTTTTCAAGTCACAACTTCATTAAAGCATAATCCTACATGGGGTGACAGGTTCCTACTTCCTTTTGGAGGTAAGGCATCATAGCATTGCTTGCGGTAACATAATCACTTTAGATACGGAATTACCTTAAAGTGATATTCTTCGCGGTCCATGTTTGTTTAACTTTTCTTGACATCTTTGGTGCTAAGCAGTCATTTACTGTATGTGGTGTTTCTGCACTGCACTTCCCAGAGATCACCTGTCAATCAAACAGTGTGTCCAGTGCTGTGACGTCTTTTTCCTTGGATTTTCTGTTCATGAGGTTTGAGTTTCTGTAGGTGGCACTCTTGTTTGAATTATATGAGTATGTCACAGAAAATTACATTAGACTTTGCAAAACTGAAGTTATTTGTGTGTGGCCTGAGGAGGTGCATATTTGATAAATTCTCAACGGTACTGGGACACCATGAACCACCAGAATATCCTCAGTGCAACTGAGCATAGCATCTATAAATGTCTGGAAGTCTGTTGGATGAATGCGACGCCAATTTTCCATAAGACATTACATTATTTGGATTTTTACTGATGATGAAGCTTCCTCATGTGCTGCTCCAGAATCACCCTCAAGTGGTCGGGAAACTGAGAATGCTTTAGCATGTGTTTTTCAGCTGTTTTACCTCCATCAAGGGAAGATTTTGCTGAGCATGCATGCTGTTTTTGTTTCCAGCAACTCCTGTTTCACATTCACACCTAGGAGCTGCCCAGTACAACCACAGTCTTCTACTTCTAGGCATGCCCTAGCAAATCAGTGTGTGGGTTCCTCTGCTGTGTAATGTAGCTGCCCAGGAGCACCATAGTCTTCTACCCATGGCCACCTAGCAGCTCCGCTGGTTAGCAGCCAGTTAAGTACTTTGCTCAAGGGCACCTCGACACTAGCTGCTGAGGGAGTGCTGCTTATTCACTTTCCCTGCCCAGATTTCCCTAGCCAGTTTGGGGATTCAAACCGGCTGCCTTCTGCTCCTGCTCTGTCCATCGTCATTAAACCCTTGTGCCGTTTGGCATCCCATAAGGATAGAAAAGCTTTACTAGGGAGAAAGTGATCACTTCGTGTTCACTGGCATCCACCAAAACCCTGGTTTCAGCATACATTGTGCCCCTCTTTCACTCAGGTGTTTCTTTGATGTTGGTGCTTATCTATACTTACAGCAAGATTACTTAATGATTTGCGATTGATGATTATGTATTGATCTCAAAACGAGTGTCCTGGAGTGCCTTTATATATATAGAGAGAGAAAGAAGTGATTGCTGATCTAATCTGATGTCATTGGGTTAGATTTACCAGGTTATGTTTTGTTTAGAATCTCAAAGCAGATTAAAAGTGTTGTGGGCTGAGGATTGGGGATGAAGGACTGGCTTTGTCTCATTCCTCTCGTCATCATCTTTTAATCATTTTGCTTTTCCCTTTTCCTCAAATCCCTCGTCGTGCGTAAAAGACCCAGCAAAGATGTCACTCTCCCTTCTCAATCCTCTCAATTTGTGTTGACTCACAAGGATCACAAGCTCCCTACTCTCCATGAGCTCTGCTTTTGTACATCTCAAGGTGCCTCACACGGCTCTCTCCCTTTTTTTCTCCTTCATAATTCCAGAGACACATCAAATGGGGATGGAGGCAACTTCAAAAGCAAGTTCTTTTTTTTTTTCCGCTGAAGTCATAAGACATTTCTTTTTCAAAGTGCAACTTTAAAGCCTTTTTTGTAAAGCCTAATGAAATCGGATGCTGGAATTACTGCCCCAAAAAAAATCAAATTCTCTTAACGTTGCTGTTATGCTTTGACAATAATGGTTCTTCTGATTTGCCAAACCATTAAATTCCTAAAATACTCTGAAGTAAACATGTCCTCTTGGATTTGTATTGCTCTTTTGGTCTGCGCTGTAATGTAGTAAACATAACTGTTGGAATAATAATGCAAAAACTGTGCTTTTGACAGTAAAGGACAGGCATTTAAATCGTTATTGTTTTCCTAACTGTTTAATTTGAACACATTAATCTTTGGCCTTATGCATATCCATGAATTATAATGATTCCTTGTTGCCGTGGGTCCCATGGTATTCCTACTTTGATTGTGACAATGGTGCAGCCTTTTTTTTTCATGACTGAGATATTTGGTGGTCAATTTGTGCTAATGTATAATTTCCCGTGGTTTCCTTTTTGTATACTTAAATTACCTCAAAAATCCACAAAAGAATGCAGAATGGAGGTCATAATATGAAAGTACAAAACAAGGCTGTAATTGGGTCTGCGTAGGGTCTGTTGTTTATTTGAATGATGGTAATGGCTCGGAAAGGCGCTCTCCTCCCCAAATAATAACCAATAGAAGAAAGATAGCTAAAATGTATTGTACCTTTATTACAAAACATCAATAAGATGAGTGAAATTTGTTGTGCAAAATAACCGGAGCATTCTGTGAAAAAACGGTGGTATGTTTTGCTCTAGAAATTCAACTATTGCAAACCAAGCATAATAACACTCCAGGGAGGATATGTATGGAATAAAAGGCAGCAGAATCTTGAGCCTCGCTGTTGAGATCTGATCATGTAACACATAACAAAACAACACAATAGACCATCATCCCTCTGTATACAGTTCCAGCTGTAATAGTGTAGGCTCCGGCTGCATTGCAACAAGTTTCTGTGGGCGTTGTGGTAAATGGGAAAACAGGTTTGATTCAGCTTCAGCATTATGTCATACATTATGTCTATGTGACTGCATGCATCCTATTGACTGGCGGTGACACCACAAACTGTAATGTAACCTTACTCTGTAAACCGCTGTGAGGAAATTCTATACCGTTCAGACCCGATGAGGAACTGCAGTTCCTTGGCATATCATGATGTCACTTTGTTTGTGTGAACAACTGAATTAAAGTGACAATGGCCGAAAATTCTGCTAACAAAAGCTGAAGTTTGCTCGACAGATCATTGCGTATTCGGGTCATCTCTCTCCTGTGCAACAACATTGCAGAACCTGTCTTTACCCTGGCATTGATCCTTTCCCAAAATGGTGTTTTCTTTGCTTTAAGCACATCTTCCCACAGACTCCAGTGCTGCTGCTGAAGGCAGGTAAAAAGAGGAGCTCCTTTCTTCTAGCCTCATTACACCGCAACCCTCTCCATTGTTTGTGAGTTCAGAGTTGCCTCTGCTTTGCCAAATCAGCCTTGTATTCATCATGGAAATAGTTTCAGCCAAACAAAACAGCTTTATGCTAATGCTCTACAGTGAAGTATGAAATATTCATGTATTCCAATAGTGTAGGTTTATATAGACCCGGTTTAAGTTTATTTTTACAATTTGCAGTGTAATATACAATGGCAATGAATATTTCAGCCCCGGTCGCGATGTTTTGCCAAGTGTGCAGAAAGGTTAAGCTTGTTAACTATATTACACAGTGGCATTTGAGTGCATGCCCTGTGTTCTTTTAGGAAGTGAATCAGGTCTTGGGTCTACTTTGTCAGAATTGGCCCAAGGTGCACAATTCATACCCAGATGAATTTTCTCTCTGCGGCGGTGATTTGGAGTGACAGATGTGACAATCATAACCTGAAATCTCACCTCCTCTTCACACGAAATCTCACACCTTGCGAACTCCAGGCTGTTTTCAATACAGCCGCAACACAGAATCCACAACGATATTTGCCGTTTCTTGCGTCTGCAATTTGCAAAAATATCAACATACTGGGCTGGTTTTTTTTTCTGAATTACCATCCAACAAAACCAACCTGTGGGTATATGGGAAACTTTATAAAATGTAGTGTTACACTGGGTAACCAGTTTGTCACCTTGTGGTAATACTCCCAACAATGCGTTCTTATGCATTTCGTTTTTGTATTGGACTCCAAAAATGATTTCTGCTTTGCCCTGTCCTGATATTGAAATATGGAAATTCATGCATGAAACACATTATTTACATGATGTTGGACTGTTCTGTCAATATCGGTGAATGTGAACAATTCCAAAGTGAGAAATCAAGATAATATATATGGAATATCTGCGAGGTCAGCAGGAGACATTTGAGCTGCTCCGTCAACAGTGGATGGGAAGGTTTTACACCCGCAAGGCCTTTAATACTGTGAGTATATACAGTAAAGCTAACACTTCTGAACCAGGAAATGTAGCCGTGTGCCCCAAATGTCCACACAGGGGGTCTCACTCAATTGTCAAATGATCTCCAGCAGTCCTGGAAGTGGCCGGGTATCATCATCCAGAAAACCAATATGAGCAATGTAAATGCATGCACCTGTAATATATAACCTACTAGATTAGTCAGCTGCTTTTTCCTCACTCTCATTCTAATTGATTAATTCAAAATAAATCATATGATTTGACTTGTAGAGGCCAGAGACTATCAGAGTTTGATATCTGATTGATTCTTAGGTCTACTCCTTGGTGAGCTTCCTTAATCTGTATCAAAAGGAAAACCGTGCAGAGATTTACCCTGCTTCTTTAAGAGGCTTTATGAATGTGTTACTTTTGCAGTGCCATATTTGACTACTATTTTTTACTTCTTATGTTACATCACTGTGAATTTTTAGACGGATAAGATGAAGCTCATCCTTTGACCTCTGTTTCTGGAAATTTACTATTTCTCTGAATACCTTTTGTGCAGTGAATCTGCCAGTTCAATGATACTTTTTCCTCATGAAATCACTAGCATCTTTTGGACTATGCATTGATGGGCACACGCACACACACACACACACACACTCACACTCTCTGCTCACTTCAGTATAGAAAGCTGTCCAGTTATTGACTTATGCAAGTATATATGAGAGAGAAAGGGAGGGGAGTATATGATATTGCATTGCAGAGGGAGATTTAAATAGGATCAACTTGCATTTCCTTACATTTCCAAGTCGTGTGTGTTTGTCGGTGCGTCCGTCTCATATCTCATATCGTCAGGCTGAGGGAAGCTGCTGCCTGGTGTTGGGTTACGTTGCCTTGGAAACAAGTCAAAAGTTCTGAAAAGATTTTGAAATAAATCGCAATAACTTCATCAAACAGACACTTGGGTGTCTCCGAGATCATTAAACTGTTGCGCACATTTGATATAAAATTAGTGCAACAGTTGTGAAGGCATCAACTAAAAATAATCCAGTTTACCCATCTCAGAGATGCCGGAGTTTCTGTGTTTGAGATGAAAGATTATTGTGATTTACCTTGATTTTCGCTCATGTCTGCGGCCATGGAGGAAATTCTTAACCTGATTTGTGATGGAACCTTTCAGCTGGATTGCGAAATGTCTCAATTATTCGTCTGGTTTGCATTTAGAATTGCTTTACATATTCAATAATCAGAAAAATAAACAAAGTTCGGATTTGTTTCTTTGCTGCGGCTGGAAACATAAAACGCATCATTTCCTGTGTGCCATGCGATTTTTCCCAGGAAAGAGCTACCAGACACCGGGTGTTTAGAACAGAAAAATGGAAAAGCTTTCATGAACTGGATATAGGTTGAATCATTATTGTGTTATATCAATCCGAAAGAGAGAGTTGCAATTTATTTATATGAAAATGTCATGGATTATTACTATTATCGTTCTACTTTTATGTGAGCTAAATAAAAACGAACATGTCAAATAGTCAAATAATAAAGCCATCTCAAAAGTCTGAAATCAAACTAAAACAAAATAAACAAAATAAAACCAAAATCACAAAACTGTAAGAACCCTGACCCCATATGCACGCTGGGTTGTATGTTAGCTCACGCATTAGTGTGCATATCTGCATGCGTGCCTGCCTTTGAGAGCGTGAAATTACTTTCATATTTGTTTTGTGTGTGTTGCTCCCCGAAGAGTGTGACGGCGGAATACAGAGCGAGCGGCCATTGTATTACTTCCTCCCTGGAACTCTTTAAAGAGCACACGGCTCCCCAGCTGCATGTTAATGCAATCATTATTTTACTCTTTCTTTTGCTGATACTACTTTGACCTTCAATGCATTCTTCAGCTCATTTTTCTCCAGGGAGAGGAAATTGGCCATATAACAGAAAGGAAAAGACTCTAGTTTGGCAGTTCTGCTTCCAGAGCTGAGGGGAGAGGAGCGGAGTGGAGCGCCCATTCCAAATTAATTTAAGTGGATATCTGTGAGAATTTCCCCTGTTTTGACAGCAAGGTGAACAGCCACCTGAATTATACATGCTAACAAGAGCAGCCACGGCGATGCCATGGGATGCCGCTCTTGCTGTCAGCGAGTTGAATTCACAGACTCCCACAATCAATCCGACAAAATGAGCGACGGGGTGCGCATGGCAACCGGCACCATCCGCTGTGCTCCGCTGCTATTTAGGTAGCTGTTCCTACCATCTGGACGGGCCCTATGGATGAACATTTGCTATTTTTGCCTGCGTATGGAACTTTTACAGTGATATTAGTTTGCACTCGCCTAAACTAAGCTCTGCTGTGTTATTACCCTGCGGTCTTGACCAGGTTAGAGGGCCTTATTCGCTTCATCTCCCACGACAATACCAAAAGCATAAGGGGGATTTACAAAGAGAACTCAGAACCATTAACTTGCAGAGTAGCAAAAAAAAAAAAGTTCTGACCTTTTCAATAGGAAACAGGTTGTCTCAAATTTGCAGTAATGTCTGAATTCAAGGTCTTTATCCTGAAAAATGAATACTCCCATCTCTTCTGACCTTGTTTACTTTAATCCCTTGTGTTCCAGTGGCTTTAGAGAGCAAATCCTTCAGGGGCGGCCTGAGAGTATTTTCTCTTTTAATCTTTATGAAAGTTGCTCTGAAATGAAATATTTTCTACTGTTCAGTCATGGATGCACATGTGACCTGATAACGGGAAGCAAAGAATCCAGAATAATGAGGGTTTTTAACCTCCAACCTCTTTTGTACTGTCATATAATGGATCTTTTAATTACCCTTTTTAGGCCTGTCAAGATAATTATGTATTTAGATCTCAAACCCCACCCCCCCCTGCCTTTTCCACGGGTGGAACCCATGGTCTGCTGAAAGCAGGATCTTACTTGGAGAAAGTTTTCGCCTTCAGTCATTTGGAAGAAAAGAATTGTAATGTTCTCTCTTCACATGATAAGCCTGCTGGAGTCGGACTGTATCTGTGCAGCATAGTGAGTCATCCCCAGTGTTGTGAGCCTTCGGCAGGCGACCTGGGAGGCCCTCTCCCCGCATTGCTTCTCCGGCTGCTATGTGAAGCCAGCTTCAAATCCAGCCTTCGCAACAAACATGTTTAAAAAGTACAATGTGGCCCTTGAATCTTTACCAGTCGCCCCGCAGCAAGCTCTCTCGGAGAGCGAGAATGTCTAAATAGCTTAAATGGAGGCATGGTATCCCGGAGGTTTTCGAGATCCAGGGAGAGACTTAACTTGTGGGGCAAACTTCTCAAATGGAGAAGAAAGTGATCCCGATTCTTTTGAGCCACAGACAGGTATCCCGAATATATTCCTGCGCCTCAGGACCATATTACCGCACAGACATCTGCCTGTCTGCAGCGGGGTTTTACATTAAAGTGATCCCTGCCAAGCAAATACACAAGAACATCTCAAAACTTTTGGAGTGCCTCCGGAAGGTTTTTCAGCATTCACTCTTGATCGAGTGAGGAGTGTCACCGGGCGCCGGCATTTACCCATGCTTCCATTGTGGAGGCTTAATCCTCATTGCTCGACTGGATGACTGAGGTCAAACTTTGATATAACATAATCTGTTCTAATTCAGGTGATGTGGTTAAACGTGATTTGGCTGTAATAGACTGCGAACAATGTGGGATTGACCATCTATCACTTAAATGCAGTGTTGGGGGGAGGGATGGGATCGCTTGAACGGAGCTCCGCCGTGGGGCTCACATGTTTACAGCAGCTTATTTGCCTGGTGGTAACTATTATTCAAATGCAACATTTAACCATAAACTACCAACTGGAGTTCCTGGACAGGTTCCAGAGCCTCCAAAGCCGCTTTTAATATGAATTTTCCACCGTGCCATAATGTCATATTGTGAAAATTTTGCGCTCGTTTGGCTTGAGGTCGAACTTGGCCGCTTCCTGCAAGTCGCCATCCATCACACAGATATCTCTCTCTCATGTAATAGCTCGCGGGCTGTCGGCCACAGTTGGCAAATCAAACTTTTACCACAGCCTGGTGGTAAACACACCATAACATCTCTGGCTTTGGGTGCCGCTTTCAAGCTGAGGCACTGCCAAGCGAACCGCGTTGCTGCGAGTCTACGGGTTTTCATTCCAACCAAGCACTACACCGGGATATTTCTCTTGATTAGTTCCTCCTCTCTGGTTGAAGGTGTGTTAATCAGTGAAATCAGCTGCTGTAGTGCTTGGTTGCACGCTCTCCAACTCACCATGGCACACGGCTGCGTATCCCTGCTGTAAAAGCTTCATCGACTTTAATGAGCGTGCTTCTGGGGAAACCGGAATTAAGTCTTGATTGAAAGGTTGTATCTATTTTTATCCGGTTTTGTGTCATTTGGCAGCCTAGGTAGCCAGCCTTCCGCCCAGTCAGAAAAACAACCCAGAAGAGCCTCTTCAAACTCAGAGGCAATCAAGCTGTGACCCTCTCCGCCACAAGGTCCAGTTATCCCACTTTCTCTAACACAAATTCCTCCATCAGCTTGAGGCCTAGAGAAATAAATAAAAGAAAAAAAAAAGAATAAAGAAACCTTTGTTATTGAAAATGTTCAGAATTCCTTTTGTAGTACTTCAAGGGAATATCTCTCATCCATAAAATTGAAGACATGCTAAAATGGAGAATTTGATTGTAGCCTCAAAGAAGTAATATACCATATTCTTGCAAAGTTAAATATTTAGATTGAAGTTTTGAACCAAATGTTCTATCTAAGCTTGATAGCATCATTAGTGCAACCTTCAAATGGTGTAAGGCATATTTGATAGTTAACAAAAATCTCAAGTAAATACATTTTCATGCCTTTTCCAGTAGACCTGCATCTGCCAAATGGATATGGACTTGCATGTTTCATATTTTGTTCATAATTTGCCCCAATTTTCAAACATCTCCATTCTTGAGTTAGATGGTCGTTTTTTGGTCTTCTGTGAGTACTTGAAATCGTACTTGAAATAAGGGGAAATATTTGTGTAGGCCCACATAGAATCTTCAGTGCGTATTGTGTGCAGTAATTCACAATAACACGACCTTCAGCTGCTCGTAAGAACTCACTTAGTTTGAAAGTTCCATCAAATATCCTGCCCACTATAATCCTTGTCAATCCACAGCAGTAATCCATCAGCGAGACTTAAATGTTGCCCACTTGCTGCATGGAAAAATCTCCTTTGTTCTTTTCAAGTCTGTGTGCCTAATGTGCCAACTTCCATTTTCGCTCCTAAACAAGGTGACGCATATGGTCTGGCAGTAATAGGCGAGAAATTGTGGGCTTCAGACCCGCTTTAAAGCCACTTCTCTTCATCATACATGCATAACCGTATTACCCCTAGTACCTTCTGGTGCAGCTGAGTAAATTAACGTGTGAAATCAGCCATTACACTATCTGCTTAATGAATCAGGTAACCATTAAGGCTGGTTTTCATGTTTGTCTTTGTTGTTTTCCAAATGAAAAAATGAATCTTCTGTGTTTCCAAATGAAAAAATGAATCTTCTGTGTTTGCAAACAATCTTGCATTCAACCGCCAATGACCTTTGTTGGTTCTCATTTGACTGACACAGCTCATTGTGTCAGTTAACTATTGTTAAGTTAACCTCTAATATCTGGTTGTCTTAAGATCTGTTTGTACTGGAAAAGAGCCTTTTTGCATGACATCTTTGCATGGTATAGAGCAGTGGTTCTCAACGTGGGGTCCGGGTACGACCAGGGGTCACTGAGGGGGTTCCAGGGGGTCCCCAGCAAATCGCTAAATTGTTAAACTTCAACATTAAGTTGAACACAATTAGGTTAACACAATTAGAGAATGTAGAAGAATGACTGTTTTGATCATAGTTTCACTGTTATCTCTCTACCTACAATACAGATAGTCAAGGAATTATGGATGAAATCGTATCTAACAATAAAGATATTCTCAGATTTGGGTCAATGACACAAAATCTCATCAAATGGGGGTCCGTGGCTCTAATGTGGACTAAATATTAGGGGTCTGTGATATGAAAAAGGTTGAGAATCACTGGTATAGGGAATAGCTTCGACCCAAGCTGGAAAATAACACTCATGCTGCTGCTTCTGCACTTTTTGTTATAATATTGATTTAATCCATGGCATGTGTGTACATACAATATGAAAACATATTTGAGAGGACATTAAATAATCTATGACCTTTCTCGACCTCTATCAGCGACTAGTCGGAATTGAAACAATATCGATAGAACTACTCAAGACAGTGACCTGTAATTGATACAAACACTAAAATCACATTTTCGCAATAGAAAGGAGTGAAGATGTAATACATCACCATGCTAAATACTGGAATAATAATACTGCTTTGTCATTTGCTTTATTGGCTGGAGAACAAGGCTTTGTGTGTCTTGTGATGTCAGTTGATCCATTATACCATCCAATGGGTGGAGAGTGAGTTTCAAAATCCAGAAATCTCAGCAACTGGCCAAGTAATGAGTCATTGGTATTGATCAACAACCCTGTCAACCGCCCACAAATATGGTCATTTTGTGCTATGGGCTGGAAAAATCATACTTATTGCCCCTTTATATTCAAACATTCAAAACAAAACTGTCATTGGCAGTTTTCCCTAAGCTTTCAACTACCACTGCAGCTTTGTACGCTGATCGTACAAAATATGAGGAATACTTGCTCTTTCCATGAAATATGATCCCCCTCCATGAACTATGATCACCTTCACCACTTCAATCATGAAGGGGCGATGTAAATGAATGGGAGGAAGCATGTAAAGGAAGGATTTCAAAGCCATTAGACACGGATTGTGCACAAGGGAGCGCGACCAAACACTGAGAAGGTGGCGCTAATGTTTTGTACAGAGCGTATTACAGCAGGTATCTCCACAGTAGGGGAGCACCAGAAAACACCCCTCTATGGGCGTTCATGGAGATTAAATATGAAGGCCTCCGGGGTAATGTAGATACTCATCAGTCATTATTTTCACGGTCAATTTACCTATAGATTGATTAATACAAGAATACATTAATTGGACTAAACAGGGCACCACCTTTACCCGGCTGTAAAGGAACTTGTATTAAGTTGAGCCTATACTTTCTAAATCAAGCTTGACTTGAATGAATTGGTTGTCGTATCTGAGGCCTGACATTCAGAACAGAACTGCTCATATAGAAGTCATTTTCCCAGATTAAGTTATTACAAAGCACTACACCAATAAACAGCTCAGTATAACATAAGTAGAAATTATGGCAAATTCTGCATTCTAGCTAATTTATTGAGGCTGGGCGGGGTAGAAGGGAGTAGGTCACTGTCCTGTGGCTCCTGGTGGAGTCGTGATTCTTCCAGAAGTCCTGAACAATAAAAAGCAGCATTACAGTGATTAAAAGTAATAAATCCAAGTTCACTTAGGCTGATGTGAGCATTTCTGGGTTAGGTTTCCTTTCTCTGGTGAGTAGCCATCCTCGCTTTGATCCATTCCGGTTCTGCTCCTGTGGGACATGATTCAGTTCAGTTGAATTTAACAAGGAACCTGCGGACTTTGTTCTCCCACTGTTGGGCTGACTCTGTTTCTGCACAGAGATCAACTGTCAATCAAACAATGTGGGCGGTACTATGCTGACTAGCCAGTTCTTCTTCCATTTATTCCAGACAAACTGGAAATTTCAAACTCATTTTTTTCCAGGACAGACCTACCTATTTTCTCTCCGTCTCCCACCCTTCATCTACCTCTATCTTAATGACTAAAGGGAATGTATTAGATGACACCATTAAAGAGGCAGCATTACAGTAATTAAAAGCAGGTCCTGGCTTAAGACTTCATGGGACCAGGCTTTTGGCTTTGGAATAATTTGCCAGAGGATCTTAGGGTAACAGAATCACTATCATCTTTTAAATCACCTGGTAAAACTTACTTTTATAGACTTGCTTTAACCCTCACCATCTCTTTATATTTTATCTGCTTTGCTTTCATTTATTTTATTAATTTTATTAATAAAGGTTATTTTATTATTGTTATTTATTTGTTCATGAGTAGGATGTTTTGCTTTTACCTTACAGTCTAGCTTACTGTAGCTTTAAAGCTAAAATAGTAGAGAAATTACAACCATTTATATAGTCTCTTGGGTGTAGATTGAATATTGTATTCTCCATCTTACAGCTGACTTTGTTTGGTGTTGTTTTGTGCAAGGTTTAGCACTAAAGTGTGTAATGTCTTGTGTTGAAATCCAACTTATTAGCTTTGCAACAGCTCTGTTTCCTCTGTATTTCCCATCACTCTTAACCGTACACTCTAATAATTCAGAAATGCCATAAAAAAGGTTTTCTTATGACAAAGGACAGTGCTGGTTTAATCTTTAAGGAAACATGCTTCCTACTGGGATCTTCACAGGAGGCACCTGGAAAGAAGATGTCGACGTATTGCTTTGGTGTTCCTTTTAGCAACATGCAAGTGGCATGAAAGGACGCATGCTGAGTTGTGTTTCTTTGGTATTCAGTAGAGTAAGATCCATTGGGGAACAGTATCAGACGGGTCCTATGTTGCTGTCCTGCTCCACATGGGGTGACAGGAGGCTTTTGATGGAAAGGCATCACACAGAATGCTTTGCGGTTACATTATCACTCTAGATACGTAATTACTTCAAAGTGGTAATCCTCAAGGTCCTCGCTTTTTTCATCTTTGGTGCTAAGCTCATTGCTGTGGTGTTCCTGCACTGCTCTTCCCAGAGATCACCTGTCATTCAGACAGAGTGTCCAAAAAACACACCCAACACCAGGTGTTTAGAACTGCCAATGTAAAAGCTTCCATGAACTGGCTTTAGGTTGAATCACTATTGTGTTATAGAGAAGTAGAGAGTAGCAAAGTGGACAGTTATTCATGTGAAAATGAATGAAATTACTTTGTCTGTCAGTGCATGGACTGCTATATCATCAAATGTGATGATAATGTAGCTTTATGTGAACCAGCTGTAGCACACAATGAGACTTTTTCACAGTACAATTGGTTTCACTGTAGCAGGGCTCTAAATGAACTTTTTTGCTTGGTAGAGCTGGTGCTCCGAAGCTCCAAAACTGCACCAGCAAACATTTATGCACAGCCCAAAATATTAATTAATAATTAATTAATATATAAGAGGCACCTTTTGTATTTTAAATGGGCAATGCTGTAAACTCACTGAACTTTTACATTCTGGATATACTTTATATAGAGATATAGAGACAAGAAACACGTACCAATATTATTTATTTACATAGAATGCCAAACAATAAGATACTTTAGTTTTCACCACGGATAGGAATCAATTACCATATAGATAGCTTGTGGAAGACTCTTTCTTGTGAGAGGAAACCTCAAGAAGGGGATTTAATGTTAGCCAATTAAAAAAGACAACTTTAAGGTACATAAAATCAGGTTGGCGTTTGATTGGCTCGAACAGAACAGATAACAGGAGAGGAATGGATATGCTCTCACTTAAGGAAGTTATTCAAATAAAGTTGCAGCAAGGCAATTATTTTTAGGTACACCAGTGTGCACAAAATTAATTTCCAGGTCGCACAATTTTCAATTTTGGCCACATTTGCGTTGAGTTGAAACACACACACCGGAATCTCTCTCCAATTAAGAGCAAAACAGATCACCTCGTGTTATGGGTTAGGTGACGGAGCGGCGCTTTTGTAAAGCGGGGGTCCCCGTGGTTTTTATTTTTGTCCCGTCAGCAGTCTCCTTTTACTCTTCCACCCCAACCAGCAAATTACACTTGTCAGCACCCTGACTACAGCCTGCTGGATTTGGAGAGGAAGGATCAAAGCCACTCAGGGCGCCGGCACATGGCCAACAGGCCCCATTAACGCCTCTCCCCGTAACTTAAATTTCTCCCTTGCCCGGCTCTCATCTTCAAAACCCCGGTCTCATCCAATTCTCCTCCGCTGTCCACACCAGCAGATGCGGGGGGGACACGGAGGGGAACGCCGATAATCAAGAGCATCACTAAGAGAGAAACACCGGAAAATATGGATGAGGCCCATCAGTATTCCGAAGTAATGCAAAATGTGAATAATAGATGGGAAAATTGTGGTGACCGTGGCGTGTGGTTTGCATGTGAAATATGATAAAGCCAGTTAATTATTCTCAGTGAGAAGGGGGGGTTAAAGCAGCAGATGTTTTCTATTGCTGTCCGCATTTGTATGTTTTCTGGAATCTGATTAGCGCTATGTGATGTGTCACTGTCGCACCTGATTTCTGTTGACAGTACATTTAAAAATGCTCTGAACATCTTTATTAAGATCAAAAGCATGTTTGCTCTATCTTGTTTTGTTTAGTCGATTAAGCCCCCCCCCCCTCCCCTTCCCTTCCCTTCCTGCCAGCTCCATCAATTGAAAAAGCAGCATGCTGGGTATTGAACAGATAAAAGTACAAGGTTCTGCGCTTTTCTTTTGAGTGGCCGTTGGAGTTTGAAATTCATAACTTGACAACCATCGTCTATCACGGCGTTTTATCTTTGGGTTACACTCGACATCTGCTGTCAACGCGCTCCTTTAAAACATGATGAAACGGCCTTCACATCCAGGTGCTATCAATGTCTGGAAAAGCCTCTCTGCGAAAGAAAACAGAGCTATTAATAAGGAGCTCAGGTCTCCCGGTGAAAGAAGAGAAATACCAAGACGGCGGTCAGAACCCAGCCGCCCGCTGGAATGCGATACGGTCGTCTCTTTATTGGATTCCGGCGCCGCGGCTGCATTGTAAACACAAGAACGAAGGGGCTTGTGGTTTGATCTGATCCCCGGCTGCCTGACAAGCTCTCCGGCCACCTGAACTACGCGAGAGGTGCTGTCACTCTCAGCGCCCTATACCTGTGGACTCGCCTCTCAAATTTCAAATCAAAGCTTTAGAATAGTCTTCGAGCAAAGCTTTAACCAGAATGTATCCCTTTTTCCTGCTAAACGGTCATTCAAGCATTTTCCTTCATACGTCTAAGTCTAAATCAAAGCTGCACATGGGATGATTTTTATGTAGAAATACCCCGTGTTATCAGTCTAAATCACGGAGTCGGGCCGCAACAGAGATGAGCGCCCTATTCCCCCTAATTGAGGCCCTGTAGACTTGCCTAATTTACTCAAATTAATTTCAAGTGTCAGCGTGGACACTGGTGGGAAATCTTAGCGCAAAGGATGTGATGAACGGAGATTAAGAGCAAAACACTAAAAAGCTGCAAAAAGAAAGCTGGACTCTCCAACATGACATCTTTTTCCTGTCTTTCATCACAGACCGGCCGGGTGGGTAAACATGAGCGTGCTGTGTGAAGTTTACTGCAGATTTCTGGGTACTGAAGTCCGCAAAATTCAAACCCCTTGCTGCCATTTGGGGCCGGCAGTGTACTAAGTTGGCTAGTGCAGCTTTAAAACGCCTGGAGCCCACTGGGTGCGCATCATCACTATAATGATGCAGCATTTTGTATCGCACTGCCATTAGAAAACACTGCTTGACATAATCAGAGAAGACATTGCTTACAGTCAATTACACCCCATTTAAACACCCAGATTGGGATGGGGGGGGTCAAGGTGCCAGTGTAATCACGAGGATATATGCAATTATATGCACAAACAATATAAAGTGCTGGAAACTTGGGAGTTCAGAAGCGACTCGAAGGTCATCATGGCACATGGGAAATGAATGCATCAGGAGCTGATAACCTATTAATTCCTCTGTGTCCCTAAAAGTTAGGAAAACAGCTCGACTTTGTGGAAGTTGCAGATACCTGAATGTACAATAACAGATAGGGCTACATTTACAGTTATGTGTTATGACTGTCTGCCTTAGAGTAATATTGATGTATTAATGTATGAAGGTGATTTTGATGGATTTAGTACCATCAAATGTCAATATAAAATCAATGCAGAAATTTTTTGCCTAATTTTTGGATAACTTAAATGTGTTTGGTAACACTTTATAATAACCATCATTAATAAATGGTAAATTGATAGTTAATTAAACTTTAGTTAATAGTTATTTTACTGTTAACAAACAATGAAATGATCATTAATAATGTTTACTAATTATTAGTAATGCTATAATTTATGTTATTTTATCATTCGTTTGTGTAATATAAAATCATTTGTTTATAAATTATATATTGTATCATAGCTTTTTACCCTTTTTACTATTAACTAAAGTTTAATTAACTATCACTTAACCATTTATTAATGATGGTTATTATAAAGTGTTACCATGTGTTTTTGTAGTTGTGAAGTTAGTTATTAAGCCTATACATCTATCTGCATGCATGACAGTTACACAGCTTCATGATTTTAGAGTTATGAATAAAAGTATGAAGGTTCGAAGATATTCACATTCAAAACTTGGACTGTTGAGGGTAGATGCTCAGCATGCTGCAAGTGAAGAGACAAGCTGCCTCGCTATAGTCGTCATACACCTTTCATTTCTGCCTCAGCTAGGTCCCTTAAATATTAATGTTCATG